>NC_092860.1:98332446-98349202 GCF_032062135.1 Pyxicephalus adspersus
ATATGCAATTAAATAGTCTGGGTTGGATGTGTGAAGACCTACATAAAATCCATGAAACTGGAATTAGGAAGCAAACTGGTAATTGATTTTTGCTACCATTTTTAAAACCTTTATCGAAAATGGCATGGTGTGCCAGGTACTGCCATGGGTGATGTGCCAATGCAAAAAAATCCCCACAAATCCTATTGAGGGGGGCCTTGCTAAGGAGAACAGCATGCCGTGCTGGTCTCTGTTTGGTGGTTTAAGTGGTGTTGGGACTAGGAAAGAGTTTCTGGTGCTAGTGACATTGCCAGGACAATGCTTGGACCCCCCCCACAACTAGTATCTTTGATGTTGCATACAATCCTTCAGCCATAGTTTACAAACTGTTTCCAAGCCTTGCTGGAACAGAAAAAAACAATCCCCATGGCTTGGTCATAATGTCCCACATTGCCATTTTTGTACCCATAATTGCATTCTTTTACTGCAGGAATAAAATGGGCAGGAATGGCAATGGAATACTGACCTGCAAAAAGTGTCACGTGAGAGAGGGTTTTTTTTTTACTGCTGGGGATGTTTTTTGATACAAAAATAGATCTTTGTGTATACAGATCTGTGCATACAGACAGGCCACATATGAGAATGTTCACTAGCACTGCAATTCAAGTAACTCAAAAATTGTGTGTTAAAGTACAAGTAAACCCAATTACTAAAATCTGATATAAGCTTTAACTTAATAATACCACTTCACAAATCAATTTAATAAAAATAAAAGTTGGTGACAAGGCTCCTGTCTCTCCTGCCTGTAAATCATGTGCCCTCCCAAATGATCCGTGCTATGCACATTGCTGATGCATATTCCACAAGAAAGGACTGTGAAACAACTAAAATATGTATTTGTGGGAAACAATAAAACTATCCTGAAGAGGCAATTACAGAATTTTTTTCTCTTTGATGGTATTATGTCTTAGATATTTCAACACAAAACAGACCTCTAACAACTGCATAGATAAAACAACCTTGGAAAGTAGTAATTTCACAGCTGACAGCGCCATTACTATCTAAACACTTTGGGAAAAAAAGCCATATATATTAGGTAACATTAATTTAACCCCAGTATATTTTGTAAACATGTTTATATACTGTTAACATAAAGGGGTTGATTCAGTGGAAGTCAGGCTGATTATTTTTCAGAATAAATGTTTACTTTGCAAACCTGTGTTAAATTTGGTTACCAAATCATGTGCAAAGAAAATGAATAATAATTTTAGTAGTAATTTTTTCAATGGATTAAAGTCAACTAGCATCCTATTATTTACTAACTACAGTGAATATTTAGTTTGCCAAGCGACCAGTCTGTATTCCCTTAGTAAATCAAGCCCATAACCTTTATAGTTAATATATTTAAGTCAGTAGCCACTGGATACACAAATATTCGGTAATGAGTATGTTTAAAGATCCCATATGTGGCAACAGAAGATTTTCACCATATGTTTTTGGTCTCATAGTTGTCTTGCTGTGCAGAACATGACTCGCTCTTTTCGGAAAGACACGCTTGCACAATATGTCACAGTTAATTCTCTATTTTGTGTATTAAACCTACAACGTATACGGAATAGAACATAGCGCAGAAGAAATTGACCCCATTTTACTAACTAGCAGTGCTTAACTCATTATCTTTTTATTATTTTCACACATAAAAATGAATTTATTATTTAATAGACATATGTTATATATTACACTTTTTTACATTTTTACATATATTAAGTATATAACTTTATATTTTAGTATAAAGTATAACCAGCTTTATAAATAATTTCTTCATTTATATCATGGAAACAATTGAGAGTGTTTTACAAGGAACTAAGCTTCTATCTGACAAGACACTTTTCTCATCGAAAGCAATAACTCTTATGCTATATGTTAAGCCCTCTGCAGGTGGAAACTCTGCGCTTATGTGTGTGAGTGTTTTCACTTAACAAAATGTAAATCCTTTAACTCCACGGGTGTACTGACATTGATGGGTTTTAATGCCCATGTATGTTTCACCATTGGAATTTTGTGTTATGTAAATCAAACCATTATGTAGAAAATCAGTATCATTTATGGCTTATAAATTTGTTTTATTTTTTTTTTATGCATATATATTGAAATATATTTCTATCCATCGTTCTGTTGATGATGCTTTTACAGGCCTGCAGAAACCTGAAAAGAATAATTAATACATCAATAGGCCAAAAATGAAATATTCAAAGCATTTAATAATAAATGTTACATTGCAGATAATATTATATTGTAGATGGATTGATTTAAATTTACCTGTTGGCCATCCCACACATTTAAATGTAAAGCAAAGACCAAGAACAGATGCATTAAGGTTCTTGATATTTGCCTTGTTACCTGGGCTTCCTTGTCCAAAATGAGAGTCGTAATGCTTAAGGGGTGTCCTCCGATGGGTAGTCCCCTTCCCACCAGGCCCCCAACCCCTGGGACTGTCAGGTCGGGGGGAGGTCATATCTTAGGGGCCTTGAATGATGGTACCCAAACGGAAGTGCATGGTCCCGAGAAAGGGTTCAACCCTATTGGCATATAATACTCCTTCCATGGTGCCCACACATGCTGGAACGGGTTCATGGAATCAGTGAGTATAGCACACATTTTTTCATTCACAAGAAAACAGGACATTTTTTTTTGGACCCGTGCTATAGTAGGCGTTGAGGACCACCAGGCCTTCACTGATAGCATTTTGGCAGCTGTGAACAGGTAGGTCAATAGTCTAAGTTGGGTTTTGGTTCATACCGCTGGTTTCAGTTGAGTGGCACTTCCACCAGGCGTTTGGGGAAAGAGCGACTCACCAATGTATACACTATTGATATCTGTGTGTCCAGTACCTCCACAGTTTGGGACATTCCCAGCAGATATGGTATAGTGTGCCTGGAGCAGAACAACTCGGAAAACCAGAAAACAGGTGTCCCAGTGATCGGGTTTCATCTTGGCTGGACAGACTGGCGCCATGTACCAAAACACATCAGCAACTTGTAGTTTGCCTCAACTGACGATTCGTTAATGCTGCAGTGGGCTGTCGTGTAGATGGGAGCTGTTTTACCTGCCATAGAGTTGTATTTCTCTAATTCCAGTCCTAAACTTTATATAACTCTGCCACACAGCACAATCTTTCTTGGCAGTAAAATAGTCCTCATCTTTCTCTGCAGCAACTTCCCTCTCCCTGCCTGTTACTAGACAGGTAAAGGACAGGTAGCTTACATATAAATTCATATCTCTGCAGCTATGTTTACTTCTCTAATTACCATGCTTACAATGCTTCACTCCTGATGACCCTTTGTTCTGCTTCTTCCTTCCCTTTTCCTCAGCTCTACTGTGCAAAATGTTACAAAATGAAAATGTTACTTACAGACAGTGATGAACAGTTAGGTCCCAGGAAGGGCAGTAGCAGAGGCAGTTGCTGTAAGGAGAAACCTCTGTAAGAAAACTTATAAGAGGAAGACATGACACTAAGAACTCAGGACAGACACTCCTCAGAAAGAGAGGAGCAAATAGACACAGCTGCTAAATCCCAGGGTTGCCCCAGGTTTTTCACAACTTCAGCAATATCCCTGGTTATACCACTATTAGTGTCTTCCTTCTGCTAATACTACCATATAGCAAGGCAACTAAGATTTTCAGAAGGGGGTATCAGCAATGGCAGCTTCCAAGTTTACTTATCACATGTTTCATTTAGTCAGAATTTAGCCAACTGTATTATACTGGTTGGGATGGTAAAATATTTAATAAGACTTTATTGAGTATTTATTATACTCTAAAGAGTAGAATACCGCCGGCAATGTACCAATTTACCAACATTTCTTATTGGTCATTTTGCATGATTTGCTAATCTGATATCAGACTATAATAATATTGTATACAATGCATTCTACTTGCTCAGAAGATTCCAACATTTGGCTTGGTGGATCCATGGACAATATTTTGCTGAATTGTTTAAGACTTGCAGAGGAGCTTACATCAATAGTAATTACACGAAAAGTTTGGTTGCACTTTATGAACATGGGTACAGATACAGATTATCATTTTGCTGTGTACTTATATGACTTCTCTTTTTGTAAGATATATAAAGTGAAGAAACAGATCTTGGATTACATCTTGTCCCTTAATAATGTTAACATCAAATGTTGTATATCTAAATGTTGCATGCTGGTTGGCCAGTGGCCACATATGTCTGTGCAAGCAGTTTTAAGGATTGCATTTGAATCATTTGGCACCCATTTAACAACATTTTATCACTGGTCATTCTTTTATAGTCAACGTTTAAATAGTTGCACAACATTCTTTTTCTTTTAGATCAAAGGCAGAGTTATGCAACCGCTTGATAATTTCTATAGTCATTTATCATAGCATCAATTTACAATGTCCTTAATGTACTTACTTGCACTATTTTTGAACTGTTTGTGTAATGACAGTGACATAATTTATATTGTGGTAAGTTCTAAACGGAAACTTTTCAGGTAAACATCACAAAGGAAATTGGAACCATGATGCAGTCATGTGTGGAAAGTGCAGAATGATAACTAGTGCACTAGGTTTGACTGTATTTGTTTATAGCATGAAGGATAGGTCAGTCTGCCAGTTGGCCTAAAGCCAAATCAGGGGTTGTCTGAATAATTTCACCCAATGTATACTAAATGTTAGTGTTGCTCAAACATATCTCTGCTTCTAGACACAGACTGGGCACAAATCTCACCATTGTTGAAGTCAGTTGGGAAGAAATTCTGAAGGTTTGCTAAGGTCTCAGAAAAATCACTACAGCAGCCTAATGTGCAGGAAAATGAACATCTTTTCCAATAAAACACTTACAGCACGGTAAGTGAGCATCTCTAGTGCATGTTCCACAAGGTCTGGCCACATGTTCACCTTGGACACCCAGTAATCTGTCCTGTGTTGACTTTTGAGGCAGAAGATATCAAAGCTGAAGCTGACATACCCACTGACATACCCACTGACCCACTGCTGCCTGGAGGTGCAAACGTTGGACAGGCCTTGGCCAAACTTTCTTGCAAAAAATGTTCTACTTTTCTGTTGTTGTTGTTGTTGGTGGTGCTACTGTGGCTTTTTGCTTGTCTGTCATGGTTGGTGAAAGTAGAAGCCTCTCTCTCTTGGCCAAAGTCACTCAACCGGCATTGCACTAGTCACCTGGTGTTGATCTTAATGAAAACAGCAAGCCTTCCTCCTTATTCTATTCCTCCTCCCCTTGACTAGATCCAATATCACAGTAAGTGCCAGAGGGTAGCACCCCTCCCACCGTGCAAGACTTTGGAAGACTAAAGGATGGACATCACTGAATGCGAGCATGCATCTGGGAGGCAGGAAATTTAAAATATTGAATATTTTTAAATGTACTGCTTTGACAATTAAAAATACTTATTATTTAGACCGCCAGGGAGGTTAAAGAGGATGTCTGGTCTGGAAGTCCCATTTGCTCCAAGCACATCACACATCACATTTCCCCTCCTCAAAGTCTGCATTATTGCCATCTTATTTTGGTTAACTTTAGTCTGCCCATTTGAATATGAATACAGTGATGATCAAGAACATGACTTTATGTATGAAATACCCCGAGGTCAGAAAAAAAGTGCATCCTGTGATGCCACTGCATGGAGAAATTGAAATGTAAAGGGATACAGGGTGTAGAAGAATGCAGCATCAGCTCTTTTATTGGAATCCTTGAAATTTGTTCCCTCTACATGCAGTTCTTTACAATTTTACTGCAATAGCACATTGAAGACTTGGCAGTAGTATACATTAGACCATATGGTGTAACAAAATATTTAATTACACAATGCTGTATTTTTAGGGCATTATGCTCAACCTGCACATATCACATATAATTATATTTCTGTGGGATTGTTTGCAAGTTTTGCCCCTAAAGGTCACAATAGGAAGTCAGTGTTAAAGGTGAGAGACCAAATGACTTGTCTGACATGTTCAGATGTTATGATAATGTAAGTGTTCATTATTGTTTACTGACAGTTACAATAAATGACAATCCACTGCAATGCCACTGGAACAACCAACACTGTCAAAACCACAAATCTGACTTACAATGTTATATATCATTGTTAGTTTAACGTACATGTTTACACAGTAGTCATATCAGTAATTGTGTGGTACCCATAAGGACATGGTATAATAAACAAATTTGAAAATGATATTGATAAAATAAACTCATTAATGGCTTGGTTTTAGAATGTAAAAACAGATTTTTGGT
Organism: Pyxicephalus adspersus; assembly: GCF_032062135.1. Lineage (NCBI taxonomy): Eukaryota > Metazoa > Chordata > Amphibia > Anura > Pyxicephalidae > Pyxicephalus > Pyxicephalus adspersus. Next base: position 98,338,706 of record NC_092860.1, read on the forward strand.
GAGAGTAGTTGTCAGATAGGCTATTGCTGGGAATGCCGCCAGGGATATTACTATTTTTAGAAGAGATGTGCAATTTGCATTGAGCTGATGCTTTCCAGACTCTCTACTTTTTAATTGTATTATAGGAAAAATACAAAAAATCCAGTTTATAGAAACAGTATATTGAGAAAAGGCTTGTTTATTGTTTAAGAAAAAAATATTTTACCAATGAATAAATATTCGCTAAAATACATTTTTGCATTTTGCAGACCTTAAAATATGAAAAATGTTTTTCATATCTGAAAAGTGGGAATGTCACACCAATGTGTTCAAGGTAAAAGTTTTGGAAAATGAAAACGACAGTATGTTGTATATACTTGACTGATGCATTCTATATCAGCTCAGAATAGGTTTTAGAATTTTTAGGAGTGGATGCGTTTCATACCTAAAATAAGGACTTGACATTGGCTTTCCCCTTAAGATAATGTAAGCAGTGATTGATGTCCCAGTATATTATTTTAAACCACAATTACCATTTTGACCTGAAAGATGCCCAGAAGAAAATATTACGTGAAAAGATGTGTTTTCTTCAGGATAAGGAATACAATCTAAATAGAAAATGTACAACAACGATGTAGTAATGCTTTATTATATTCATGCAAAGAACTAATGCTCTTCTTTACCTTGTAAATTTTAATTTGAACCTTACAAGGCAATAATGTGTATACATAAGCAACTCATAAAATTAAGCACTTGTACTTTATCAGAGACATTACCAATCTAGTATCAACCACAATAATGGTTGCCCAGAGGCAGACCCCATCCACTTGTCCTGAGCTGGTAAGCATGGCTTGGCATTATTTTTGGCATAATGGGCAGCGGAGCCTATAAACCTGTTTTTACTGGACAGCATTTTACTTTTCCCAAAAATATCTAACTCTCTTTGCAGGCTCCTAATATTTCTGTATACTTTATTTTTTTTAATAACGGCAGTTTTTTGTATTAGAACACATATTCAATTTAATATGCTGTTTTAACAGAATTTTAAACAGTAAATCCAACAGTCAGTTATACCCCTTTTCCTAACAACTCCTCCACCTTTTTTGTCTAGTCTTTTTTAGTTTTTTATATCAAGAGGGAGAAGTCAGAAGGTTACCTTCTAAAATAAAATAATTACAGCCAACCCCTTTATGCATAGAACAATACAAAACGACCCATATATTTGTTCCAGGTCTGGTTGGAGAGATGTTTTATGATTGTTAGCATGAAATACATCAAACATATATATACAGATTAAAAGTACATTTTACTAAACATAACAGAAAGTCTCAAATATACATTAATGCATCAATAATTGCAGTCAAAGTCCAGAAGCAAGGTTATCATGGGTTTGACATGGGTTAGACTGATTTCTTAGCTACAATTGTTCCTATCCTTCAAATGCATTTTGCAAATCATCAGGGATATAGGAAATTAAAGTATTAGACAACTCGTAGGATGTGTCAAGAGGGGTTGGATGCACTTTTAAAGCGATTCAATTAAATGTTTTTTTCAGTGGGGCAGCCAATGGTGCTAAAAGTTACAAACTGAGTTGGATCTGAGGGAACCTAGATTTTAGAGAGTATCATAGCGGGTCAGCACACAGATCATAGAATACCCAGATACTCCCTGATGTATGGGGGAATGTAGGGAGGTTCTACCTATTTCTTCCCATCTCAGTTTTCTATTAGGGCATTAAAAACTGTAAACAAGACTAAAAATGTTCATCTTATTTCACCGCCTAATTTTTTATGCCGCATGAAAACATATGATACAAATCATAATCATAATCATTGACTGATTAAGGTACTACAGATAACATAGTTCATGTTATTTTTAATAAACAGGATTTAAATAGCGCCAACATATTATGCAGCATGTACATTAAATAGGGGTTGCAAATGACAGACAGATACAGTGACATAGGAGGAGAGGACCCTGCCCCGAAAGCTTTTAATCTAGGAGTTGGGGGAAGTATCACACAATAGGAGAGGGGATATGGAACGGTGGGAAGTAGTGAGGGTTTTAAGAGACAGAAGAAGACGGGTAGGCAAGTTTACAAAGATGGGTTTTGAACTGTCTTTTAAAGAAGCAGAAAGTAGGAGCAAGCTGAATAGGATGTGGAAGACCAATCCAGTGAGTCGGGGCAGCTCTAGATTTTGTTCATATTTTTCCCTGCTTTTCATAATGCTCATGATTTGTTGATGAATGACTTTATTTATTCTGTATGTAACATAGATTTATTTAAATAGAAATTAAATAGAAAAGCTGCATATGTGCTTACTGAGCTTGTTATAAAATTAACTCTACAGCAAAAAAAAAACATTTTTAGCACTGTGACCTTAAAGCATTTGTACAATATCATGGCAAGACATTTAGCCGCATGTTGTGACAGGTCCTTGACGGTGCCAAATAAAACAAGTTGATAAGTATTGACTATAAAATCATTAAATATATTTATAAATTATTGGTTGAGAAAGGAAGTTATTTGTTGTTGAGGTTGGGAGTGACATAAGTGAAATGATATATGGTTATGGAAGTACCCACCAAGCTGTTGTTATCTGTGGTTGGTACAGATGTTTACAGTACTAGTACTAAGGGGCACTGTCAATGGACTAATTTATTTAATTATATAACTTGTAATCTTTATGTTTAGGATTTTGTTGTGTGAACAAAATATAACAACAATAAACCTGTAGCCACATTTCTTCCAACATAAGTTGTCCTGTGTTTCATTTATGTATAATTATGTAATTGTCCCCATTTTGAACTCAGCCCTGTCTAAGTCAAGGGCCATATTATCTTGTCTCTTCTCTCCAGTACTGCCATATAAAACTCGATCACTTGTAATTGAACTAGCATTGTTGATTTTGGGTGTATGCCTCAATCTCGATTGACTAGTTTTGTTAAAGGTTTACCCTACACTGGTGATTAAAGGGTATCTAAAGCCAAGAAAAAAAATGTAATATATTAAAATCTGCAAGTCCTTAGAAGTGGTGACTGCATTTGTTTTCTAATGCATGGTGAGTCAGTAAAAGTAAATGGTCAGCTTAAGGGAAACCACAGAGAAAACTGGTGAATGGTTCTTTGCCATATGCCTAACATTTTTCTGTGTGTGTTGCTTCCAGAGTTCAGTTTCTCTGTACAGACCAAAAAGAAGCAAAAAAGAGAAGTTCAGTGTTAGGGTTATATACACTTTTAACCTCCTTGGTACTGAGAGGTTGTTACTACTTGTTGGCTGCATCCCTATTTGTAGGGAATATAAAAAATGTTCTACTTAATAATTCACTTTGAAAATATACAAAACAAGCAAAAAAAAAAGAATAAAAACAGGAGTTGATGAATAATCTGATTCAGCACAATTTTACCTAACTTACTAGGCTAATTGAATATCACTGTCAAAAAGAACATGTTCTCATCTTTAAGTAAATCAAGTCCAGTGTTCCTACACACAAGTTACATGTACAACTAATCAATTATACTTTGGATTGTTTGCTGATTTGTTCTTTAAATATCGAAAAGCCAAAAAACACACCTTTTATTGTGAATGAAAAGAAATGATAAATATTACAGCTTTTTCAGAAACACACTATCACACCATATCTCAAAGGTTTGCCCAGGGGAGCTCATTCAGTGTGTAAAAATGGGTCAGAACTTAGAGTTCAGCCAAAAACCAAGGTCTACGTATTGGCTTATTGTTCCTTATCATTACTGCAGTCTTAAATGAACCCAGGACACTTCTGCATGCCATAAATATCCCTGAAGATACAAAAAATTAGACTGAACAGCTTTTTAAGGTGGTTGTGCAATTCACCTTCCTCCTATTATTTTTATGGCAAACTTTAGCATGCTTGCAACATTCAGCACTTTGCTCTCCAGATTAATATTGAAAACATATTTAATGAAACGCTGAAAGGATTAGAGCATCCTGACAAAGGGAAAGTCTGACTAATGTTGCAGCTGTGCAGGGTTCCTAAGAATGTGCAACTCTGCCAGGACGTATTAACGAGTCAATTATTTGGAAATAAACACTATACAATGTATGCACATGTAATCCTAAAGGTTTACAGTTTGCTACAAATACACCTAACAATAATTACCCATTATTTTGAGCAGCAACACTTGTACAATATCCAACAATAAGATACTGTTTACTAAATACAATCAGTTGAATTCTAGAATAATTTAAACACAGGGCCAAGAGACAAGTTCTTTGTAAAACCCACCTTGTCCACATTACCTTAATTCTCCAGCACCGCCCCCCCACATACTTCTTTACTGCAGCCACCACCCAAAATGGACTTAACAGGCAAAGTGGTGGTAGCTTTTTCAAAGATAGTTTAGGTAAAAAAGCACAATGCCCAATATCCCCAACACTCTAATCCAGTGTTTCTTGGTCTTATGTCAAAGGAACACTTTAAAATAACTTTCAAGTCTTCAGGGAATCCCTTCCATAATATCCATATCCACAGCCTACAGTACATTAGTGTGATGGTCAATGGGATGAATGCCTCCAACCTTGCCGGCCAGTGGAAATAATTCTACCCCAGCAAATAACTAAAAAGATTATTGGTATCAGTTAAATTGACCTGAGAGACACAAATTGCTCATTGCTCAAAGGACTCATAGAAACTTCTGGAACCACCTTATTCGAGATACACTGATCTAATCTAAGCTAGAACTTCCAGGTATTTATTTACAGTGTAGCAGTAAACTGTTGTTCCACTCAGAAGTTACAGTATGTGTTAGCACTGATGGGTGAAATATATTTGCTTCAACATATAAACATACTGCCAGTGTTATGCAGGAGTGGGTAAGCCCTTAGGTGTGTATTCAGGCCCCTGTAACACCACCAACACCTTGGGTGGTAATTGACACAGTTGAGATGAAGGTGTTGTAAAAAATCCGTAGAGACTATGCACAGGAAGATTTCCTGGTGGGTAAGGGTGTGTTTTGTATAATTCTGCTTTTGTCAAACCTAAATGCAGCAGAAGCAAATCTGTAATATATAGCAGGGCAAGGCTGCAGGCATCTGAAAGACAAAAGCAGGAAAGAGTCTCCATTGAAGTGCATTTTTTCCTCAACCTATTTTACCAGGTAACATGCAAACTCCAAACTAATAAAAAATAATCCACCTTACCTGCACCAACACTTACCTGAATTTACTGTCATGTGAATAACCAAAATGCCTCTTCTAGTAGGGAAGGTCAATGATGGTTAGCTGATTTTCATGTATATGTTTTTGCTCTTAACTGGACTGTTGTGGCTAATTGATTCTGTAAAGAGGATCATGAGAATATTCTAAAGGGAAAAGAAGAGGAACTGATACCCAGCCATACATGTGTTTGCAGTTTCATTAAATTAGGGCCTAATTATTCAAATAAAAAATATAGATTAGTTAGAGGTTGGATGGAGTGTGAGAATTTTTTTTTCTTTCACGCTTTAATAAATAGTAAGGAATGTAGAGGAACAGAACACACACATTCCTGCAACATGTGCACAAGGTTATCCAATCTAAAGCATAAGTAGAGGGTTCTGGCACACAGTAAATAATAGGAAAAAAAAGTAAAATTTGACAGGTTACAAGTGGTGAGCTTTGAAATTCTTACAAGAAAATCTAATCCTTTTCCTTCGGACTGATTAAAAACCCCTTCATATATTATTATTGCTAAATGCTGGAGATGTGGGCACCCATGTTTAAATGTAGTCTTCCTGTGAATAAAATGTCAGTTGGAACAGTTTTTTTTAATACTTTTGAACACTAACTGATTTAGGAAAATAACAATTGTATTGATGCATGGGTAAAATTGTGGCTCAGTAAGCAACACTGTATATTAGAAAATGCTTAAAATAACATACTTGATGGATGCATTAAAGTTGTAGACAGTAGCAGTAGAAAAAACCCTAATATTCAAATCATACCCTTTATCCAGGTAAAAATTTCTCACTTTACAAAGCACTCTTGTCCAGATGTTAAGGAACAAAGTCATTTTCCCCACATTAAATGCACTCAACATTGATGTGGTAGTTTATTGTGGGGGAATCAGAAAGCCCCCTAGACACTTAATGAAGTTTACAGGACAAACGCCTATTTCTAAATAATAGATTCACCTGACTGAGGTTATAAAACATGGACAAAATTTGGTGCTAGTGTTGGGTCCAAAGTGTTTAATCCAGAAACTGAGGTTTCAAGAAAAATCAAAATGGGTTAAATCCAGCGAGAGTCACAAACACCAAAAAAAACAGGTTAACCCAGCATAGACAAGCACACTGAGAAGGATACAAATACAAGGACAATAAGATTTGAATGGACTAGGTTCAAGTAAAATACAGTGCCAATTAGAATTGAATAAGTACGGTATTACATATCTATTGTAGGTGTTCTTTATTATCTGTGTTTTTCATTTTGCACTCCACATGCCTGTGGCGATCTTGCCAGGTAGCACGAGTTTCTTTGCTGGATACAGATTACTTTTCAAGCCCAACCCACATTAAGTCTAGGCCTAAGTTGCAGAAATTTGTAAATATTGGCGGAGGGGCAAAGAGCAAGTAGTCACCAGGTCTTACCTGTAACTTTCGATCTTACACAACTGCTAGTAACAGAAGACACACATATAAGACACACATATAAAACTTATGAAATTTCAAAGCTGAACTTATCTCCAGTCTTTAATGATGAATGCTATATTATCAAACCATGCTTCTGGTTTGGCCATGGCTGAGCGCAGTCTAAGTTTGATTTACTAAGCCAATATTTTCAAGCAAAAAGTCTTTGCAGGTGATTGAGTATTCTCTGCAAAATTAACTTTCACCACTTTCACTAAGGTTACGTACACACATGCAATAATTATTGCTGGAAATGAACAAATAACTACCGATTGTCTGATAATTGTTAACAAAAAAAAAGCACAACGACTGGGCAACAACGTCAATGAACTAGGAATGTCACTGGAAACGAATGACAGTCCTGCCGGATCTGATTGGGCGACGATTGTCCACTAAATATTGTGTGTACAGTCGTTCAGTGATCGCGGATTGTTCTGTGATACACATTCTCCTGTACATGTCACTTCCTGCATCGTTCAAATGATTATATCTAGTGTGTGTACAATATTGGTGGATTCTATTTGAACTATCGTATCATTACAGCATGTACAGAAATAGTCGTGAATAATCATTGATTGGTTGTTAATCCTTCGTTTTCTAACGACAATTGCACATGTGTAGTTAGCTTAAGTTAGGTGAGCAGTCTAAACTTTCTTAGTACATTACACCTTTTTCTCTAATAAGAACCTATGAAATGATCATTTAAATTGCTTTGTGCCTGTTGGAATTTCTGATAACAAGGACCACAGGGAACCCAAAAGAAGTTATATATAAGCTTTGGTTAAGCTAGGGAGTAGTGGAAAGTGGGGGAGTTGGTTGATTTGTTGGGGTGTCCCAATGCATTTAGGGGAAGTTGTGCACAAAAACCATGTAGTGAGGGGAAAGCAGAGAGTGATGGCCATGTATTATAACAAAGAAACAATAAAAACTACGTTGTCATGCTGATGTTTTTTTTGGAAAGTAAAAATATACCAATAAGTTGTCAATTTACATAAGTGCTATTAAAAATTTGTATTGTTTATTGCTATTTTTTAAAACTTTTACTATTTTACATCTTGTTCCTAAATATGTTGATTCTATTAATAACAACAATGGGCCCAAACTTGGTAAAAGATCAAGTTTGGTTTACAAAGTCAACATCTCAATTACAGAAGTATTAGAAAGATATTAGAAAGCTGGCCTATCTTTAATTATCATCACTTATGATGTGTTATACATCTCCCATGGCTACACAGTAAGTATTGAAATATATTTTTCACACATTTTCCAGTAATTAGAGAGACTTGGAGAGAGATTTCAACTCCTAGCTTGGCAATTCCTTTGTGTTCCTGGCAATAATATTGGGCTGATTGGGCCTTCTTTTCCGTCTAATGTTAGCAATAATGCTGAGGGGCACAAGGGGTAAACGTGGTTATAAATATATTTGATTTGACCGTGTCACATTTGTATTCAATTATTGTAACTGTGCATCCAGCAATGCAGGATAAAGGGAGAGGGAGACTCTTATATTGTAGGCTCTTTTGGGCAAGATCCTCTCCTCCTCACTGTTATTGTGTCATTGTTTGTATCTGTCTGTCATTCGCAACCCCTATTTAATGTACATCTCTGTGTAATATGTTGGTGCTTTATAAATACAGTTTTATATTATTCATTTTAAAATTAAATGATAAAGTAAGCATAAGGCCTTAATTTAACTAGGACAGTGGAGTAACAATATTACAATGCACAGTTACTTGAAGATTTTATATTTTCCTTTTTAGCTTTACCTAATTTATTCAAAACAGGTATAAAGGCACATTTGTTTAAAAATACCAAAAAAACTATTAGACCCGATGGCCTGATGACTCTACATGGCATTCCCGTGTGCCTCTGACTCACTCTTTACATGTTATTTTTTCCTTTGTATCACATTTTTACTGACTGACCTTTTCCCAAGCTAGTTTACATCATGGTTGCTTGTGTAAAAGATGTTTTCTCTCATCAGTGATCTGACTGACAACTAAACGTTGCCATCATAATAAGTTATTGTTCCTTTAGTATGTGATCATTGCTTCTTTGATTCAATTCCCTTATAAGAAATAATGAAAAAAAAGGATGACAATGGGAAATCAAATGCTGCATATACTGTAGTATTCATTGCCTGATTTGTGCTATTTGTGTCTATACAGGTTTTAAATGTATTAAGAAACCTGGCAGAAAAAGATGCAAAAAGATAGAGTCTGTCCCTATTCACCTAAGGACACGTATAGCTGACAATGAACTGTCTATGCAGCTATCAAGCAAAACTTTTCTCTGGCCACATAATAACAACTATGTCATAAGTAACAAATCATCAATTTATAATAAATTTTACTTATCAATGCTTCCAAAAGTTTCTAATAAAAATGGATATCTTAAACATTTTGACCATGGTTCAGTACAATAAAGTATGACTTTATTAGGGCATCCTAATATTTTTATGACTGGGAAATGGTGGTTGATAACTTTTTTTCTTTGCCTGTTTACGTTGAACAATTGGCCTTTCTCAGTCCTGGCAGTAAACAGGTTTGGAAGACAAGACAGGTAAGAAATAATATTTATATAGGTATCCATCCAAGTGCCAAGCTACCTATAAAATTCTGGTCCCCTACCTGTGCAACATGTGTGCTTGGATGGTGCATTGGAGTACCGTGCAGAATAAATAGCACCGTAGCATACGAATATATACTGTGCACTTTGATAATGCAAATGATACCCTATTGTAGTGGTAAAAATAAACTCATGCTTACATTACCCAATACTTACCTCTCCCCAAAGTCGCCATTCAAAAACACTACAGTATATTGCATGAGAGTCTGCTTGCAGGATGTCACCATTGCTGGCACAGGTATGGTAAGTATAAAATCCAACTTTATGCTTGCAGTTACCTTTTGAATATTCTTTCAGCATGTGATTGTTACAGAAGGAAGGGGCTAATACTTTATAAGCGAACTTTACATGTAGGTATTTTGAGACATTCAGCACCATACCGACCAAGGTAAAATAAATAGATACCTTCCTTTAATATTTTTCTTCCAGTATCTGCTACTTTAAAAATGTATCATTTAGTCTGTATTTTGTTTATTTAACTTTCTTTGTATGGTTTTTTTCTTCCTTTCTGACCTCTCTCACACAACAGATGGAATATATACCTAACTTACACACAGTGTTTTACACAGCTGCTTCTGTATATTGTCTGAAAAATGGAATCCAATGGATGGACTTGCTGAATAGTTTTTAGTCTCTTTCCCCATCTCAATCGTTACCCCTAACTGAACTTGAGCTCTAACCAGTTACAGACGTCAAGTTCATCACTCTGCCAGAATTACATGATTGCTTAAACAGTTATTTACTCCCACCAGAGTTTAAATGTATTCATGTAAGCACTGGAATGATTTTGTAACCACCTTTGTGAGTCTAACAGACAAATGTCTGTCTGCCAGGCGGGCTCTACTCCAGTGTATGTTTTCTATGTTCCCCAGTAGTGACTTGTGTCATCATATTTCTGGTACTCTTTTTCTATCCAACTACTTTGCAGAGACTTTGAGACTTTTTAAAGCTTTGGTCTTCTTGGCTAACATTTTTTAATTTTTTCAGCATCAACTCTCAAGATATGTCCGAGATCAGTCAGAGGCAAATGATCTGCCAATTTGTATTTTTTATCTGTCATTTATAACAAAAGACCCAAAAGCTACTGAGTCATACAGAACAATAAACCAGTTTTAAATAGTCTTCTTAGAGTAGTACACATTGCCAAGAAACAGTACAGCAAATAATCAAAAACCAATTCAAACTTCAAGATTCAGTAATTATCAAAATTCAAAGTGTGTAAATGGATGATGGAAACTAAATTCT
>NC_092860.1:98350789-98373409 GCF_032062135.1 Pyxicephalus adspersus
TTTCACTCTCTTTTGTGTATATTGCTGTTCAGCAGTAAGACGGTCCTATAAAATTTAAAACATATTAGATGTACACAGCTGTAGGATGAGTATCACATAAAGCTGTAAGACCTAAAACTAAACTCAAAAACAAAAATGTATTAAATAGAATTTACATGTCCTTAGATGTGATGTTTGAATATTTTTTTTTGTTTTAATATTGCTTGGCATTCATGTAAATAACATACTTCATGTTCCTGGTTAGCTATACTCCCTTTTCTACTGTGTCTAAAGCAGGAGCTATAGTCAGCACCCAGACTGGACATGTTTGCCTTGGAGGTAAGGGATACTAGTAGTTTAGAAAAGGAAAGTAACATTGGTTATGTCTCCAGTTCAGCTTACAGGAAGTGACAAGAATACTGAATTTATGGCAAATCTTCTATATTCTGTATTTGCTGAAAATGTTCTAGAAATTGAAAACAAATGCACTTTCATATACATGTACGATTAAGCTGCAATATACTACATTCATGCTCTTAGGTTTAATATACTTCAAAAAATATAACTTTTTGAAATGTTCTGTAAAAAATTATTTAAGCATCTATCTTCGGTTTGTACAGGACGTTACACTTTCCCCTAGTAAAGGTAATCACCACATGCATTCTCCTATTTAGTACAGGAGCTGCAATAAGAAACTTTCTAGAGAGTTGGAACAGAATACCTACTGGCTAAAGATAGAATATTTTACCTTTAGTAATGCAAATATTAAATAAAGTAAATTTAGTTTTCTTTACTAGACATTTTGGTTATCATACTCCTTTTGATACATTTATTCAAATTAAACAAGGCATAACAATTATATATAAAATATAAAATGTATAAAATATAAAATGTGTGTATGTAAAGAAGCAACCACATTTAGATAAAAAGCAATGTCTTTGACATTTCCATCAAATTTAAAAAATATACATACATAGATATAAATAAATATACATACATAGAAACAATAAAAGGAAAATGGGGTCATCAATATAAGAAATGCACACAGAAGCAACATACAGAGGTCAAATTCTCTCCCGTGAGAGCGAAGTAGGAATGAACATTTCCTGATCATGGTTAAGCCAGCACATTATTAAATTTATTTGCTAGCATTGTTCTTTTGGATAGTTATTTTACTTTTCTTTATTGCCACATGTGATGGAAACATTCCAAGCTAAAAGTTCTCTCCAGTGTATTCTACAAGACATATGATTCAGCTCTATAATCAGTCATCGGGATGCAGTTGTATGCTTTATATTGAAGTTCAAAGATCCTACTGTGGCGTTTCTGTCACTTGGAAAACATGCAAACTTCTGACCATGTATCACTGATTCATATATCAGAGTTTAATTTAGCAAATGCCAGTCATCCTGGCTGACGGCGTACAAATAACAGGGTAATTCTTAAATCAAGTCACCTCCCTTCAGTTCTTTGAAATTTTGACAACAGTCTGCCAGCTTGAGACCTTGTTTTAATCACATCAACCGCATAAAAGAGCTGGATTTGTTTATCACAGGTCATTTCAAATACCAGTGATAAGCAAGCTTAGGAAAATTCTGTCTTATCCAAAACTTCATATGGTCTTTTTTTGTTCCACTCTAAAACTTTCCTTTGGATCTCAGTATTTTTGTTTGCTTCAAGGCAATGCTGTCTTAGAGCTTATACTTTAACAATGAAAAGTATGTTTTATAAACCAAATAATAGATCTTATTGAGTTTCGTAGGCTTTAGGGATAATAGGGATGGAGGAAAAAATGAGTTTTTGATTTTTTTTTTAATCTAAAATAAAAAACAAAAAAAAAAAATTCCTTGCTCACACAATAAGTCATCATATTCTGATGGTAATTAAACCTTTTTTTCCCAAGAGAGTTTTTTTAGTACATGATTCACCCAGAAATCTACATGAAATGCTACAGAATAAATTAAGTTTGATTTTGGTGTACATCACTGTTAAAGGTACCCTTACAGTTGTAAATTCTGATTCTAACATAATTATAGGTCTAATTTTGTCAGATTTGACTATCCCTGTTCACTACATTAGATTCCTGGGAAAACTGTTCTATGGTAAATATTGATGAAGTACATACAAATATAATGCCAGTATTGTTTTCCAGTTTTGGAACATTTTGTAGCTTATTACTATGTCTAGTCACACAGATGGTGATAATCTTTTTCTGTAAGTATTGTTCTACATTTTGTCTGCTTAATCCAAGTTCTTGGATCAAAAGCAGAGTGATAACTTTCACATTTCTTTAGTACGCCATGTCTGTTTTGGTGCAACATGATTTTGTTTTGATGGGTTTTGAAATATTGAGAAATCAAGAACGTATATAGGAAAGAGTTTAGATGAAGTCAAATATGTAACATATCTTGTCTTCAAAATAGTAGAATACAACCCAGGTGGTCTTTGCTCAAAATCCAATGTTGTAAACAGTTTCAGCAGATGAATTCACTGAGCCAAAATTAAACACTTACAAGGTGTCCTCAATTTCCTAGCTTCCAGGCAACAATGAACAATATTTGTCTTCTTCTAGAACAAAAATAATTTACGCGTTTTTTTGCCTTCCTCTTGATCAGCTGTGCATAAAGTTTTCTGTCTAGAATATGAAACATTTGTTTCATGTTTATTTAATTTCCTTGTGATAGAACTCAGTGGACTTGTTTCTTTTTTCAACCTGATTTCAATGTAATGATGTATTACTTAGAATCGTATCTGTATCTATCTTAGTTTATAATAAAACAACAGTGTTATGTACAAAAAGCAATCAATGCTGGCTGCTCAACATATGCACAGTCACTTTGTGTAAAGCCTGTCCCTTAACTGGTATGTAAATGACCTAAAATAAAAGGAAACACGGTCTCAAGCAAATAACCTCCAGTAAAGGAAAATCTTGTCACAAAACAGTATTCCCCAACTATTATTTTAGAACTCCAACAACAATTTAAACAGAATGACAGTGCAGACGATAAGTAGTAGATGATGTCACATCAGCAGTGTGCAATGTAGTAATCAGGGTTTTTCTTCAACTAGTTTTCTGATGAATACAATCAATAATTGTTGTAGGTAGAAATACAGGCAAGGAAGTAACTGTGAGCTTAGTCTGCCCAATGAGAACCCTTCAAAACTCAATACAAGTGGATAAATAAGTGGTGTGCGTGTTTTTCCCAACAAATCCATAGGCAAGTTCCACACATCAGATAACACGATTTCCAGATGCTTCTTATTTGAGAAAACATACCTAGAGTTCAGGCAACCTTTAACATTTTAATGCAAGCAGGGTGCTTGGTTGGCCTTATTAAATAGTGTTTTGCATTAGGTATTGCCACTAAAAGTCAGAGAAACACTAAAATCGGTGTCACAGACACCAAAAGATATGGATTATAAATCTTCTTTAATTCTACTAAAAAGTATTTTAAATGTCTAACTATTACATTTTCCTTTGTTCTATTATGATGTTCTTTTTAAATGTTCTGTGGCCAAACCTGTTAAAAATTAGGGTTGGTGTTGTTGTGACAGCCAAATTGTTAAGTTTATGGGCACTTTGGCAAAAAAATAATAATAATGTACACACAGTGACCTCACAGTTTTATTCTCTAATTCTTCAAGCAATAAGAAAGAGGAAGCAAAAGTGAATAAATTGAAAGGGTACCAAAATCCAGCAAGCAGCTGATCCCATCATATTGTATGTCAATAAACAGAAAAATTAATGAAGCAGCAGGCAAAGACAAGGAATATCATAGTAATATTTCCTGTAACATTTGTGTGAGAAAATGATCTTTTAAGCCATTGCTGTTTTCATAGAAATGTTTGACACCTGATGTCATGTAGTATGTGTTTTAAATTGCTTGCTTCTTGCACTGTAGAAAGTTGAACATGGAAAAGCTTTGGTAACATCACACCATATGATCCAAAACTATAAAAAATACATAACTGTAACATAACATAAAGTAAGCTACATACACATCTGTTGGTGGAAATATTTCACTCATAAGATGCAGACGTATATATAATTTTTTTTTTGTTCCAGCTAACTGTTAACATCCTTGCAGAAGATTCAAAGAGAAATTACTTTCACCTGACAGATAAACTTCCTTTGGATTGGGAGCTGGCTAACTATAAAGACCTTGGCATCAAAAATGTTTGCAATGGTTCAGCCACATGCCTAATTAATTATATTAAACAATGAGAAAAAGAAAAGTGAGACTTTCACCCACTTGTGGCATGTCAACCATTTAAATATCCTTAAGAATAGTATCAATATAAAACTCAATGTTTTTATTATATGTAAAAAAAATTAGTGTAAAACAACACAATTAAATCATGGTATGACATAGGCTGACAACCTCACTTCATACATAGTACAGTGGAATAATACTTGTCCATTTATACATATGGAGGTTCCCTCTTTGTAATATGTCACAACGGGAGTGAAAAGCCCAAGTGAAAGTCAACCCTTCAAAATGGTTGACTTTCTAGCCTAAAAACCTGACATGGAAATTTGAAACACATATAATTGAATCCATAAAGTGTGAATTTTTTATTTTTTAGGGTAAGGTACATCTAGAAAAGTTAACTGTGGTAAACAGTACACTAAAAAATAAACATAGTAAGGTTCCCAGGCAATTCTGTACCTTCATTGTCAAATTTGTTTATCCACAGTGTGCGATCTAAGAAACTGCTGTCTCTGACTGATAATCTCAGTTATTTGGAGTAAGATTTAGTGAAATCATTACTGTGGTGCTCATTATTCTCTGTGCTAGAGGTACTGACAAGCAAAACCTGGCCTAGTGACATGGCCACCTATAAGCTCACACTATGCTGATGAAGACATTGTAAATGACATTGTACTGGTGAGAAATATCAGCTACAGAGAGACCATGGGCAAAACTGCCTCTGTCTGCTCCTTTTTGGCCACTGTCCTGCATTTCAGTTCCTCTTTAAAATGTTAACAGTTATTTGATTCTTCACCTTCAGTTTCATGCCTTTGCTGTTTTGACTGCCCTCCTAATTCTTGGTTGGTTAGCTTCATTAACTGAATGGCAGCCAAGTCAACCACTATACGGCCAATCATTGAGGAAGGACGGTTTTGGATGATACATACATATATATATATATTTTTTATATATATATATATATATATGTGTGTGTGTGTAAAAAAACATTATGATCATGTGCCATCTTCTGCAATTTTGGTTCATACAGTCAGTAACTTAAAGCTAACCTAAACTCTAAATTATGCTTAGACTGAGATATATGTTTATTACTTGCATTGGAAAATAACCCCCCCCCCCCAGCAGAACTGGCCATGTCAGTGTGAAATTATGTGAAGACCAGTGATCTTTTGCTGCGCTCAGAGTCCTTGTTATTGTCTGCAGTATTACATCTTTATGCTTCTGGAGCCTCCTAGCTTCTATAGGAAGTGTACAAGTTACCTGGACATTGGAAGAAGGGCCCTTTTATTCTTTCCAGAAGAAATCAGACTTTGGACCCAGCATTTCATGTGACTAATAACTCAGATAAGTAAATAGGGCTTTCAGATTTTTTACTTTATTACAACAGATGAATATTTGTATTGTATGTTACGTATGATAGTTGCCTATCCAAAAACAATGGAGCAAAATCACTACTCATACCCAATACCCAACTTATTTACGCCATTGTGCTACTGTCTGCTTGAATGAACATGCAAATGATAAAGTGGTGAGGCTGATTCACTAAAGGAATTGAGACTCTTCACTTAATAAATTGTAGCTGTGTGTTTACTTTAAATACACAAATATGCATAGAAAAATAAATAGAAATTTCATTTTCACATAATTAGATAAATAGACGTTTTATTTCAGTGAATATTTTGAAATTGTAAATCAGCCCCAATTACTATTAACATGTATTTTTATGGCACAGCACAAATGCCATATTATGTCACCAACTGTCCCTCAAAGGAGCTCAGAATCAAATGTATCTACCATAGTTATATGTCTTTACCACAATGAAAGGCCAATTTTGAGGGGGAACCAGTTATCTGTTTTTTGGATGTGGAAGGCAATCAGAATGTGCAAAGGAAACCCACGCAAACACAGGGAGAGCATGGAAACTCCATGCAGAGAGTGTCCTGGCCAAGATTCCAACTTGGAACCTAACGCTGCAAAGGCAGGACTGCTATCCACTAACCTAACTATGCTGCCCAATGTTTTCTAAGATAGTGAAAATTTGATTTTAGCTAAACAGTCATGCCAAAAATCACTGTAGTAGCTGTTAAGATTATTACCAATGGCTGTGCTATACGGTCAGAGTTAAGTCACTGACTTGAATTTACAAGACAACATTGCAAGGCTTTTATCTGGATTTACTACAGATCACATCATAGCCTTACCACTTCATTTTACTCTCACACAGTAACATTTTTGTAAGTTCTTTTCTTTGCATTTAACATGCGTTTGCAATTGTAAGTAAAAACAAAGAGGACATATGGACATCAATGGTCCAGAAGCTGCAGGTGGTAAAACACAATCACCTTCAAGATTATCCCTTTAATCTGCTGACTTAGTACAGACATTTACTCTTTGAGCAGCCAATAACTCGACTTCTGTTTTTATATGACTTTTATTCTATCAAGAAAAAGGTCACTTTAATAAAAATCTATTTATTCTGAAAGATTATATCAAAACTTATTTCTGTTCTAAGGAAAAGAAAACACAAAGGTTTTAAAGCAGTGGGATAAAACAGTTGTTTGCATAACTTGAATAAAGAGCAGGGCGGTGAATCTCAGTTCCTGAGTCTTTGAAAGACGGCAATCCCGTCAGAATTGCTGGCTCTCCTTTACCTCTACAGCTACTGATGCTGGAAAAAGTTTGGCTGCATGAAGGTGATTTGGGCCTTGTTTTCCATCCAGAGAACTCTTAATTTCTGTCTCCTGGCTACCCTTTTTATAATAAATGAAGGCTTGGTGCATAATAGAAACCAGCTGAGCGTCTCTCTAGGTAAAGATGCTTTCTTTTTTTTCTTACAATTCCTATCCAGTCTGTTCCTACTCTTTCTAATCTCTTACAGCTGCCAAAAATCCATCTTATCTTTGCATGAGGTGAAATTTCCATTAACAACTATTATGGTAGCAGGGGTCAGATGCCCAGTGTCAAATGCTAAAATGAAACACTGAGAACCACTGCCTAGTATGGAAATCATATGCTTGGCCGGAACCCAGGAACATTATACAAAAAGGCCCTAGCTTTATTGGTATGAGAACATTTTTTGGATCTTGGAACGGAGAGACCATTGAGTAAGCACACAGCCAATAACCTATATATGTTTAGGAGGTCTAAAAATAGTATCATTGTTCCAACTGTTAAGTATATCCATCTGAATTAAATTTCCTTATCTGTTAAATCTAACCTTTACATGTAACTGTGCTCCAAGCCTTTACCTTATTGGCAGCAGTTTTAAGTGATATGTTGGCTGTGTTGACAAGGCTTAGTATGCTTAAACTGAATAAAATGGGCTAGTTAAAGGAGCACTCCATTCATAATAGACATTATGTTTATCTACATAAACTTAGTTTAGTTGAACTTGAAATTAATTATTTGAAACGTGGAATTACTTGTTTAGTACCTGCACTAAAAGTTACAAGTTCCCACAAGTGAGTTATAGTTTATAAAATGGATGTGAGTATATGCTGTAAATTGTGCTTGATTCAATAAAGCTCTCCAAGAAAGGAGACTATAAGCTATCATGCGAGAACCTTGGTAATCCAATAAACCTGGAACGGATTTCTTAAAATATTTGTTATTTTTTGGCAAATGTTTTCAATCCTGAACAAAATCCATTTAAGGTTTGCTGCATCGCCAAGGTTCTGCCATATTGGGCCCATCTTCTCCAGTCTTGAAGAGATTTACTAAGTCAGGCCCATTGTGTTTCCTGCTAGAGAAGCTATGAACATTTGGAGTTTACTATTGCAACCAGAAATAAAAAAGGGCATTAACATAATATTGAATTTACATTACTGAACTGTAAAGGAAGATAAAATATGAGGTATAGACTAATAAATATATTTTACCTCTATAAATCTTTGTAAAGGATTTATATGTTTTCAAATGCTTATTATGTAAAATGTGTCATTGTTTATTACTCATCAACCTAACTGTTCTTGCCAGTGAAAAGAGACCCTTTCTCCTGCTCCTAGCCTTTATTGACAGGGTCACATCTGAAAATGGACCTTTGTGCTCTCATGATTTAGAGTACAACAAAGTCTATGAATAATGTTCACGTTGATCCAATAAGATTTTCAAATGTAGAGAAATGTTTTATTGACAATGACAGTAAAGCCTGAAAGAGAGACTGAAAGAGAGATCCTAGTTAAAGTATTTGCCTTTTATTTAATACATACATCAAGAAATAAAGCTGCTTTTATGTGATGGTGAAAATTACTGGAAACTAAAACCAGATTGATCTTGCATTGAATTATGGCATCAAGCATATTTCTTTATAGCAGACCATCATTACCAGCTTTTGTCTTCTTATTTCATAATATGCTTTCAATTGTGTGTTTATGTCATGGAACATCTTTACCAGTCCAATCTGAACTAGTCATTATCTGTAGTGTCCAGACTAAAAATCAAAAGGCCCAATGTCTACTGAATTTGCAATTACAAATGGCATTGATTTCCTAGGCACACAGGAAATGACATTCAAGGGGTCTTACCAGTGAGATATATGTTTGTATAATACATGTAGTGCTTCTCTATCATACTTCTCTATAATACGTGAGGCTTCATGCCTCTCTATAACATGTAGTGTTTCATACTTATTTATTACACACAGTGCTTCATGCCTCTCTATTATATGTATTGCATCATACTTCTCTATTACATGTGGAGTTTAATGCCTCTCTAATACATGTAGCATCTCATACTTCTCTATAACATGAAGTACACCATACCTTTGTATTATACAAAATATATAATTATTCTTAAATATATCAACATCTCATCCATAATAAATGCAATGCTTTAAACCTCTATAAAAAGTATCCCATAACTCTCTACTGCACTCAGTATACAACTGAACCATTCCTATTAGCGTAATGAAGTCAGTTTGCAAATACAGTGACATCATGCCCTTTTCTCCAATTTTTAAAACTTTATTGACATAGGAGGACTTGACACTAAAACAGAAGGCCGCCTTTCCTTGAAGCACTCTTAAACACTGTTCAATTCATAGCTCTGCTCAGGAAGCGAGGGCATTGTTACTTACAGAAGTTCTTAGTTGGACATGCAGACGTATCCTACTCAGCATAAGAGTTGGGTGTGTGGGAGCCTCTGTTCTATATTTCTGTCTTGTATTCCTGTGCTGGCAGCACAGGACTTTAAACTTTTTTTTGTATTAGGCACTGAACTTGCCTAATACAAAAGTAAAAAAAAAAATACATATCTACTGTATATGCAGCCTGACTAAGGGTTCAGTGGGGCTGTGTGTATTTGAATAATGATGAGTGTTGGGCACAGATAACTGAGCGGTTTATGGTGATATAAGGGTTATTATTATGCTCTTGACAACTTCTAAATTTCCAGTGCTAGGTTTCAGACATTCAAAACCATACTATTTTTTTTCTGGTCAGACCTCAAGCTTCTATGATTTCTCTTTACTTTTGGAAAAAAAATATTTTCAGTGTTGTATGTTAAACATGCTACACAAAAGCAATGATAGTCAGCATTTTGAACTGGTATTGTGAAAGAACAGGGGTATGCTATACAAACATGAAGTCTGCTTCACTTTGTGATTCTGCTGCAAGCAAAGACTCATTTATTCTTTTTTCATAGGACTGAATATTCTTCCTATCACACAGTATCCTGAGCTGTAACATGCAGGAAACACTTCTAAGGAAACTATACGCTTCATGGTGTCATCTCCATGTTATGAATGACATGCTAAATGTTTGTACAGTATAGACTGAAAAATGTGGCGTTCACTGGGTAATGGTATTTGATTTCTGTTATAACTTAGCAGATACATATTTCTATTTTCTACAAAGACATAGCAGTGTTTATAAGTGACCAAATCCTACAACTTATAATGAGAGGACATTTTCTTAATACTGTGAATTGCAGAACAAGCAAACAAACTAGAATAAAAAATGATAGTTGGTATATGTTGGTGCAATGTTGGTGCAGGGAATATTATATATTTTCCAAAAGGTGACTATCTAAGACCTGGAATTTTTATCTTCACTTCTAGCTAAGAGCTGGGCTCCAACAGCTGTCTGCAGAGGCAAATTTCCATGTTACGTATTTGGAAAAAAAGTGTGAGATGCAAAAGAACAACTGAGAGCATAGTAGGACAGAGAACAATAATTCTCTATTTATAAAGCAATCCCTCTGAGTGCATTCTAATGTTTACGGCCAGCTGGCCTCACAGCAATACTACCAATTATTTACTAGAGGAAGTACAAGTACATAGATAAAACTAACTCCACATGAATCACGTAGTATTTGGAAAACTTTAAAAGCTTCCTTTAAAGCTGGAATGCAATCAGATAAAAAAAACAAAACAAAAATGATTCATTTCTATATTCATTAATACATCATTAAATGCCTTTTTTTTATATGTAAGCAGTGTAAGTACCTGAATTAAACCTTGTAGTATCAAAACACAATACCATGTGCAGCAGAGCACAAACTGTGAGAGAGAAGCAACACAAGGAGCCAGTCAACTAGAAAGTAATAATAGGAATTGAGTACAGAATGAGCTCCTAAATCTGCTGCTTTTTTCACATTTAGATCATAGGGTAGGAAAGGAATGAGGGACAAGAACTGTAATGTTAGCTTTAGACTTGCTGCAGGATGAAGTGTTCCTCTTCATTGCCTGGCATCTGGCACCTTCTTTAAAAAACAGCAATTGCATGCTTTATACCAGATGGCAGCAGGTGTTACTGAATCACTGCCACCCCATTTATTTTATATTGGCTGCAATAAACAAGAAGCTACGTGTAGGATCTGAACCCCTTGTTTAGCTGACCTACACCTACATAGCTACTTACCTTTTTCCCAGATGAGATGCTACCTATAGTGTATCACCTCGGGAAGTGGCCCAGAGGCTTGACTAAAAAGTAACTGCATCCCAATCTCACCACCAGTTATTATCCAATATTTATATAACACTGACATATAACGCAGTACTTTACAAAGTCCATAGTCATGTCACTAGTCCTCCATGTTCTCCAAAGGGGCTCATATACTAATATCCCTAATATATTCATATGTCTTTAACACAGTTAGGGTCAATTTGTGGGGGAAGCCAATTAACCTAAACTGCATGTTTTTGGAATGTTGGAAAAAAACTGAGTAACCAGAGGAAACCCACACAAACATGGGGAGAACTCCATGCAGATAGTATCCTGGCTGAGATTCAAACCCGGGACCTAGCGCAGCAAGAGCCAGAGTGCTAACCATTGAACCACCATACTGCCTTGCCAATAACCTTACTTAACTGGCAGAAAGTGTTGTGCCATTTACAGAATTGTGTACATTTTTGGACGGGCAACACAAAAAGTCAAATGTTTTTGCTGATAGGGTAATTCACCTTATTCGGTTATGAGTATTCAGTTGTTGTTCATTGGTTAAGCTTTGAATATTTGCCATCGCAAACTACCAACTCTTCATTTTTCTGGTTTGACAATCATTTTTTATACTTTACATTCAGAATATGTATTCTTATCTTTTTTATTACATTCACAAAAAAAGTTATGAAAATAGTTGGCCATTTCATCTGGCAAATTTCTTTCTGTGATATGGCAGCTCAATTATACAGATGCTTTGTGATCACTCTAAAAGATAAAACGTGATATGAGTGTGTGCACAGTCGCGTTCCCATCAGTTACTGTCAGTATTTTGGATTCGTTGAGTGTTATGATACTTTTGTAGACTGTGTTATGGCTCCCAGGCCTGTTTGAGCCAGTTTCATGTAAGACATCATCTCTAGAACAGTTTTCTGAGGTGACAGAAAAGCATTTTAATCCCTGCTGGCATGGGCCATGTGCTGCATCAACATATGCTACATCTGTTAAACATACACATCGGGATTTGTGAAGCAGCAGCATTCTAAAGCAGTATTTACTCATCGCTTTCAGAAGAAGTGAGTCTTAGATATGGCAAGATCCCCCAGTGATGTAGGCTATTTCTGCATGATTTATCGTTGCTTACCGTTCCTTCTGTCATGGCTGTATGAATTTACGTTGCCTGTCTCACCATTGGTGGTGGTCAGTTTACATTCTTCAAGCATTTACTTGTTCTTTGTTACAATACATTCCATCCAGCAGACCTAATACTGCATAAGATTGTGTAGCCATTTCCCAGCTTGTGGTAGGAAAAACGAGAACGTGGCACATAAAAGAACATGGACAATATCACTGGAAGGATGATGAAAGGATGTACTGTTCACTGAGATTCAGATTAAAAAGGGATCAGAGGCATATGTGCATATGTGGTGTATGTGTATATCTGAACCAATGTCGTACCTTATAAAATGTCCTAAATTAATGTTGGTTGGATTACCCATCTAAAAAGTGCAAACACTAAAAACAATACAGCTGGAACAGCAAATGTCCTCCTTGCACTTTAAATTTGCCATATTGTTATAACTTCTAGGAATAAACAACTTTAAAAAAAAAAAGAACCTGAAGTAGTTAAACTGACATCGTTTTACATTGAGCAGGAACTGGGGCCAGCCTAGACTGTGCGGCAATCAGCACTATGCTATAAAGAGAATGTTTGATGTAGAAGAACAGGGGATAAGATGCTAATTGCTGAGTAAACAAACCAGAAAAAATCTCTTTGATTATGTGCTTTTTCTGACACTCACAACTCTCCCTCTAAACAGAAAATCACATAATCATGTACAATGGCTGGTACCAAGTCTACTCAACTGGGAGAATTGTGTTTTTACACAAATTACATTACTTTTCGAGAAAGTAACTGTATGAGAAAAAAGGAGATGGGAGGCAGGTTTTTATTGCATTTTACTCCAGACTGTATTCAGCTTTCAAGTGAAATTATACTTTAGTATAAGTAATTGTACAACAAACAGGTCCTTCATTGTGGAAGAGACAGGCGATGTCTCAATAAAACAAACATACCTGCCTGTTTCTTCTTTAATGTACAATATGTTCTTTGATGTACAATAATATGAGCATGCACAACCCAATGTGCAATCCTGGCATAGTGAGGGTTGCGTTTTATGGGTCAATCAAGATGGCATCAAGAAGTGACATGACTATAGACTTTGTAAAGCGCCGTGTCAGCACTATATAAATAATGGGTAATATTATTAATAATGGCTGAAGTTTCCTGACCCAGTGGAAAACAAGGTGAAGGTAATGGTGCTAGAGGCATATCCTGTCCCTTTTGCAATGAAGAACCTGCCTGCTTGCAATTATTTAACTTAAGTTCAACTTTAGGGTTTTTAGTGAGTACCATATTAGTCAAACATGGCTTCATTGCAGTGCAGAATATCTGACTGTCATTTTCAAAGTAATGCAAATGGTGACTGAAACAATATTTGATAACTCCCAAACATGAGTGGCAGTTAATAGCCACAGATCAAAACCTGAAATATGACTGGGTGAAATGCCGGCCAAAGAAATAGTGAATAAAATGGGGAATACCTAGAAAACTATGAACAGGCAGAATAATTTATTTTATTGCTAAAGGGGCATAGCCATTGTATTTTTTACCTTTAGTTCCACTTGCAAAATCTGCAAGCATGCATACCATGCTTAGAGAGGTGATGACCTCCTCAAATCCATTGCTGCTTACTGTCCAGTCAAAGGCTGGGGGTGGGGAGAAGACCTGGATGTGTTACTCAGCTGCAGCTGTTTGTATGAGGTTTAAAGACCAGTATCCTACATTGTATTTTTATGAGTATGCTAAGTAGGAGAACTGAAATTTGTTTTCATGTAGAGGGATCTGTATTGAGTTTGGAAGAGGGTTCTGTATGTACAGTAAGCCTTACTATCCCTTATCTGAAGATATGTGCTTTGTTCAGCTGGATATCCTTAGCACACCTACCACAAACATCTTTTTTGAAAAATTTGGGGCCTAAAGCAAAAAGTTACCATTTGGGCTGGATTAGATACAAATGCTAAAAAGCTTCTGGTATCTAAACTGTTGGAGTTTGAAAAAGTGTAAAATCAGTCCTTTGTGTTAGTTAATAAAAACATACATAAATCATAATAAATCTTCCAGCCGTGTCCTCCAGCAATGCCCGGCATCTGCATCCCCAGCATGTGAACGTTGGAGACGCAAGGCCAGGGGAAGCAGATGCTGGCTGGGCATCTGCTTGTGAACTTTAGGCTGGAGGATGGGACCGTTGGGCTGGTAGGTGGGGCCAGAAATTTAAAATAATGTTTTTTTGTAAATATACCACTTTTACTTTTAAAAATATTCATTATTCAGACCGCCAGGAAGATTAACCGACATCAATTATCTTTTTGGCTATCTGTAAGGTTGACAATTCTCTCACTGGCCAGCAATGTAGGAGGCATACCTCTAAAGGCTAGAAATCTGAACCCAGTGTGTTTATTCCTATTAGTAGTTTCAGGATGAAAGGTTTGTCATATATTCTCAGTTTGTAATTAATTTAATCCAGTACTATTTATAACATTCTATTTAATAGCAGTTGGAAAGTGACAGACATCGTACAATTGTATCTTGCAGGCTTGCTTTAATCTTCGGTGCCTGTCCTGCTTGTTTTAAGATTACTTTTAAGTCCTTCAAGTTATTACATTTCTCAATGACAAAGATACTGAGCTAGCACAATGCTACTAAACACATGCCAAAAGGTTTTCTAGGTCAGGGACAACACCCAGTAATCACATATTTTTGGTGCTTTTAGTATTTCCTTAAAAAGGAAAACAAAATGAGTAACTCAAATCATTCTGTTTTCAGGATTACATTTTATTGCTAGTGTTATGCAAGACAGGACATTTTAATGCTGCTTAAGTACACTGTCAGCCAAGCTGTATTTAAATATATGAGACAATCATTTTCAGTGACAGGCCCAGACTCATTAACTAATATGTCCATGCCTACTATACACCATATTTGGTCACAGGACACCCTGTCAACATGACTAACATCTGGAATAGATTTCCATTTGGTTAAAAAGGGCATGCATGATGACTGATGCAGACATAGACTGATGTAGATTTAATCTGCTTAAAATATGAGATCTGCTCTATTGTTAATGGCCAGGGCATGTACAAACTCTCCAGATGCCATGTTGTAGCTGTCAACTGCTCTACTGTCTGGGGTGAGGGCACTGCAGAACCCTCCACATGCCATGAACTAAGAGAACATAACCAGGTACTTCATGAAAAGGTCACTGACACAAAACAGCAATTCAAAAGATATTTGAGAACTATATGCAGAAAAATCTTAATGCTTTTATATGACAACAGAATATACTGTTACTTTCACAAACCAATAGGGGAAAGGTAACAGTAATCATTTGCAGCATATGTTACATTACGTCACAAATAACATACCCAGTTTTATAGCTTTAGGCTGAGAATGAGCATTTAAAAGTATTAGCATAGACAGGTATGACATAATGCTTCATGTGCCACAAGAAAAACAACTCTGACTATAAGGCTTTATGAGGCACTGAACTACTTGATACAATATATTAAGTGCTGACGCTTTTTTCAGACAAACAGGAGAAAATGATATAGGGAAACCATTACATATTACTTTAATCATGCCAGCAATGTACAGTAGTCCATAGCAATTAGGCAGAATTTACCTGTTGTATTGAGTAAGAATAAATCTCATTGGGCCTGATTTATGAAAGCTCTCCAACACTGGAGAAGATAGACTATCGTGGAAGAAACCTGGAATGGATCTGGTTGAGGATTAAAAACATTTGCCAAATAATAGTAATTTTTATTATTATTGTATTATTAATTTTTTTATTATTATTAATATTATTATTTATAATTATTTTTATGAAATCCATTCTAGGTTTAATATATCACTCGAGTTCTCCCATGAGAATCTATCTTCTCTAGTCTTGGAGAGCTTTAATTAATCAGGAATATTGGTTACTTAATATGGTTTGGCACATGATCATTGGCTTCTGCATTTCTTCAATTGTGGCTGCATTTCTTTTTTCTTTTTTTTATATTTGGTGAACCTACTGCTAACATACTTCCCATCCTAGGAATACAACCCTAACTCACTGTATTGTTTCTATAAAGAAGCAATATTGCCCGAATTGTCATTCAATGCAACTCTAAAGAGTCCAGTACAGGCAGAGATATAACAAAATTATTTTAATGATATTAGTCAAAAAAAAAAAAGAAAAAAAAAAAGAAAAGTTTGCATACCTTTTACCTTTGTAGAGCCCCATCAATACAGTGGCGAATAGGCTGTTTGCCAGAAAAATGATGTTAATAAATCAAAAGACACCACTCAAACATTCTACATCCCTACAACTAACTACGTCTATATGTATGTCCATTGATCATCATAGGATGTGAACAATAATACACTCATAAGCAAACACCCCATTTCTGTCACAAA
Organism: Pyxicephalus adspersus; assembly: GCF_032062135.1. NCBI lineage: Eukaryota > Metazoa > Chordata > Amphibia > Anura > Pyxicephalidae > Pyxicephalus > Pyxicephalus adspersus. The sequence continues at coordinate 98,367,376 of NC_092860.1, forward strand.
AAATCTATGAACAGATGTTTAAAAAAGTAAAGTTTTTACTTATTAAGCTTATTGGAATTTTTTGTCATTTTTTCCTAAAGTGCTGCTACCAATTGCCAGCCAGATCATTTTTATTCATTTTCTTTTTTTTATTGTTCAAATGATACAAATATACACATACAAATAAGAAAAATATAAATCAGCCAGCTACAAAAATAAAACATCTGATACACTTAGATAAGTTTCACTAATCTCAAATAGCTTTAAGGAAGAGAATTACGTGTTTTTTGTGTCTTTAGACAAGACTATTTAGACATTTTATCTCTCAACAACCAATGTGGTCCATCTTGAATTAATTGTTTGTAACATCTTTAAGATCTCCCCATCTGCTTGTCGTACCTAGTGAAATAAAACAGTGCTTACTGTATCTGAATCATTTAGTTGCATCTTAGAAGTTTATTTATAAAATGACAATTTAGTACTGTATGGAACATTTGCAGATAACTCCAAAACTTCTATTTATGGAAAAAGCACCTCAGCACATCTGTTATCTCAGTGATGTTTTGAAACTATCATTTTTGTGTCATATAAACATAATCAAAAAAAGAAAAAAAAAACACTGGTCAAGAAGAATAATAAAAACTATTTTTGCTAAACAGCCTTGTATTGATTTATTTGTTTTCTAAAGAGGATCTATCATATTGAACAAAAAGGTGGTCATCTCTTTTGTATAATTGAAAAATGTGGGGTTTTTAATTTTTTTTTTACATGTTTTTGGGAGGACCCCTGTTGTGGCAGTAAAGACTAAAGGGGAAACCAGCAGCCTCCTAAATACTCCAGTCACACATCGCAGGAGGTTGTGGGCTGCTCCTTCTGTGTATGCCCAACATTGGGTATGAATCATCTGGGGCTTTCCTATAATGTAAAAAAAAAAATTCTTGATCTCAAGCACAATCTTTTTTAGGAAGGTGCGAGTTTGGGTGACATGAGAAGAACCTGAAAGAAAAAAGATTGCTATTAGATGATGGTTATCATCTAATAACAAAAACATAGTTGAAAGGTAAAAATTGCTGTCTGGTACAATTGTGTCTTCTATTGGAATTTAGGGGGGAAGGAAGCTGATACATTGGTGGCCAATAGAGAAATTCACCATTACAATGATGATGTACTCTGGTATAGTGGCAGTCAGTGAAGCAGTGCACAGATGCAATGGCAGTCAATAGAGACGTATGCGGTACAACAGTATGCACCATTATGCTGGTCATCAGATGAGTAGAAGATTGGACCAGAGAACTTATGGTTGGTGGAAAAGCTTGCGCTTTGTGGCTGTAACAAGGTGGAAGTATTTGTGGGACTACAAGTGTCAGGAAGGGTTAAAGAACAACACAAAACACTCAGACACTGCTTAATTAAAACAGCAACTGTTCCATCAGCAAGATCACGTGACTTGGTTTACCCCAGGGAGTGCCCATTTCCAAATCATTTACCTGGGAAGAGTCAGGCAGGGAGAAGCTGGCATTTCTTTATGTGTATCCAGAAATACAATACTCAATACTATGATATCTGGAGTTAACAATTATACACTGAACTCAACCAATCAACTCGTTACATGATCATTGCTAGCTCATTTTGACCAAACCTCCTTGTTACATTATAAAAAGAAAAAAACTTGCAATTGTTAGTATGAGAATATATTTTGTATATTACCAGTTGCTTTCTTTTTCATGATCCATCGGGGCATAAGAGTCAAAACCTTCTTCCTATCAGATCACTCCCACCCCAACAAGTGTGGAAAGAAGGACACAAGATGTTCACAAGGGTACAGACTAGGCAGGTTACACAAATCCACCTGTACATCCAAAACACATGCATTTAGTATTCCATGTTTTTGTATTTGACTTGCCTAACCTTCTTATATAATTAGCTAACTGTTACTATCCATGATGTTAACTGGATGTTTGACCCATGTTTTAATTTACCCAAAAAAAACCTTCAAAGCAGTTATTTTTCATCCAATTTGTTTCTTGCCTCTTGGTAACCTTGTTAGGCTTGCTTATCCATGAAAAGATTGGTTTTAATATTTTTGGTGTGACCCCATAGTCTACTTTGTCTTTCATCTCAGAAACCTGTTCATCCATATCGCTATGTTGGTCTGCATCCTCAGTCTCACATTCATTCAAGATATAATGCATAAATTCACTTTCACTTTTTGAATATCATCTATGCATTTTTGAAATCTGCAAATAGGAGATGTGTGCTTTGCAAGTAACAAGCCTAACGAAATAGTTCCTTCTATGTCTGGAATCCCTGTTTGTTCTGTCTGTTTAGCTACAGATAAGAAGCCTGAGAGATAAACCCTGAATAGAGGAGGGAGAGGAGAGGGCCTGCTGTTAGTGTGATGTTCTGTGACTGAGAAATGACAGTCAAATTTTAGTGTGTGTATGATTTCAGTTTTGGCGCAAATTGTTGGTATATAATCTTATAACTGGGTCAAATTTACCATAAACAACACAAAGGTGATAATTTTCACCACGTCATTTTATAATTTAGTTAAATTAATTATTTGTGTTTTATTTTGTTTATATAGAGGATCCTGAAAAAGTAAAAAAAAAATTCCATGCAAGAAACAGAAAGCCTCACCATTCCTGCTACAGTGGCTGATGGAGAAGTGCACAGTACAGTGGTGGCAAGAGAAGTGCATGGTACATCAGAGGTCAGTGGAGTGCTACATGAATGGTCAGTGGCAGAAAAAGTAGAGGAGTAGAAGTGCAGAGTATAGCAGTGGTAAGTGGATTAATTCATGGTACAGTAGCAGTCAGTCAAATGCAAAGTACAGTGGTTGTCAGTGATAAAGAATGAGGTACACTGGCAGTAGATAGAGAAGTGACATGTTGCAGTTGTGGTTGGTTAAGAAACATATTGGTGCAATGACAGAAATGAAAGAATACTGGAAGTCAGTGTAGAAGTGTACATTGGTACAAAGGTGGTCAACTGATAAGTGCGTGATAATGTAGTAATGAAGTGCAAATTATTACAGGGGCAGTCAGAGAAAAAAATTATTATGTTCAAATGGAGAATAGGGACAATTGAGGCATTTACAGTATGTGCTGCAGAGATGGTTATGGGTAAATGGAATGATAGATCCAGAATATCTTTTCCTGTTTTTTTACCTTTCACATACAGTTCAGAAGAAGGGGGAAGGGGGCTTCTATAACTACAAAATGTGTTCAATTTTTGTCTCAAACTAAAAAAATAAATAAAAAAGGAACTTATTCTGGACCCTAAATATGGCGTGGAACTCCTTTCCCTCACACTGGTCTTCTGTAGGATCTCTCCAGCTTAGGCTAGAGTAAGCACTGGAACTGTGGTTTTAAAGATAATTACTTTACTGAAGTCTTTATAGGAATAGAGATTTATAGCAAATGGGAAAAATGGCTAGTAATCACTAACACATTTTATTTTATATTAAATAATACAATAGGAAAATGAACGAGATGTTGTTTTCACATTTAAATTGGACAGGAAGTATATGTCCCAGTCTTTGTTGGCAATGAAAGGTTAATGGTGCAAATTCGCATTCCAAAATCCCAGACTTGATGTTCTTCTGTACAGTAAGAGGAAATTAACTTTTTCTGTGTTATCTTCTAGCCAGAAATCTGTGTTTTGAGCAGACCACCTCAGAGTCTGTAATTATAAAATAGGCTTTAAATCTTTTTCCCATTTATTTCAGTAAAAACACCACACTACAAAAATGTCTCAAATTATGGTGCATTGTGCACACAAACACATTGTTCAACCTTCTTAATAGATTGTGCTGAAAACATAAAGTTTATTGTAATACAAATATGGATTGTTGTCTTTCAGAGCAAATATTGTTTTACATAAAGGTCAGAAATTAGGCAATTTGTCCTTGTGTATAATTTTAAAGCTTAACTCCAGACAAACAACTAAATTCACAAATGTAATACATTAGGGTCTTGTTTTCGCTGCCAAAGGATTTGTATTCATGCATATCCAGGTCTGAGATTTATAAAATTCAGCACAGCAAAGTTTATGACACCAGTTTCTTGTTACAGTTAAAAAGACATTAGAATTTGCTTCTCAATTCCCTAAGCCTAACCAATTACCCTCAAATTTCATCTCTACCCCAGTAGTCCTAAAATACCCTGTGCTTCTGGGTATTGCATAAAAAAGTGACCTCCTCCCCCGTGATAGAATCAGGCCAAAAATTTTGGTGCCTTTTGCAGTTGAGGAAAGGTCAGTGGAAAGGGGAGTATCTGTCGGTTGGGAGAACTAATCGTATCTCTTTAGGGAATACAGTGTTGTCATCCCATGCTACATGCTGCTTGGACAGTAATGGAGCAGCAGAAGATTTTTAAGATCATCCCTTTTCTCACTCCTGTTATCTTTTCCATTGTCAGCACATTTGCGGGGGGAAGAAGAGTGAATGGCACCGCACTATGCTCTTCTCCATTGACATGCATAGTGTTTGTTCCCCATCGTCATCCATTGACCTGCTGTGGCAGAAATGAACAATGTCGGCCGACCACTGTACGAGTGTCAGATTCTTGACTAAGACAAGCACGGTCCTTAATCTCAGGCAACGAATATCTGACAAATGTGCAAAGCCTAACTCCTAATGCTCCCACATCTTCTCAGTTAAGTGCATTGTTTAGTACATTTAAAACCAGAATTCTCTGCTGTTTTGTCATATTGAAATATTACAATGTCAATGAGAGTTGGAGAGTATGGTATAAATTATTGTGACCGTTAGAGAATTTGAGGTGTGGTGTAAACAAACACTGGTTCATAATTCCTTTTTTATTTAAAGCAGATCCTTTTTTTATTACTTGCTTTTAAAGCTATGTTTTCATGTCATGTGATGTCTTTATGTTCTTTAGAAGATTAGAGAAGGGAAGAATGGAAAGAGAGAAAAATGACGTGGACAGTGATATATCCTCTGTTCATTTTGCTTCAATGCAATTGGCTAGGCTTCCTTATTTTTTTAATGTCAAGTTTATGTTTGGTCATCTTGTGCTGCACATTTAAATATATAGGATCAGAGCAAACATTTCTGCTCCTGACCAGTAATTGCATGGAACATGGCTGCACAATGAAGAACTTGGTAGCGGGGCTAAAGATAATAGGACAATATCTTCCGTATGTCTGCAAAAAGTATTAGCATCATCTTAGCCTAACCTAAGGGTGTACATACAATTCACTTGCCACAACCCACTGCAATATAATAAAATGCATGAACTTGTCCTCATCAGACATAAAGGTCAGTGAGCATGTGTCCTTAAAGCATTAATTTAAGCTAGAGGCCACTTAAGATCAGATTTATGAGTTTTAAGTGTAATTCTGCTGTATTGCATTTCTTCCAGGTTGTTTAAGGTCATCAGGTCATATCATAAAGGAGGTCATCATTTTCTTTTCCCATTACAACTCTGATAGGCAAGTGATTTACCGTGAAGCACTAGGTGCAACGTGAAGTAAACTATGGTAGCCAATTTTAATTTAGCTTTATGTAGTTTTGTTAGGAAAAATGTTTAGGCTATGTTTAGACTAGAACTGAGACCTTCTAATTTTGTACTGTTCATACAAATTTTAAAGTATAGGTACATGAGCTTATCCACATTAACTGAGAGATTTATTAGATGAAAATATGATGCTCAGTTTTCTTTTTGATCAATTACAAAGAATCTGTCACGGTCCCTCCCATGACTGAGGTTAGAAGACCTGAGAGAATGGCTACACGTGAGGTTATCTGACAGTCTCTTTGTTTTCACTTGTTTCTGTGTTGTTGTTTGTAATGACCACACCTCTGTTCCCAGCTGCAGCTGATGGTCATTACTGCTCCTCTATTTAGTCTGGCCTCACACTTCATGCTATGCGGTTTATATTCTCTGCTTGGAGGCGGAAGAGCTGGTGTGAAGTCCTCTCCTGAGTTCCTGCTCATCTAATTTCTATTGAAGATAAGTTGCACTGCTCTTGGTATTTTGTTGTTCCTTTGTGCTCATGGTTACTGGGCCTCAGGGAGATGCTGGTTCATTCA
>NC_092860.1:98374547-98375674 GCF_032062135.1 Pyxicephalus adspersus
GTGCGTCTTATGGTCCGAAAAATACAGTACATATTCTTAACAAGCAGTACAAGATCTTTAAATAAGCCAATGAGCTCACTGGAGCAATTCTTCACAACAGAAACATTGAACTATTGATGTCTTTTACGTTTCCTTGCTCTGCACTCACTTGGTATTATTTTAAATTTCCAATATTTATTATACACACAAGGCAGGTATTATGGGTGGGAAAGTGAAGTTACAAAACCTAACCATTGTGCCTCTGCAATGAACTTTGTTTCTCGTAGTTACTCCATATTGTCTGCAGCTACAGATTTAACATCATCCTTGATGTTTTTAGGTTTTCTATACTGAACACTTAGTACACAAGAGGAAGATAAAAGAGGAAATTTGGTTTACCAAAGAGGAAATTTGGATTTTTTTAACAACATTTACTTTACTGTTGCCTATAGTCAAGACAGTCTTTTTAGCTTTCAACTTTCAGAGACTATCTTCTTTGTTAGGAAATATGGACAATTGTTAATTGTACTTCTTTAATGAAGTCCCTCTCTCACAGTTGAAAGATATACACTATTCATTTTTATTCTACAAAAATTAAGATTCCTGGCTGCTTGTCTGGCTTTTTTTTCTGTTTTGATGTCTTTTTATTCTGAAGATCACATGAGAGTCTATTAATTGCTTTCAGGTGCATCCAGATTAGCAGCAATAGCATTTTTATAATTGTTTTATGTATTTTTTTTTGCACAGTGTGCAATTTATTTTCTCTTTATGCATAAATTTGATTATAGCAATAACTAATTTAATTATGCTGATACTATGCATGATCATAACCTTAAATAGTTCTGTTTTATGAGAAAAAAAACAATGAACAAAGAAGCCTTTATTTTTACCCTAAACTCTGAAAAAATATCATAATAATGTATTATCACTGTATTTAAATATATGCATAAGTGCATGAAAAATTGAAAAAAAGCCTCAAGAGAAGCTAAAAAAGGTACAACATAAATCATATAAAACATAATAAAAAAACAAGTGATTTTTTTTTTCCCATTCTAGCTTTTCTATTTTTAATGCAAAATTTGAGAAGTGGGACAGAATAAGTAAAATTTGTATTGACAAATACCCTTATTTATCCCCTATATCTACTT
>NC_092860.1:98375906-98376425 GCF_032062135.1 Pyxicephalus adspersus
GTTTCAATTCATCGGCTGACCTAAAATGATGGGTATTGTGAAAAATGAACATTACCACGTGTCTGATACTACAAGTATGAATATGCACTGAATCACAATTCAATAAAAGGTGACTGTAGATTTAGGGAAAGTACCTCTAATACAGTAATATTGGAGGTAGTATAGATACCTGAGCCAAAGGCAATATGGTATCCTGGAATTCAGAAAGCCTGTTATATATATATACCACCCATTGTGTTCTGGATTTCTTTCAAGATATAACTAAAATTAGAGGGCCTAAGTAAATGACAGTTCCAACAGCAGCAATATCCCTTATTAGTCCTTTGGTATTCCATCCATGAACTGTCTATATATACATATATATGTATGTATATAAATTTATTTATTTATTTACACATATATATATATATATATATATATATATTATATATGCTACTGTACAGTTATAATACAGGCTTCAGTATTTTTGATTTTTTTTTATTTACCCTTGTTTTAACATATTTTTGTTTTTTTATTTCA
>NC_092860.1:98376977-98381855 GCF_032062135.1 Pyxicephalus adspersus
GACAGGAAGTAAGGGACTAGCATTGTTTGCAAATACAAATTAATAAAACACTAATAATTAAAAAAATGAATCTTCTATTAAAATCAATTTTCATTGAAGAAATGCTAACAGATGAAGCAGCAGTTCTATACTACTAAATGCATTGGAAATCTGAGTGAAATTTTATGTTCTTTATGGCTCTGAACCTTAAGTATTCTGTATAAGCTCGTGACAATGACAAAAAGGTATGGTGAACTGGCAACGTAATTTAATAGTCTCAGTGCCAATGGATTCAATTAAAACACTATTATAGTAGGTGGTCTTAGTGATGTAATTTTATGACTTGAAATTAAATTAATGGAAAAAATGGGAGAGCTCATGAGGCAGCTGCAGAGGGACATTTACCTAATGAAAATATCATGAATAGCGTGGTTTAATTGAAACTGGTCAGTCATTTTTAAATATAGATGATTTACAGCTTTTCACTGCTATCTTCTCAATTAGAAAATTACTCTTTTCACATTGAAGTAAACCCGTTAAACACCACAACTGTTTGGGGTACTGGCAGTTTCATAGGTGGCAAATCTATGATGGAGCTTTCAAATTAAAATTTCTTTTTTTGTAATCTTATGATGATTCTGACTCTAGTGTTGGACATGGTAATAAAACCAGAGAGACAAACAGGAGACATTGGAGAAAGGTGTTAAACCTAATCTATTAAATCTAGTTTGTAAACTAAAAGAAAAAAAATCACAAAAAGCGAAATATAAGCTATTTCTAAATTGGTCTTAAAGAACTTCAAGCCATTGGAAAAGGTAAGTGTTGCAAAATAGTGATGAATAGCTGCTTTATTGGCCTTTTATCCACCTATGGAAAATGTGATAAATGATTAGTGTTATCTATAAATTATTCAGCTGATCTAGAATGCCTTATTTAACATTTTGTGTGCCTTAATAAATATTAAAACCTGTTACCCAAACAACTGACAAAGTGGAATGGTGGCACTTTCTATGCACAAATGAAAGCACGTCCATTTGAAATACAGGTGAAATATTTAAACTTTGTAGGTTGGGGCTATGATGGGTGGGAAAATCATAGGAGAAAATGCTGATAGCACACTTTTTACAAGATTTTTTTCAAGCAGACACATCCTACTCTAGTTCAAGCTCTACCTGAGAGTAACAGCTGTGGTCTGATATTGGCATCATCACAGGGAGCTATATTAGGTAGACTATACTAAAGGAGGCTAAGCAAAACTGTACATGTAGATGCATGTATATTAAATGCTATAGCACAAATTTTCAATGGAAGGCTATTGTTCTACTTTCTTCATAAGGCAACTAAATAAGCTCTATTAAGTGCAAAATCCATTAAGTGGTTCTAGTTTCTGTAGACAGATTGAAGGACCATTTTTTTATTCTTCTTCAGCTTTACAGGAAACCAAGGCTGATTTTACCTAAAGGTAGTCAGTATCAAGTTTTCTATAAACTTTCCCTACTTTGCTAGTAGTTTGTGTCTACGTATACAAAGCTGTATGGCAGTGGGTAACACACAATCATTGCACTGAGATGTGCTGCAATGCGATTTTTGATCCATTAGGGTACTACATTGGTATAGTATACATAATTATAGGCTGTCTCAGTGCATGTTAGCTTGTGACATACACATTTTTACACACAGTATTAACACACCGTAATGGATTGTAAATTTGGAATGCAGCCTGAAACCTTTTAACACACAGGAATGTCACTGTTTGTCATCATGATGTGTGGATTTCTACGTGTCACCTCTTTGCAACCCTTCTACCCTATAGGGATCAAGGCTGGTGTTTGTATTCAAACAGAAATCTGCCTGTTTGTATTCATAAGTTAGCAAACACTTTTTTATACAGTTTTCCGAAAATACATTTATTTGCTCACAAAAGATTTATATGTGTTGGATCGATGTGTCAATAAGTACATGAAGTCCCGATTACACATATTTGCACATCTTATAAAACATGTCTGCCTTGTTTCTTTATAAAACTAGTTAGTATGGTTGCTTTATGAGTCTTTATGGCCAAAAACTTTCCTCTCTGGTGTATACAAAGCTGTATGGCAGTGGGTAACACACAATCATTGCACTGAGATGTGCTGCAATGCGATTTTTGATCCATTAGGGTACTACATTGGTATAGTATACATAATTATAGGCTGTCTCAGTGCATGTTAGCTTGTGACATACACATTTTTACACACAGTATTAACACACCGTAATGGATTGTAAATTTGGAATGCAGCCTGAAACCTTTTAACACACAGGAATGTCACTGTTTGTCATCATGATGTGTGGATTTCTACGTGTCACCTCTTTGCAACCCTTCTACCCTATAGGGATCAAGGCTGGTGTTTGTATTCAAACAGAAATCTGCCTGTTTGTATTCATAAGTTAGCAAACACTTTTTTATACAGTTTTCCGAAAATACATTTATTTGCTCACAAAAGATTTATATGTGTTGGATCGATGTGTCAATAAGTACATGAAGTCCCGATTACACATATTTGCACATCTTATAAAACATGTCTGCCTTGTTTCTTTATAAAACTAGTTAGTATGGTTGCTTTATGAGTCTTTATGGCCAAAAACTTTCCTCTCTGGTTGATGAAGTCCATATTTATGTAGTCCAATGATACAAATAGAAGATTGGTTTAAATAAAAGACTATGGTGGCCTTGCATTGGTTCCAGGTACTGTATTTAATGAGCACACTTTTTTATAAAGTCGGTATATCTGAGACTTGCTTGACGAAAATATATAATAATCTACAGACAATTCTCTGGTTTATGCTAAGGCTTTTCACTGATTACTTAAGTCTGATTCCCAGTGTAATTATAAAGAAAATTGCCCACTGTTGCTCTGTTCAAGGTTATATCTGGCAGCTGTTGCTCTGAATTAAATCACATCATTTTTAGTTTCTGCGTTTTTTTTTTAATTTTTACATTTTGTATGCATCATGGAGGCTGCAAATGCCAAAATGGTACATTTCCAGATGTGTTTTTTTTCACATAAAGCAGCAGACATGTACAGTGATGAGTTGACATTCTTGATGTTTTATCATGTTAATGCTTAGATACGTATTTTATTATTAAAAGGTATTTTAAAACAAGGTCAGGTTTCAAGTGCATATAAAGTACGAAGCTTAGCTCTGAAAGCTTTTACGACATTTTAGTCAAATATATACGTGCTTATTGGCTTAAAATTGCAAAAAAAGGAAAAAAAATGTACAGAGACTTGATTCCAAATTCTGATCTACCTCTTTTAAAAGCTGCCAGAATCAAAACAAGTCATTGACTCTTTCCACTGTTTTTAATTGAGCACAAACTGATGCCAGACAATTGTATATTAAGTTGTGATAAATGAATGTAATATAAATTATGCTAGCATACATTTTAAGAGTGTGAAGTGAAGTTTGGCTATACATTATTATACAGGTGCATATAAAACTGGCTAGGCAATACTAAAATTAAAGATCTTCATGTGAAAGTTCTCGATGTATGCAATACAAAACTATGAAACCCCTGACAATAACTGAATACCTGAGTAAAATATGCACATATTTATGTTCTTCAAAATATGCACATAAATCTTTAATTTTTGTAACTCTATAAACGAAACAAGGACTTTAGAGGCAATAGTTTTAACAATAATAGATTTTTCACATTCACATTCTTTAATAATCCAACTTTTTACAAACATTTAAAACATTAATAAAAATACATTGCAAACAATATAGCACATATGTTGTGATGCTGTATACTTATAACAATATGTGTCTAATGCTGTATCCTCGACACGTAATTCTTACAAAATATGCACATATATAGGTGTGTGTGTGAAATATTTACTCTTTGCCGGTACCAAAAACTTGAGTATGTCTGGCTCTTTTCTGCCTCAAAACAGGCTTGTGATAGATATTTAATCTAATTAATATATTTATATACGGGACCTCCACCCTACCTTCCCCTGTTTTACTAGTCAAAAGCACAGCTGCAGCATCATCACAAATCCCAATCCAGTGCAGAGGGTAGCTGAAATGGCAGCTCCTACTGTCCTTTCCTTCACAAACATTGTGGTAGGGTTTTGTAACAGCTATATGCACAACATAAGTTACATAGGTACATAGTTAGGTTGAAAAAAGACACCATCAAAGTTCATCAAGTTCAATCACTATAGAAATAAACATATCCCAAAAAAAAAAAATCCTGTGGACATACATAGTTAATCTAGAGGAAAAATACCTGGTACAATTTGCTCTACAGGGGGAAAATATTCCTTCCAGATTTCCTGAGGCAATTGGATGTTCCCTGGATCAACATCTTTACTTTAAAGCTTTAATACCCAGTTATATTCTGTGCTTCTAGAAAAACATTCAGCTCTTTCTTAAAAGCAATCTATAGTAGTTGCTGAAACTACTTCCTGAGGGAGCCAATTCCACATTTTCACAGACCTTACAGTGAAGAATCCCTTCCTTATCCGGAGTTTAAATTTGATTTCCTCCAGCCAGAAAGAGTGCCCTGTTGTTCTTTGTAATGATCTCAAAGTGAATAGTTGGGAAAATAGTTCTCCATACAGACCATTTATATGTTTATACAGGGTGATCACATCCCCCCTTAAACATCTCTTCCGAAGGGAGAATAGAATCTATGCTGACTATCACTTATATTTAATATTTTCTAGCAAAAACTCCTCTATGAGGTTCTTTATCAAACTCTCTAGGACCTTTCCAACTATGGACGTTAAACTTACCGATCTTTAGTTACTTGGTAATGACTTTGCTCCCTTTTTGAAGATAGGAACCACAGGAATCAGTTCATAAGATTTTAGCCCTTCCTAAAATCTTAACAGCATATGTATTTATTCA
>NC_092860.1:98383993-98428975 GCF_032062135.1 Pyxicephalus adspersus
CGCTTCAGAAGACAATATGCAGAAGGCAATGTCTTTGTTGAAAGTATGCATGCCATGGTAATTCCCTTACCCCAGTTCATGGACAATTAGAGAGGAAAATGGATGAATGTATTTGCTATAAAAAGGTAATATATCAGCTAAAAGCAGTAGCTTTATTTCTTTTTAACCTTTTGCATGGTTATATTCAGCTGGATGTTATATTCAGCTTTTTTTTTCTTTTATATATTGTTCTTATTCTGCACTGTTTTCCATCAATCACAATGATTTTCATGAATATAATTTTTCTATTTTCCTAACAATCTATGAGGTTTATTTTTTCTGATTGTTTCCCAGAGTATGATGATCGATCAGGATTACATAAACAGCTAAAATTGTTATTAAAGCAATTTAAGGGGGTTGGTTTTAATTCTAAAATCAAATAACATTGTACTCCTTGTTATTTTAATATAAAAATGAAATATTACCAAAAAAGTTACCAAAAATTCAGTTGATGCAGTTATTAAATTCATAATGTATCTAACCTTACTGGAATGTTCTAAAGTTGTGTCATTAATATTATTTTCTATTTATATAGCACTGACATATCATGCAGCAATATTAATCAAAACTCACAATCTAATGTGCCTGACATAGGTATATTCTAATATTCCTAATATAGTCTTATTTAACCTATAAGCTATTTTGGAGGAAGTCATTTACTTACAATATGGTTTGTGTGCCAAAATCCATGCAAATGTGACTTAAGAATTTTTTAGATTGCAAATGTTAAGCACATTCATAATAATTTTTGCAAGAGTCGAGGTGAAGATAGGGAGGTCCAAAATTTGCTGCTGCACATTGACCCCATCTTCTATAATGTGCAGGTTTTTTTGCCTATAATAGTACATAAAAAACAATAAAATCAATAATTATAACATTAATGGTATATTTTTGAAAATTAGGATAGAGCGATAGAGTGTTTTTTGACCTTTTCAGGGAACTCCCACTAAAATTAATAAATTCACAACTCACAGTATATTAGTCTGGTGGTCATTAGGAAGAATGTCTCTTACATTAGTTGTCATTAGGAAGAATTTCACCCTTACAGATAGTTAAAAAGATCATTGGTGCCATTGGTAACTCACCTAAGAGGTGTAGGTATAGCTCATAGCTCAAGAAACCCCTAGCAACCTCTGGAGGAACCCTAGTTGAGAAACACCAAGATAGAGAATAGTTGACAACGATAAACATGCATGAACTGGACCACACACATGTACTTTATTAATGCTGTGCATTTCATGTCATCATTACTATTTTGGCTGTCGGAAAATAATAATCCTCTTTTTACACCTTACAGTGGTATGCACTGACACAACAAAAGAATTACTAATGGATCTACCAGTATTTCTGACATCTATTTCCCTTTGTCAGATATTTAATTATTGTTTTCCTTTAACATAACTTAATAATGACTCTTACATTGTAATTTTGGACACATTATCTTATAAACAAAACATAAATTTAACCTAAATATTAATAAATAATATTTAAATTGAATGCATTTTTAAACCTTTTCTGTTTTGTTTTACATTTTGTTAAATATTTAAATACATTATAATACCTATTACTGATGATATTGGTAATAATAGTAACGCAAACATTTGCCATTTAAAAGATATCTTGAAATGACTGGGTTATGAAAATGCCAGCTTTTAAAATACGATATGAATCTTAATCACTATTGCAAAAATTTAAAAAAATAAGTGGGATATTGTGCTCTCTATTTTTATTGCGTAAGAATATTGGGATTTACCAATAAGAAAGTGGTCAAAAATCACATGGACAAGGGCAAGGTCATAAAACCCCTTGAGCACTAGGCAGGGGTACAGTTGCATCAGAATTTAACTTATAGGTATCATGTCTACTACTGCTTGTTCCTAGTAAATTATTAATGTTTCTTTAAACATGTAAAGTTTGAATCACTTTTTGAAGTTTGAACTTTTCTTTAAAACTTTTCATTAATTCCTTCTAAAAATATTTAATAAGTAATTAACATTTATATATAGCATTGTTAGATGTTTCATTCACCTTTACCTATCTCTCGATTGAATGTATCATAATACATTGAGGCCACATGCATTAAAGTCACAAAAGTGGAAATGTATAAAAAATGTATGCACAAATTGTATACAAAAGAGAAAAATGTAACTACTGAATTTTGTAACTACTGAACACTTAACCCAGCAGGGGACACGTAAGACTGGCACTTTCAAAATTGGTACTAAACTAAAAAAAAATCACTCGCCTTTACTTCCACAGATCTCTCTGAAGCTTTTCTGGATTGGGTCCAGCACAGTTTAGTTGTCTGCCCTTGACCCGGTGCAGACAAAGCACCAGGCGTCACCATCTTCTTTCTTCTTCTTTAAGCTTCTGCCTTCATCACCCAATCTCACACTATCCAGGCTCAAGATTGGGTGGGGTAGTTTGCTGTAGTTGGGGGAAAAAAACAGGCATTTATTCCTCATTAAAGAAAAATCTCCTTCTGCGCATGCCTAAAATCCTGAGATGCGTGTATCCCAGGAGGACTTTTTAAAAAAAAACTTTAAAACTCCACCAACCAAAGAAAAAAGTTATTTTTTTCCTTAAGTAAAAGGGTTGTCCAACCTTTATTGTAAAGTAAAAATTTTAGTGATAGGTCTGCTTTAGGGTAATAATTAGCAGCAGAGAAACTTTCAACGGAGTAGGTGGCAGGAAAAGTGTGTTTTCCATTTCTTCAAATAGTACATGTTTTGTTGTGATTTTCACTTTTGCAACAGGGTCACTTAATAATTGTAAAAAGTGATTAGAATCACAGTATGTTCTCTTGTGTGAAGTTGGAAAATATTGGTATTTAGTACTGATCATTTGTTAATTTTTGGCTTAGAAGTCTATTTCATTTTCAGTTTCTGATTTTTTTCCTCCAACTTAGTCAAAAGATCTGGATGCAAATAAGGTCTGAAGATTATTTTATATTCTTTCTAGCCTTTACCTATATCCTCTGTCTATAAATTGTAGTTGTGGTCTTCAGTGTATAGGAAGGCCAAACATACTACAAAGCTGCTCACAATGGCCATTGAACCCCTTTACCACATACAACTATGTTTTCAGTGTTTCAGTCTATCCTGTTCCCACATCTGACTCCTTATGCAATATGGATTTTCATGATATTACTGAGCATCTCATTTTTTAAAAAGGGCAGCTGAAGGAAAGCAAAGAAATTCCTGCACCAAGATAAGAAATAACCACGGTGTACAATGGTAAATGTGAGAGGTGGCTGAATACAGAATGGGTCTAGCTTTCAATAAAACATCTCCTACATTAGGGTTTATGCCTGCCTCACTCCCATAAATAGTAAAAAAAACAGTTCTGTGCTCATTTAAAATAATTAAAAAAAAAGATGTGTCTGGTAATCATCATCATTGTAAATAGCTATGTTGTTATAAAACTAACAGATACAGATTGATATTAAAAAGTATATGCATGGGCACCTAAAAGGGAATTCACATACCCACAGCAGTCCTTAAAACCTTTCTATTGTGGCCAAATACTAGGACACTCCAACAAGCAGTTTTGCAACTTTTTTGCTAAATCTTTTTTGCCTCTTTATGTACCTACACATTCAGTCAATAATTATACATTTTATAGTTATAGGCCCTTTAGGAATGCTGGGATGGGATTTATCTGCAAACTACAACATTATTGAGAAATCAATTTTGCCACTACCATGTTTATTACATAGATCATCAATGTCCTTAGAGGATAAATACACAGTTTGTGAACTGCACTGACTCCAATGAGCAACATTTATGCCAAATCTCCCTATATTGTTAGCTATGCTATATTTGATGCTGCCTCTTACTTTTGAGTTGAAGGTAGTTTCACAATGTGCATGTTTATCTTCTTTTTCTGTTATTCTGTGGCATTTTACCTAACTGCTATGGCAATATCTAAATATGTAGAAAAATATCCATCTCTTATATGCCAAGAATTAATCAAAAACACAAAGATTGCATTGGTATTCCTTTTTCACGTGTTATTTTCTAAGAGGGATGAAAGCCAAATATTTTAAAAAGAAATAAAAAACTTAACTGGCAGATCTATGCTTTAAAGTGTTCAATAGTTATTGCGACTTTAAAAACTAGCATATCTATTTACTACATGATTTTACAATGAAAATAATAGTATATATCAGTTATGATTTTACCCAAATTTTCACAAAAACATATATAAAATCTACAGAATGCACACATAGGTAAAAAATGATTCACACATTTTCAACATTTTGGATAAAAGTTGGGTGATCCTTGGGTGAAAACCAATATGACATTCCCTCTCCTCCCTCCCTTTCTCTTGTGGAATGATGACTGGAGAAGATGGAAATGCTAGCCTGGAGGGCATAACCTAAATGTCAACACTGGAGGGAATTGATTTGCAAGGTAAGTTTGCCAAACTGTTCCAGTGTGTTGTGCATTCATGCACATTGCGTCAAAAAGCACCTGGAGCCCCCAAGCCTGATGGTGGTTTAATTCCACTTTAAAGGGTATTTAGTTGTAATAAATATGAAAAAGAAGCACCTACTAATTCTACCTTTCTGTGCACAGTACATGTCTTGATATGCTCTGCCATTCTTCCTGCAACAAGGGGTTACTCACCACTGATTCATACAATGTGCCAGGGGTACTCCTAAACCCAACTAAAATGCAGTGATTAACAAATGAGCACATCAGCTCACTGTATAAACCTGCTGTGAATAATCCAGAAAATCAATTGGTAATCCAGATTTTAAACGGTAAAATGGGAACAGTGCTCAAATAAATTCATGGGGGCAGGAGAAGCCATATAAAGCCTGGCAGAAGGAACCTCCAATCTACCTTATAATGCAGTCCTAAAAAGTGAATCAAGTTTATCAGCGTAGGAAAATATGTATTATGGAAAGAAGGGGAATATAAATGTATTACTACTAAACTCCCTTCAATTTTTAAGCTAGTGAGGGTTTTTCTTTAAGAACTGTCATTTTTTTTTTTATGTGCATTGAAATAGGACAGCAGACTAATTGTGAGGACAGACCAATGGGATGACCTCATCAGTGTACTCCTGTTCCTTTATCATTCAATCAGCTGCCAGGAAACATATCTGTACTGTAGGGAAACCTGGGTTGCTTGGGTCACAAAACAGCCCTCAAACATAAAAAGGATTTTCCCAATCTGTTCTAGCTGGAATGTTATACATGAACGGGGGGGACGATTACTTGATCAGAAACTACCCTATACTTGGACAGACCAATAGAATTATTTCTCTGTTGACATATAAATATATGATAGTGTATTTTGTGTAGGTTATATCAGTATACATACAGCATTGCATGTTTCTAAAGCATGTATGCTGAGTGTAGCACACTTTCAAACCTGATGCTGTCTATGAAATGTTCAATATGTTAGTCAGTTGATGATCCACAACTAATGTGAAAAAGAGATACTATTAGTAGACTGGAACATTTATCTGAAAACCTCCATGAAGTTCAAAGTAGTGATGGTACATTTCACATTCCATTTGCCAGATGGATCCTAAGGGGATTGTGAGAGCGACCGCGTACGATTCCGGATCGCTAATACGAATGCGCGAGCGATAATCCGATTTTGCTTGATGAATCAGGGGCAATAGCTTTAAAATGTCCTGGGTGTTCCTGGGTGATCCAGCAAACCTAGAATGGATCTGGACCTGGATTAAAAACATTTAGCCAAAAAAAAAGCAAATTAAATCAAATAATAGCATTACCTCAAAAACTTCTATGTTCTCAAACGTACCACATAAAAGTTGGAGATTTACTTCTAGTACAGTTTGTATCTTCCTGTTGCAACAGTAGGATATAAATATAGGGATAAAATAGCCCTATACAAGTGGTAGCGAATTGTTTATGCCTTGTCTTTAGAATACTTTTTTTCTGATAATGAATACATTACTTTTTTTAGAAGAGAAGGGGGGCAATCGGTCTGTGGGTAATGCAAGTGTGTTCTGTACAGCAGCAGTCGCCAACTAGTGGTCCGTGAAGATTTTTGGGGTCCGTGGCACCTCCGAGATGGGTCAAGAGAAGGACCTCGCCAGGGGAAGCGACGGCCAGAGCCGTGGACCACGTCCCCCACGCAAATCTCTGTCTCAGGGAAGTGGGCGGGCTGTGTTTCACAACACAACCCACCCACTATTCCATCGCAGGCTCAGATCTGCGATGGGAGAGTGGGCGTGGTTATTGCATTATGACATAACTATGGGGGAGGTTCCTCCCCTTTGATTGACAACTGGCTCCCAGCCTATGCACAAAAAGTTTGCCAACCGCTGCCTCACAGCATCCATTTCTACAGTTAATGGCTTACCTTTGCTGTTTATGCAGTTTATACTTTTTGCACTATGCTATAGTGGATACTCATGTGTACTCTTACAAAACAAAGAAAATCTTCAATTCTTTTATGTTAGTTCTACAGAAATAGACATACCCTTGAATGTTTATAGTGTTAGCACCTGATACATATTACATGCTTGGTCACATTTACTCTACAGTATCCTATTTTCTTTACATTGAGACTATTACTAACACATGTAGAATGTTTGTGCCATTAAATAAGTCTGGCATTACTTTCCCCTAGTAAGTAGTGCTAATTTTGTGTTTATTATAAGTACAAACAGATACATTGCATGTAACTAAATGTTTCTTAGTCTGCCTGATAAAGAACTAAAAAAGAATTGCAGATTTAATTTCAAACAGCTTTCTTGAGCTTGATTTGCAGACTTCATATACAAGACAAATGGCATGATCTGGAGTCTTTAATAAACAAAAGGGTAGAGGAATAGATCAAAGGGGCTTTTTCATTGTGATCATCATCTCTCTTTAATAAAAAGTATATTAAATTTGCACCTTTTATCCTTAAGCATTTTAGCCAATAGATCAGTAAAAAACTCAATGCCTACCCGCAAAAGCAGTAATCCTTATCAACCAGAGTTCTCATTGACCATGGTGTGTCCTGCTATTTACACATTATTATTGGCATTATTTAATAAAACTTTCCAATACTGTGGAGGATAGACTATCATGGAAGAACCTGTTTAATCCAGCAAACTTGGAATAGATCTGGTCCAGCTTTGAAAACATTTGCCAGTACAGGTTTGCTGGATGACTCATGTTCACCCAAGACAGTATATGTTCTTCCATCTTGGAGAGCTTTAATAAATCAGGCACAACTTCGTTGCAGTTAAGTCCAGTAATTTCAAAGTACCTAAAAATGTTGTATTTCACATATTTATAGAACTGATAGTTGCATTTGATTATTTGTATAGTTATTACTAGTAGTTGCACAGCTAAGCAAGTTCAAAATTCCAAAAACATAGATGCTTATCATGTTTAGGGCAGTGCAGAATATATCAGGCCATATTCCTTGTTCCAAGCAGCGCAGAACCTTTAGGAAAAACTGAGCTGAGCTGACTAGGCTAGGCTGAATAAACTAAAACAATATACTGTTATTGGCTAAAGAATAGAAAGCCTGGACCAGCTGTATAAGGCAGACTAGTTTTGCCTTTAACTTCATTAAAATATATGCTTATAATATATGCTTATTTGATTAAAACAGTGTCTCTGCACTTGACTTGCCGGTGATCAGATTACAGATAATTATGTTCACTTGAACTTGTTGCCAAGAGGGCAATTTGAGCATTGCCAAACATGAATAATAAATTTTATCCTAGCTTTGTTTCAGTAGAGATGCCAATTGTACTGTCTGACATACTGTGACATACCATAACCTCTGCAGGAAAAACACACAAATCTGTATTATGAAATACTATGAGATGAAAATATTAAGTATTCCTTGGCCTCTTGCCTTGATAAATATTAGCAATGTGGACAGTGCATTCATATGCCTAAAGTTAGGATTTAATAAGGAAATCTCCTCCTAAAGTGAAAGGTATTTTTGATTTTAATGTAAAGAAAAATAGCTTTTTTGATGCAGTTATAAGTTACATAACATGTAGTATAATATGGGAGATGAGAAAATGCATCCTTGCATCTGTAACATTTTAGCACCTTTACATGCTCCTTAATACTACATAATCAAAAAAAAAAAATGTACAAATTCAATGTTATATGAAACTTTCCTGACATGCTTTGATGCAATCTGTAACCTTTTAAAATGCAATATATTTGAAGATACAGCAATCACATTGAAGTCCAGACAAATAAGCTTCTTATGAATAAAATAAAATTATTTATGTAGAAAAAAACATTCTGTATTTAGTTTATTTTTTTGTTTTTATAAAGTAATTTACAAAGCCATGTTACGAGTATGATTTGTGCTCATTAATTATATGCCTCAGACTAGAAGTAACAGAGCTTTCCATCGGCACCGACACTTTTATTTACCTAAGTTCCTAAGAAACAAATTCTTTTGTATTTTGGCATGCATATGGTGTGATTTATCATCCCCAAGCCTTGTTAAAAATAAAAATGATTATTTTTTAACACAGTAATGTAATCTTACAATTTACAGTAACGGTTACTTCTGTACAGTAAACATTGCATGCAATAGGACAGACGTTTATAGGTACTGCTGGGAATAATGTTTCTCATTGCAGAATTTGAATTCAGTCTAAAACCTGATGTCCATAACAAATGTCTGAAATCATGCACATTTATCGTCATCAGATTAGTAACTGTATGGTATTTGCTAAAGCACCGTTCAGATTAGGTATATGGATTCAATGTGAACGACTCTCCCTTGTTTCGGAAGATTTTCTGTTGCTTATTGTGGCATTCTTTTCAGCACAGAATGTTGCACATTTAGGACAGAAAGAACAATTAGACCTAAGTCAGGCTTGAACAACCATCCTTTAACAAGGGCGAGGGCCTTTAACACCATCTGTCACCTACATATAATGTTATTTTAACATCTTTTGACATCAGTTCGCACCTCTGGCCATGTAATTTGAAAAGTTACCATTTGTCCCAGACTTCCTGACACCATGGTTATTAGATTATGGAAATGAAATAGAGTGTTTTTTTAAACATTTACATCACCCACCATGTAACTGTGCAACATATATCTGCTTTGACATGTTTCATGTGACTGTATTTGAAGTATTGCATTAACAAAGATGCACATAAACCTCAAGACAAAGAATAATTTAAAAAGTAAAGCTATTTCCTTAAACATGCTTTTTTCCCTCATAGACTAATTACAGAAAGCTAAAACTCCGGAATCTACCTTTAAGGAAGGTAGATCACCCTTGTTCTCTTGTAAGATTATATATTCTCTCAGTTATGTATTGTACAACATCAGATGCAATGGCTAGGAAAAAAGCTCAGTTTATCACAATTAGTAGACATAGAGATAACTACAGCGATCTTTGTAGTGATGTTTTAAAAATTCATTTTCAAACACAGCCAAGCAACTAGTATTATTCACAGAGGTCAGCAATAGCAGCATCTACATTTCTTTCAATAGCGGGAAAACAAAGTGTAAAGTCTTACCCCTAAACTGAAAATTATACATTGCTTCTGACAGCACTGTCCAGCTGACAAATTAGCAGTTGAAGATCAGATATTAATTTTAAAACCTTTAGCTGTAATTATTAGGAACAGGTACAGGGAATCTGCATAAAAGAAAGAATGATGATTTATAAAAAATGCAATTCTTTAGAAAGCATACTGGGGGCTCTGGGGATGGATGTAAGCCATATTTCTGATATACAAAACCATATGCATGTATATATACAGTTGTGTTCAGAATAAAAACAGTATGCCTAAAAAAGTGAATAAAGCTCAAAATCCTTTTAATAGCTTTTATTTCCATACACACAGATGCATTGTGAACACTGCGCATTATATTTCAAATTAAAACATAAAGAAAAATGTAACAAATTGTTGTTATTCCTTTACAGAAAGTGAACGAAAATGGAATATGAGGCAGTTCAAATAAATAGCAGTCAACATTCTTCTTTACAAACTCATATATTTACAGTATAAATGTAAAATGTTTCAAGATTTTGCTTTCCTTTGAATCATTGAACTAATATTTAGTTGTATAATCACTGTTTCTGAGAACTGCTGTAAATAGGTGTTACATGGCAACAACCAACTTCTGGCACATGTGAACAGACATTCTAGCCCAGATTGGTTCTACTGCATTCTACAGTTATTCTAGTTTTCTTTGCCTCAGAAACAGCATTTTTAATATCACCCCACAAGTTTTCTGTTGGTTTACATTCCGGGGATTGAGCTCTCCAATATGGGCACTCCATATTGTAAAATCTTGTTGGTCTGGAACTATGACGTTGCTCATTTACTGGTGTGTTTAGGGTCATTATCTTGTTGAAACACCAAGTTCATGGGCATTTCCTTTTTTGTCATGAGGCAACATGACCTTTAAGTATTTGGATGTATTCAAACTGATCCATTATCTCCTTGCGATGTTCATACTGCTGCAAAACATTTTTATAGCAGTGACTTGTGGCTGCACATCAAACAAGCTAACTCAGGCATGGGCAAACTACGGCCCGTGGGCTGTATACAGCCCAATACAGTGGTTTCTCTGGCCCTTTGGGTGTTCCACGGCTCTAGCCGGTGCCACCCCGAGCAGTGTCAGGAGAAAGACCCATCTGGGGGGGGCGCACCGGCCTAAGCTGCGGAACACGTCCCAGCTCGTGGAGGTGGGCGGGCTGTGTCCCTGCACACAACCCGCCCACTCTACCATCACAGGCTCAGATCTGCAATGGGAGAGTGGGCGGGGTTATGTCATCATGACATCAGCCCGGCCCCTCTTTCAAATTTTAATAATTGGCCCCTGACTTAAAAAGTTTGCCCTCCCCTGAGCTAACCCAATGTATGACAAATATTACTAGCAAGGCACTACTGTTGAAACTGCTGCAATCAGTTCTATACATAAGGTTGCCATAGAGTAAATACAAAATGTTACATTTGTCAGGCAAATTAGCAACACAATCAGTTGCAATATAGGCAACCTCTACTTCAAGTCCCCACAACAGGTTTACAGTGTGCTGTATGCAATATGTGTGCCTGTATTACTGGGCAGCCATGTACAACAATTTGCATATAGCGAGACAGATTTATCATTGAAGATAAGATAGATTTTCTCTGTACACAAATGCATAATTAAAAAGTGGTCAGTCAGATTTTAGTCTGTCACAGTACTACTTTACAGCATCTTAGGGAGGAATTTATGACTCAGCCTGTAACCTTGTAGTAAATTAATCTTGTCTTGCTGTGTGACACAATTGATAAATGTCCCCTAATGTGGGTAGTATTTGCAGTTAAAGTAAATAGAGAAAATGGAAAGAAAACCAGTTGCTTAAGGGACCTCTGGCACCTCACTTATTCCAATCTATTCTTGGAGATGGTCCTTCTCCTTCAAACGAAGAGAAGGTGGGGGGCAAAGAAAAAATAGGGTGACCACATATGCTGATTGTAAAAATAGTTAACTTTTGTCCCTGGCTTTTTCTGACAGTGAACTGATCGTTAATGGAATGAATAAAATAAACCTGAGGCTGGTATAACCATTAGGCACAATAGGCATGTGGATCATAGGTAGCAGAAGCAAAGAAGCAGCTTTATCCAGTACAAATATTGGCCAAATAATTTTAAATAAAAAAATAACTGAAAAAAGTGATTTTAGAAAGCGGTTACTAAGGATGCCAAAATGCATGTGCAGTGGTGAAAATTTGACTCTGGATAGACCATTGTATCACAATGGCGATTGAACAGCCATTTTGTAATGTGTATATCTATTTTAAAGTACATCATTAGCATGAGAGAAATATGAAAATTTCTATTGCTGATGGCAAATAGAGGGAAAAATCTCCTCATTAGGGGCACAGACAATAACAAAATTTGGATTGAAGTTCTCATTTTTTATATACACTCGAAAATAATACATTGTAAAATAAGTTCTCTTTCATAATTAGTGAAGAAAACTGTTTTTTTTTCCAATTGCCCCTTAGATTTTGTTTGTTGGTTTAGATGGCTCTGCTGTAGTGCTTAGTGTGCAAGTTGTATTTAAACATATTATACTATTAGGGCGGAACTCGGGAATTGACGACATCTGCATTTTTATTCTGAATTATACTTAAATGTCCAGTGTCTCCTTGAGTTAATATTTTGAAACCTGTTTCATATATATCCTTTATTTAAGGGAAAAAATATAATAATTATACCTTGAATTAATCTTGAAGCTTCATGCAGCTGTCCTACAATTATCTGTCATTTTTTATATAATAGAACAACAATTAAAGTGGTGAAGGAAGGAAG
Organism: Pyxicephalus adspersus; assembly: GCF_032062135.1. Classification (NCBI taxonomy): domain Eukaryota; kingdom Metazoa; phylum Chordata; class Amphibia; order Anura; family Pyxicephalidae; genus Pyxicephalus; species Pyxicephalus adspersus. The sequence continues at coordinate 98,396,316 of NC_092860.1, forward strand.
TGATTTCACTTTGTTACTCATATGTAGTGTCTGCCATGTATATGTGCTCATCTCGGCCACAGAATCATGATGTGGACTGAGCAGGTCTTATCCACACCAACAGAATGATAGTAGAATGTTTATTATATCTGAATGTGAACAGCAGTCTTGCTTGCTTTTTTATATAAGGCTATGAACAGATGTGTATGAGACTACTAGGGAAATGGAAATGTAATGCTTATTGTTTTGGAAAACCCTTATCAGTCTTAAAAATTCCTAAAGAATTGTTACCCTTTTATTTAAAATAGTCAAAAGGAGGACAAAATGAAAAAGGTCCCAAAAAATCTTTAATTGCTCTGGAAATGAATATGTCACATTAATGAGGGAATAGAAATTCGGTGACACCTTAGTGGTTTGGTCAGAGAAAATAACACCATAGAAGAAGGGAAACCATCAACTAGCTTACTAGTGAGGCATGGCAATACCTTCTGTGTGGCTGTAATGTTTACCCCAGCATCCATCTTTCACAGCTGGACCCTATTTTAACACAATATAGTTGCAAGTATTCCCTTAAAAAAAAATATTCAGCGTAATCATAAGGGCTCTTTCAGAAATGTGGTGTTGCACAGCAAAATGCTGCTGTGAAGCCTGGCTGCAGCCATGGTGCACATATTTAGGCCACAACTATGCAGTCAGGGGACACAACATATTTGTGAACCACAACACAACTGTCCATATGCAAATAAAGGATCCCAACCTCTCCCATTCACTTCAAGTTTTACATAGAAACTTCATCAGAAATACACTTACCACTATTGACTTTAATGTAAAAATGAACTAATTGCTACAGGCTTGATAACAAGAAAGGTCTTTTGGAGTTGGAAAAGTACATTCATACTATACTAGGTAGGGTATTTGAGACATAAAAAGATGACTAGTGTATTTCTCAGATACTATGTATACAAAATACTCATTTGTAGTCCAGCACTATGGGAAATTATACCATCATTGCAACTTTAGAAATTATCATTATTTTATATCACCTAACAATTTTATCAAGACTTGTAGTGGCCCAGCTAAACTAATGCTTTTATTGGATTTAGTATGTCTCTGCCTGAAATTTTTCTCAATATTATCCTAGAATTAAAGTATGCCAAGTCTAACAATGAACTGCTAACTTTTAGTCTCTTAAAGATGCAATTATAAGTCATTTTTTTATTCTTGTTTAGTCTTGTCTTGTTTTATATTTTATGTCTTAGTTTTTCTTTAATATGTTCTATCAGTGCAAGCTCAAGCCTTGCAATTAGGGGTTACTGGGCATAGGACAGGTTAAGTTCTGTCTTCTGTATAGGATGAAGGGAATCCAGACTGGTCTCGATCTTTTTTTCCATTCTTAGATTGTGGGTGGAATTTTAGGCTATTTTCCCTTTTTTTTTCCTTTGGTGATTTTTCCAACAACACACTTACTGTGCTAAATTAAAAATATTCTCTCAATGCATAGTACCTAATAAGACGCAGTGGTGTCACCTTAGGCTACTCTTCTAATTTGGACTCTCTTCACCTCTCATCATTTCTAACACATATTTGTATTTCACAGAGGATATCTGAAAAATCTGATAGCTTTTAGGATATGATATGATGTTTATGAGTTAAATTTACTGGATGTTACAAGATCACATGTTGTGACAGGATCAATAGTTATTTTTCTTGTTATTTTTGCAGAAAATGTACTTATTCCTAAAAATAAGAACATATGCAGCCAACAAGCCAAAGGACTTGCATTATATTACATTTTTCTCTTCAATCTAGCTATGCAGTGGATGTTGAGTCGGCATGCAGGCATTGTTGACTTCTAAAACAACTTCTAAAACAAAAAAGAGTTGTGTTTTAACTTAGGATGGTATGGAAAATATGTAAATATATCCTTACTGCAAACATATTTCATGTTCTTATTTTTATCTTTTTAAATCAGCTTCAATCACTACCTATACCACCATCTCCTGCCGAGAGAATCAATAGGTCCTTACAATAATGCTCTAATAGATAATCAACTTCTACGTTTAGAATAAAGCGTTGTAGGAATTTGCTTCAGAGTTACATAAAACAGATTTAAAAATGACATAACACAGAGTATTGACGATAAAGCTGAAAACAGAATTATGCATTTTTCTACTGTACTTCATCTGCAGTATGTAAAGCGAACGTTTCCAGTTATTATATTATGAAGAATACATGCTGAGCTGTTTTCAACTGAACTGGGGCAACATGAGAAAGAAATTATTTTAATTAAAATACAGATGGCCCTACCATTTCTAGTGAACAGAAGTAAAGGAATGTTGTTTTTGTAAATAATCAGGATAAATGTTCCATAGTATAGACAAGAAATTACACAGATCTATCTGTACAAAGACCTTTTGATCACAGAGTATATTATAACCTTGAGAAGGCAAGTTGAGTTCTGGGAAACAGAAAAGAGGGCTTTCTTTTTGTCCTGGTTCAGGGAATCATTGGCAAGAAACATAAGTCTTCTAAAGTATGATCAGTGTATTATACCTTTCAAATATGAAAAATTCATATACAAAGTAAATTACTAAACTAGATTATTTTACAATAGTGCAAGGAAGGAGCATGCAAATAACAATACTTCATCATGATCCTCTGAACACATTTCCTCTAGACACAGACTGAAGAGGAATGTAAGCACTGTGTTTTGTCAGAGAAACCAGTAATATTCCAATATTTACATATTTTGTAATGATTACCCGCAAGCTGAATGCTGTCCAGTGACAGGATACTTGACGGGGACAGGGTGGATCAGAGAGAAAGGCAATATTGCAGAATAGGGGGAATTGTTGCTTTCATATTAGATTGGTGGGAGGTTTGATTATTATTATTATTATTATTATTATTAATAAACAAGATTTATATAGGGCCAACATATTACAAAGCGCTGTACATTAAATAGGGGTTGCAAATGACAGACAGATACAGACAGTGACACAGGAGGAGAGGACGCTGCCCCCGAAAAGACTAAGGCAATTATTGGAAATAAATGAACCTGAATGAAGTTCTTTTTTTGATATTGAAATGGTATCAATTGTTTTGAAACAATTTAAAAACAAATGTTAACTTTTGGGGTATTTAAGCCCATGCATGGTTTGTTAAGTTCAAACACATATGGATCTATTTATAAAGCAGTGAATCTGACATTCTTTAAAACATCAATCAAATACTGCCTTTGAAACTCATGGACCTGGAAGATTTTCCACCAGGGACAGTTAACAAATAGTCCACATTTTCCTTTTTGTGAGAAAACTCTTTTATTGCTACTGCTTGTTGCCTGGCATAATACACTGCCTTTAATAGTTGTTGAATCACTGACCTTAAACATCAGCAAGTTGGAAGGAAATCAGAAGTTCTTATCTCATGATTATTCCCTGGGATAGGCTCAACGTACACACTGTAATGTTCAATTACATATACTCCCTGTACAGAATTGCAATGGGTGATAACATTTTGTGATGCTCAATAGCTTTGATTACTTATTTTTAGTAGTTGGACCTCCTGATATGGTTTTTCAAAAACGACCTAACTTGAGGAAACTCAAATAAATGTACCAGATATTATATTGTTTGAAGAAAATGGTTATATCCAATGTAGATAGAGGAAATGGATTGCGGATATCATAACTGGAAACATACATAAACATATGTGACTGGAAGGGATGTGACAGTTTAAGGATTCCATAGCTTGCAGACACTGTGATTAAGTGCAAATTGGTAGAGAAGCCCGGCATTTCTAATTACAAAATAGCATGTGAGACTCCATTCAAACATAACCTTTCAGCAAAGAATTCTGGACGTGTACAGCTATTCCAGATGTGCCTCTAGATGAAATAAATGCAGTGATTGTTAGCAGATTGATAGCAGAAGCGAATGACTGGAACCAAATTCAGAGATGTTAGATGGATATGGCACCTGCAGGCTCCATGACTGTGCTGACCGCCCAAGGGACCAACACATTTTACATTCAGACCATCTATCACACATCTGTAAAACAAGAACCTAAAACACCAGTGGCAGGAATGAAAAACATGGTTTTATCATTGAATAAGCAAGATGATTATGTCATAAATTAGACAAGAAATAGTCAGCACCTCCGGAAAGGGTGAAATTTCCTTTCACACACTGTGAGACTGACATGATAGTATGACATAACTAACTTGGTTTTCTGTTTCTACTAGGGAATGATATATATAAATAAATATATATAAACTTAGGTGTTTAATCCATTTAATTCCTAATCCCTACACAGCACATGTGTTTAGTTGTTCAATCTTTGTATCAGTGGCCAGGTCTGGGTAAGGCATGTTTTTTGAAACCGTTATTTACTTTATTGTACTAAGAACTACAAATCAACAACCTAAAGAAATTCTAGGCTAGTAGTCTACAGACTACAAAAACTATGCATGGTGAATTTGGTGCATGGAAGGTTTGCTCACTGACAATGCATTTGGGCCAAGTGTATGCCCAGCAATGAAGTTAACATGGGAAGTAAATACCTGCCACGGTCATCACAGGTTTGTTGTCTCCTGTAAAAAAAACCAGTTTGGAGCCTGTTGTGAGTGATGGGAGTTAGGCTAAAGGCCAACATGACTGGGTAGGAAGGCGTAGAAAAAAGTATAGGGTTGCAGACAGGATATGGTTAAAGTTTGGATGAAGGGGTCATGGAAAATGCAAGGTCAGGATTGGTGGAGAGTGAGGCATAAAGGAAGGTAAATTAGAAAGGGAGGTCAAATAACCCGGTGTGATCTTCCCAATTTCCCCCCTAACTTGAAGTTGGAGGTAGGCTTTGTTTAGTTTCAGCATATTTTGGGAGGTTGCATTTAGAGGTCTTTGATGGTAGTATATTGGTAATGGTATAAGGTTGAAGGGGGAACATATATGGTCTTTTGAGTGGCAAGATTAAACTGCAAGTGTACATGGAAGTGCACACTTGGGATAGTCTGTGAGTAACTGATATAGTTCCCGAGGCAGTTGAATGTGTAGGTGGGACCCAGCAATATCAATGTGGCTTAAGTTGATGGTGCTGGATTGGTTAATTGGACTGGTTATTAGGATTAAATATTAGGTTAAAATGGTATTGTTATTGTTGTGGTTATTTTAAAGAATCAGGTTTATCCTAATAATATTTGTATTGCACAATAATGGACAATAAGAGAGTGTTTTTATTTATTAGGGTGTATTGGGTGGGTGAGTGTGGACCAGGGGAAAGTTCAGCTCAAGTCATAAAGAGGAATGAGCAGTCATAGGTGTTCATCCAGATATTTATCCACTGCACTCCCTGCAATTGTGACAATTGTTTGTTGTAAATTGTAATGACACACTAGGTAATATTTTTAAAATATTCCAACCCCTGTGGTTTATGCCTAATAAGTTACCATTGCTTTGGGTTTTATGCTATAAGCATGAGCAGCATGCTAATTGGTAATCATTAAAGAATCCCCAGTTTTGTGTATCGCATAAAAGATCATATGTGCCCATCTTTGAAATATAGACCATTGTTCTGTTAGTTTCAGGTCTTACACAATCTCAAATTACACATTGTGTGATATATTTCCGAAAAACAGCTGCAAAGTACAGTATATTTGAACATAATTAAAAATTAATTGCCCTTGGACCACAATGTCTTTGCATTAGAGAACAGCTTATTAAGCAGAATGTTTGAAACTTCGCCTTTCACAAGCTGTCCTAAAATAACACTATGCAGGTGTAGCATTCCTGTAAAATAAAATGAAATGATTTATCCTGTGGCATTTGTTATTATTATTTAACTAAAAACAAGAAAAATGTTGAAGTCTACAAATACCCTACTGCATCCTAATAGTTTAAAACTTTAGAAAGTCTTGCTTACAATGTAATACCTAGTAGGCAATTTGTTCCTATTGACACCCTGATTTGCAGTCTAACAACTCTAATAGATGTCAGACTTGGAAGGTCAGAAGGTTTGAGTTGCTAAGTGTGACTTTGAAGAAAATCTGTGCTAACAAAAGCATGAAGACCATCTGATTAACTGACCCCCTCTCAAAATGTTAGCTTCTTGACCATGTGGCTTCAGTGCTTGCTTTTTTAACAGCCAAGCAAACTACCAAACAAATACAGTGACAGTCATTGGTACAAAGCATAACACTGCCAGGGATGTTTTATAGGGAAAGAATATTGTAGATGATTTTGTAAACATTGCTTGAATTCAGTGTATTACAGTGTGGGTGGGGGAGGGGGCACTTTTATTAATGCCCCACTGTATTTACAGAGCTATATTTAACTTTGAACCCAAAAGTCTTATTAAGGGTTTGTACCTGGCAGCAACAAGGGACTGATTGCTAGCTATTCATCTGTTAAATAAACTCATTCTAACTGTAACAACACAATGGAATACATTTATGCATTATAAAAAAAATAGAGCTACAGTCCTAAGGTAAGAGTAGGTAAAAATGCCAGTGGCATACTTTGGTGGCAGCAGGCCTGAAGGAACAAGAGACTTTGTATAGTATTTTTGAAAGAAATTTGAACTTCATCCCTTAGATATGGTAGCATAGAAAATAGTCACTGGCGACACATTTTATGGCAGTGCCACACACCCAAAATTGTGTGTTTTAAAACAATTACCACTAATGCCATTATGGGTGTGGGTGGTAATAAATGAGTCAGTGGCACCAAAGTGTTCTGGTAACGGCAACAGGCCAAAGCAGGGACATTGGACACAGGCAGCTATGTTCTTAAACTTCAACTACAGCTCTCATTTTCTAGTACAGTATGGCAACACCCAATTTTCACCCACCCATTTCTGGGAGCTGCTTCTCTATTTTAAAGAATGACAGACACCTCCCTAAAGCTCATGACTCTGCAGTTAAATCTTTTGGTGCTACCATCAAAATGTCGGAAGGTTGTAGCTGGTATTTTAGCAAACACCTCCCTGCAGTTTCTGTATTTGAACTAATGAAGGGGTAGTATTCATAAATAACAAAGTCCTTTTTGGAAATATGCCAAAGCCATATAATAAATGATGTGGCCATTATTCAAAAGAAGGGAGTTGTTTTTATAAATCATGGGATCACTTCAAACTATAGCTTTTGTATCTTTCTGCTCTAACTGTTCAGTATCCATTTGTCTGGCTCCTAAGACATGACCACACAGTTTCATAATTGAGGTCAAACAATAGCTCTGCAAGACATATGTGAAAATAGCAGAGTTTAAAAATGAGCAATTTATTGCACTCACAGCATTAACAAAAATAAAAGCTTTATATTACTATAAAATATCCATAACATCCCATCCACAAAGTCATCACAGCCCAATCTCACCTTAAAGCAATGAGGTTCCCTGACACTCACATATTTTTGTATATGCACATACATTAGAAATACGCATTGTGTCATGTAATTTTGTTTTAACACATCTTTACACATCCTAATTTAAGTTTTCTACTGTGTAGTATGTATAGATCTGATGTATGGGGCTGAAATTACCCAAACAAGGAAACTGTCAAGCTTTGTTTGCTCTAATTTGTTAGTGGAAACTAAACTTTTGAGATTTGATTATGATATATTAAATACAGCCTTAAATAATCCTAATTCATACTAACATCATGTAATGATATTAATTACATCTATATATATATTAATAAATTCAGCATGCCAAAAAAAGTTGATATAAAATGCTTTTTTAATAACATTTTCTTTAAAAAAATGCAAAAACCCTTTCAAGTTGAAAAAAAGGATAACAAATTAAAAGGAGAATCAATGTACATCACAATCACCTGTTCTTAATTTAATGGATTTGTTCTTCTTTTCCAGACTTCTGTTCCCTAAATGCTCCCAAATGTTATTTGTCTTCTAAGGTTCTTTTGAACAATTTTTTTCCTTTAAAACCTTGGCCTGACAGAAAGTCACCTTTTCAATTATTCCTTCATTAAGAAGCACTGTCAGAGTCCGGTCTAGACTGCTTTACATGTTTAGGACATTGTCCAGTTTCAATTCTCTGTATTACTCTGAACATCCATTAAGGAAGGTTGTTACTTTCCCTGTTCCTGGCAGAGATTAAAAAGGCTCAGTGTAGTACACTGCTTGGCAGTTGTTTTTGGGCCCCCCATACAGAAATAAGAATAATGTCTGTATTTTTTCCCTTTTTAAACAGCCATAGCCAACACAAGCAAATAGCACTTCATTGCCACATGGATTTACAATTATTGCAAAGTGACTCCCATCAATGTATATTAATGGTAGCAAATTCTACTTGCCATCCTAATTTCAATGAGGCAATGTTTTATTATGTGATTTGAGGGATTCTCTTTGCCAGGGAGTATTACGTTTATTTAGTCATTCAGTCTGCACACAATAAAAGTTTCACTTTAACTCATAATAACGTGTGCACGTGGACATTGAATAGTAAAATAAATCAAGCAGTGTCACTTTTTTTTTTTGGGGGGGGGGGGGGGTCATGATATATGCCATTTTAAGCTAATAAAGCAGGATAGAAAGCATCCTTAAATATTGGAGCAAAACCAAGAGCGATATGATATATATACCTGATAATTATTTCAAAAATCCCTGCTTTTAAATTTCTTTATACTCCTAAATATGTAAATTATATATACAGTAGTCATTACTAGTTTAGGATGCTGCAACATGTTACAACGCATGGCATGCATGATGCGTGAAAAATACTTATCACATTGCAAGGCAATGCATTAAAAAAAGAATGTCTAAACACATGAACATGAGTGCAACAAAGTCCCCATTGACTGCTTTGGTACAGCTACACCCACAGCACTGGATTTGCAAGGGAGCACTTCATTATTTGTATGTAATTCAAAATGAAAGTGTTCTATTATACTGCTGTCTTGCATGTAGTATGGGTTTACATATGTGATCAGTTTTAAAATTTTATATATGGCAAAAACTTTATTGCTTGGTATGGGTTAAGGATTTATTGGTTTTAAGGTTTTAATTGGTGTCTGTTAAGTCACCATTTTAACTATTTTAATCATTTAGTCCACCAAGGTGTATGGTTGTAAGATAGAGAAGAAATCTTTCCATGGAAGCACCTGTTACAGTGACAACTGTCTAAACGGGAATTTGCTCTTACTTTGAAATCATTTCATGTTGTCTTTCTGGAACACACAGTAAAGATAAATCTCCTTAACAAGACACAATATCAGAAAAAAACAAAAAAACAATCCAGCCAGTTTTAACTCTTTCCTTGTATCCCAAACTAGATAAAGGGTTGTGCTCTAGATTCTATTGAGTCACTAGAATTATCTTTACAATACCACAGTATAGCAAAACAGTATTAGTTTGTATTACTTTACTTTCACGTGATCTAGATGCAATCTACTCTGTTCTTTCTAAAATTTCATTTTTAAGTTTCTCATAACGTGTAACGTAATCATTCTTTTTTCCAAACTTACTCCAAAACATTCCATGCGCTCAGGTTACCAATAAGCATGTGCTGACAAATACATGCTTCTGTATTTGTTTTAGGATATATATAGTCACGCCAAAATAGCAAGTGCTATATAACGGGCATTTTTACATAGGTCATTATTTTATCAAGGTCTATGGGTACCCAGTAGGGTGCACAAACACATTTTGCCATTTAAGAATACTAGGTAAAGTTAATTTAAATGTATTTAAGGCTTCTCTGCATTTTAACGTTAAATTACACGGCTCACTTGGCATCTGGAAATGTCATTTAATATGGTCTTATAGCCCTGCACACAGTTAAGCATGCACTGTGTATTATTTTAGAATGTTTGAATTGGAATCACACTTTTTGGGTACAAGTATTCATGTTTTTGCAGATTCTTGAGTTAGGCTAAAAGGGGCTGTTTCCAATTTCATGACTGTTTATCGCTAATCCAAAATGACTGTAGCATTACCTACAGACAGGAAGTTGGATGGAAATGTGTGTGTTTTGGATATCTTTCACTCCTCTGAGGAAGTTCTGTTAAACTAGTTGCCTCTCCATAACAGTGAAGCAGGAATAGGAAAGGTTCAGGAGTCTAATCCATATATTTTATCTATACAATAAAAGTGCTGATGGTTTTAAGTATCCTTATTCATGGTTAGAATTATGTTCAGTTATCTTTTTCACTCAGCCCCTTTATGAAAACTGTTATTTCACATGTAAAATTGTCAGCTCGATCTGAATGAAGTTCAAACTTATGTCTTGAAATCATGATCATAATAAAATGCCTCATTCATATTGAGTGGTGCCTGCTTATATGTTTCCTATGGTATCCTTAGGTTAATCATAATTTTTACTAGAAGAGAATGAAGTTGTTTAAAACAGGTTTAGAATTTTTCATCTAAATGTAAACATTTTCACCTACATCTAAAGTAGGACTTTTATTTTAAAAAAAATGTAAATAAAAATACCAGTGTAAAGCTGTAGATCCCACCATGATCCAGTTGGTCATACGCTGTCCCCTCTTCCTTCTTCTTCCCGGCATGGACTGGACACAGGGCACCGACCTCCTCTTCTGTTTTCCTTCTTCTTCTGCTGACGTCACCCGCAGGCCCTGGATCTGGTGGCACACCTTCCTGCAAATGCAACAAAAAATTGTGCCGAACTTATGCATAAAATAGGCACTTTTTGTTTTTTAATTTTCAAGGTCAAGGTTCAAAAGTCCCTTTTGTGGGCATGAGCTTAAGAAGCAGCCTACGGCCTCCTGGGATAAGTAGAATAATAGTATCCTGGAGGCTGCGGGTTTCCTCTTCAGTCTTTGCCGCCATGGCAGCATACACCGTCCAGTAGCATACCTTATTTGGAAACTAACTCTTGCAGAAATAAATCAAGGGGATGTTTGATCATGAATTACCTTTTGAGAAGATAGTTCTGATTGATTAGGGACTATTCTACAATATAGCGGATGATTTAAAACAAAAGAACGGATGGCAGTTTGAGTTGAGAGATGTTTTTTTTTTAGCTCTTTAGGACTTTTAATTTTATGCAGAACCCAGGCCAGGGACACTGAAAGGGAATTCTATTGAAATATCATGTGTCAAAGTATGTTGGCAAAATGTGCTTCTTTCCCCCTGAGCAGAGGCTATGTGCAGTTGTGTATGTTGTATATATCAATCACCTAGGTTTCTCACACACACAAGGTGAGGGACTCCAGGGTTTATGGCAAATGTAGAACAACATCTTTATCGTTTTCCAGGATTTTTAATATGTTCAGTTTTGGGACTTGAAGTGTTGTAGAACTTTGAACAGGATAAAGCCTTCCTAGGTCCACATCAAACCTTGTTGCCAGACCTCTTCAGACTCAACTGTCCACAGGGATTTTAGGTAATAGATCAGACAAACAGATTGGTTTGTTTCTTTTATGCTCTGAACTTCTTGTACGAAGCTCATTACTGACTATACCAATTATCAATGATCCCCTTGCAACCTCCTGGCATGGTAGACATTCATTGAATGACACTGACCATTACTGCACTTGGAAGACTTTCAAAAAATGTGATCATTTTTTGTGTCTAGTATTTTGTTTTAACAGGGTCATACAGTGCAGCTCAATCATACAGTAACACAGGATATCTACCCTTGCTGCAAGTTAAATGTCTATGCCCAATGTACACAGGGATCCATCTGTGGACTAAGACAGAACTATTGTGCTAATGTTAACTTTTTAGACCAGGTTATATTTGCCAGATGTTTATTTTTACAACTATAATTGAATAGATAGGGGTATCGCTCATAATTTAAAATCATTAAGACAGGGGTGTCCAAATTTTTGCAAAGAGGGTCAGATATGGTGAGGTGAAACTGTGTGGGGGTCGACCACTAACCAGGGTTAATGTGGGCATGGTCTGTGCGGGTCCCGCACAGCACACACCCACCATGGTGACGTGAGGAATTCCTTGTGCACAGAGTCCAGTGTCAGTGCGGGCCCTGTGCAGAGAATGTTCTTGGAATCCGAGTGGGGTGGTCCATGCGAGTCCTGCACAGCACATGCCCATTATAATGTAGGGGATTCCCTGTGCACACAAGGGGATTCCCATCCTGACAATTATGCCTGCCGAGTAGCGGGCCGGTCAACTCTAATGAAATAAAAAAACGCTTTTTCATACACTTGTATTTTATACTGTGGTCAACAGTGCATATTATTGATTTTATGACAGAGGCTGCGGGCCAGTGGAAATCTGAACACGGGCCGCAATTGGCCCCTGGGGAAGACTTTGGACATGCCTGCATTAAAGGGTTTTTTTTGTGCTACTTTACCCCAAATACCCCCACCTCATACACACATTCACATTTGGAGCTGTTTTAGGATAATAAGCAGGTTTCATGTAAAGTGCACCATGATGAACAGTGGGGGTCTGCAACATGGAGACATGACCTAAAAACCTTTTCATGAGAGAAAGAAGAAAAGCTTACACTGACGTCATGAGTCTACCACTTTGGAGAAGTGAGATAAATGCTGATCTGTAGAGCTCTGCAGGGCATTGAGGTGGTTTCTGACCTGACCAGAGTTACCTCCTTTCCCATCACACAAAACTGACCGGGGGACCATATTAGCTGCCTGTATTGCTGAGGCTATGCTAACATTTATAAATACACAATTAGTCAATGTTTTACAGTTTTATTCCTTAACTGTGAGCAGCAGACGTTTCAAACATTAAATAAATATTTCTAACATCAATGCAATATATTTCCTATAAAATATTGACCACTTATATATTGCCTATTTTTACTACATTGCTTCTGTCTCTTGTTTTGTATTTTTTTGTTATTATAAGACCTGTACACATTTTTCTTACAAACACTAGATGCAAAACATGTAGTAAATCCAATTTTCATAGGATCAGTTCTAGGCAGAGATTTATATTTTATTGCCATCTAGTGGAAGACTGCAACATTTTCCTTTTAATAAATGTATTTATTATTTAATAAAAGTGTATAGTAAATTAGAGTTGCCTGAATGACTGATGCAAATAAACCAAACAACCAAGGAAACTTAAAACGTAAAAAGGTGTTAAGTTAATAAAAAGTTTAAGCCAGATATTGTTGTTGCATTGTGCAAAAATCAAAGGTCACAAAAAAATTACAAACATAGCATATTACTCTTTTTACAGATATCATAACAATAAATGTAAAATTCACATGATTCAAAAATGCTCACACTGATTCCAGATCTGGGCCCAGAGTGCCAAAAACATTCTTCTCTCTAGACAATACTGGAAAATGCCAGAAAGTTTAGACTTGAACAGGGTCGGCAAACTTTCATGGCCAATAGGCCATTTCGGGGTGGGCGGGAGCACACTAGGCCGGACACCGAGTCCCGCCTCAATTGCTCCGCCCACAACGAGGGAACACCCCCTGAAGTGAAATCCCTCTCCTCCGTATGCATTGCGGAGGAGAGGGATTTTCCTTCAGGGAGCTTTCCCTATTTACCGCAGAGGCGGAAGTATCAATGCCCGCCTCGGTAAAAAGGGGAGCAACGGCAAGAAGGCGGCACCGGAGCTCCAGCAGGTCTGGTAGTTCCTAACGCCCCCTGGCCGATCCGCGTGGGATTAGGCCAGATCGGCCAGGGGGTGCTAGGCCAGAACGAACTACTGGCTAGGCCGTATCTGGCCTAAAGGCCGGAGTTTGCCGACCCCTGGACTAGAAGGTAAACTAAAATACTTCTGCTCATGAATATTGTTTTGCTGGAGGACGCACTAGTTCTTTACTCTCAAATCAACATATCTGGTAATTAAATGTAGCTAATTGTTAGATAAAAGGTAAAGTGTACTATTAATTAGAAGTAAACAGACCTAAAGCTTCTTTGTGTTCTCTGACCCTGAACTAGGCCGGACACTGAGTCCCGCCCTAATTGCTCCGCCCACCACCAGGGAACGCCCCCTGAAGTGAAATCCCTCTCCTCCGTATGCATTGCGGAGGAGAGGGATTTTCCTTCAGGGAGCTCTCCCTATTTACCACAGAGGCGGAAGTATCAATGCCCGCCGCGGTAAATAGGGGAGCAACGGCAAGAAGGCGGCACCAGAGCTCCAGCAGCTCTGGTAGTTCCTAATGCCCCCTGGCCGATCCGCGTGGGATTAGGCCAGATCAGCCAGGGGGGCGCTAGGCCAGAACAAACTACCGGCTAGGCCGCATCTGGCCTAAAGGCCGGAGTTTGCCAACCCCTGGACTAGAAGGTAAACTAAAATACTTCTGCTCATGAATATTGCTTTGCTGGAGGACGCACTAGTTCTTTACTCTCAAATCAACATATCTAGTAATTAAATGTAGCTAATTGTTAGATAAAAGGTAAAGTGTACTATTAATTAGAAGTAAACAGACCTAAAGCTTCTTTGTGTTCTCTGACCCTGATATATTTTTGGAAGTAAGGACTACACTTTTGAGCTAAACCTGTTTATAATTTTGGACATTTTTTATGGTTTAAGGCTATATATATATATATATATATATATTTACATTTTGCCTTATACCATGAAAAACATGTCCAAAACTATAAATAAGGTTTAGCTTATTTTAGCTTAATTATAGTTTGAGCATTAACTTTTACTGGTGTGCAATTGCAAAAAATAGCAATTTCTACTGAACATATAGGGTCTATTTCTAAAGTAGTAAATCTGACATTTAATCTGAATAATATTCTCTGGTAGAGAATCAGTCACTCCCAATGAAAACACATTGACCTGAAAGATTGTCAACCAAAGAATAAATGGTGAATGTCAGATTCCTTGCTTTATAAATAGGCACCATTTTTTTTGTATTTGCAAATGTCATGCTTTATACCAAAATATGGCTACAATCACGTCATTTTACAGGTCATTTTCTACATTTTCTATAGTTTCCTATTATAAATTCCCTCCTTTTCCACATTCTAGAATGTATATTTTACTATATATATTATGTATATGAAAAACAAAAAAGTACAGGCAGTGAAAAAGCTAATAGTGCTTATCGTTGTTCTATAAATGTAGTACCAAAGACCTGTGTATTTTTGGTGTAAAACAACTCATTCCAGAGCTCATTTTTCTGAACTCCGTTTCCTATATTGATAGTAATGCTTTTCAAACACTTTAAATACAACACTGAATTCTTTTGAAACAACAGCGTCAAAGATTTCTCTCCCTCTATCTGTCTCAAGGCAGAGTCTCGTTTTATTACATGCCAAACGTTTTTATCTCCATTTCATGAATTGCTTTGCTTTTAATCATTTCCAAATCTGCCAGAAAGCTGGTTTTCTTCAGCATACCTTCAGTATTGCTCTTAAGAGTTGTCCATCATTAAACACAGCCTGTGTAAACTCTATATTTTACTATTAATATGATTTTTTAGCTCAGCAAAATATATTTATGGTTCAATTTCCTGTTCATAAAAAAACATAATAATGCTGTTTCATAGAGAATCACGGTGTTAAAACAATCATATACTCATGTCCTTCCCTTCCAGTGACATCTATTTAAGATCTAATGCCCCTGTTGTATTGGTGAAAAATTCTAGTTTCCATTGGTGTTCATTGCAAATGCCCCCTTATATTGACAATCGTATATACCTTTTATTGTCTTACCTAGGGACATTGGTGGTCAGTAGAAAAGGTCCCTCTAACATTATTGATCAGTGCTAAAACTCTTTATTACAATAGGTCCAGTGTGCTGTGTCCTGTCAGTGGAAAACCCATAGGGCACCAAAAGGGCTAATTCACACTGGCAGTGAGGTTGCCACGTACCGATTCTTAAGGCCAGGAAATGCTGCCACTTGGGAAGACGCTGCATATAGATTCTCTCTGCAGCAGCCCCATAAAGAATGAATGGGGGCTGCAGTAAGTAGTACTGACTGTCTGTCTGAGCTGTCACATGTACAGATGCTGCTTTTTAATTAGCACTGATTTAGGAGGCAAGGGGGCAACTGCTGGAAGCTGAACAAAATTGTACAACAAAGAGGCAGCTGTGAACCTGCTCTAAATCTTGTACCATGCATATATCCTCTATTTATTTATTTATATATATATAAATTATTGTAGATTCACTTTATTTGAGCAGTTGACAATTATTCTGGTTTATTCAGCTAATATATTTGCAAAGTAAGTGCAGAATTCATCATTAATAACTCACAATCAGAGTCATTATTAAATCCCACTCATAGTAAAAAACAAATCAGGGTTTATAGATTTGCAGGATTTGAATTCCTAGATTTTATTTGCAGTATAGACAAAAACACATACACATTTTTTAGAATGATTGATGCACACAGGATTTTAGATGATGCACTTCATACCTTCTTACACATGATCAGGTTACTAAGACAGAGAAGTCAGATTCAGCAGAATGAGCCATGACACCAAACTTTTCATCACCTGCTTACACAAACATTTCTTTTATACTATGACTGTGGAGTTACTACAGAATCCTAGCGTTTGCTTTAATTATCTGCATTGACTTAATTTTACAGTAATCTGTCTTTTGGAAATGATTTTATGTTTTGCAGTCTGTTGTTAATCTTTCCACTTAACCGTGACACATTTATAATGAGGTCATCTCTTCTGGGGTTATGGTGTAACGTCTTCATCAAGAATTTGAGAATTAACATATTTAATTTTCCACTTTATTTACTCACCATTTTATAGTTCCAATTGGCTTCTTATCTAATATACTAAATGCAGTCAACTCTTTTCAGCTAATCATATTCCATTCTTTGTTTATCATTCTATCTAGATCCTTAGAAATCATCTGATATACCTATAGGTCCTGATCTATGTCTCCAAAATCTGGGGTATTTAAGGGGTTTGATAATTGTGTAATAAATGTGGGTTTAGCCATGACATATATGTCCAGTTGACATAAATAATGCAAATGTAATAGCTGCACTGTATCAATATTTCTGTCTTATGTGGCACATAATGTAAGACAGCCCACAGCAGGAAAAGAATGGTTATTGTCCACATTAGTCACCTTTAGAATTGTGTTTCTTTTACTCATTCCTATTCAGCTTTTGGTTTCCGAACATATTCTTCCTTTTACATCATAATACATTTGATTTGTAATTGTTTCCATAAAATTGCCAAGATTTGTATGCTTTTATTTGTATGTTTGATTTGTACTCTTCAATAAGTACTTTTTCTTTACATAAAAAAGCTACCTTTTTTTATACAAAACTTAACCCATGCCATGACTGTGCAGCATGTTACATTCTCTGAACCAAATCAATCTTTACACTGTGCTGCATATGACATACTGTTGGCTACCCCAATCTGTACCCTGTGCTATACATGCTGTACTCTGACCGGTCCCACTGTATAGGCTGCACTGTATGTTCAATACTCCGGATTCCTTTACCTTTATATTGTTTTCACTTTTGTTTTTCTCTCTTTTTTTTTACTTTGCTTGTACTCTATTTTGTATGTCTAGTGGTCCTATTTACTCCGTTAGTCCTTTCTATCATTTATGTTTTTTATGTTTTTTTTCTTCTTCATGGTACACTCCTGTTCCGTTCCCCTCTTTTTTCATTTTTTTTCCTTCCAGCTCTGATCTGATAATGTGAATGGGTCCTGCCTGTCAGTCTGTCCCCGCTTGTTGTTCTAGCAAACTTTATTTGTATTTGATTGCATTGCTAATGGATACTTCTAGCAGTACATGTTAGTGGTTCAGTTATCTCACTGATACCAATTGTGTTTTGGTTCTGTGTTTATAATTTTTAACATTTAAGTAAATAAAGAAACTTGCATTTGAATCAAATAATTTGTCTCCTGTTTTGTATTTGACATACAACAATATGCCCCATTGTGCACACATTTCATGCAAGGTCAATATTCAGACTGGGTCGCTGTTGGTAATAAGTCAGAGCTGATGATAAGGGACAGGGGGAAGACAACAAAGGTCAAAATGGTAATCCAACACAAGCAACACACCCATGCACACAGTAACACAGAGGCTATAATAGGCAAGGGTGCTAATGACAGGGTCTCATTAAATAGGCAGAGTGCCCAATCACATTGCGCCACCTGGTGCTATTAGATAGGACGAAACATACTGAATAATTAATGCATTCAATTCAATTCAAACTATACAGGCCCGCCCTGTGGTGAGGCGGCCGACTGCCTCGCCCCAGGGGGTACAAGAGGCGCGCATAGTACTGCGCACCCCTCCTACAGCAAGAACCTTGGGCCGTGCTGTACTGTGCACGCCCGCAGGGATGCTGAGGGTGCGGACAGATCCCTCCACCAGTTAGAGGAGACACACTGCAAACAGAACAGTGCAGCCCCGGCCGTGCTGTCTGCTGCAGCGGTCTCCTCCACGCTGCCCGCGATCCCTGTACACACACACTTTTGTATTTGTACACATTTTTTGGGGGGGGGTTATTTGGTTAATGCAACTCCCCAATAAATAATCACAGAAAGATAAACAACATAAAAGTAAGACATGGATAGGTAGGTGGATGAACACAAAGTGAAAAAATTATTGATACAAATTTTACTGGATGAACACAGACTTTACCTGACATTTACAGACGTCAACAGACTGGAATTAAAAGACATAAATTGCAATAGATAGCCAAAGACTGACAATCACTGTCAGAAAAACAAACTTTGGTGAACTGACAGCTAAGATCTGTTTCTGATCACACCATAGGTAGGCCCAATAAATTTCAGACATGTAGACATTTGAAAGTAAGTGTAGTTTTGGATTATGTGTAGGGTATACCATAACAGTAGTCAGCCCACAGAATCCTGTCAGTAATAGTCATCCCACAGAAACCTGGCATACATTCCATTACTTTACTAACAGCCACTCCAACAATCGTAAATGCTGTCCATAAAATATATTTAACAGGGAGTAATCTCAATTTATATAAGAGATTCATTATATTGTACTGCATGAAAATGTATAAAAGTAGACCTACAGTGCTATTGGAGCTATAAAATTAGATGCTTTTTTTCTCAATTAACTACCTACACAGTACATAAACAAAACCAACTAAATACATTCAATATTTGATTTTTCCATACTTTACCTATAAAACATCATTAATTATTTTAGATATGTTTGTACACAGTTAAGTATTCATTCATATGGTCAAGTATATAATAAACAATTAGATCAAACAATTGCTTTTGTTAAACAGGATACCATGCAGGAGGAATAAAATTGGATGAGGAAAAGCCATTTTTTTTACAAACCAGGCTGAGGTTGTTGAAAACAATTTATTGAAAAAAAATCCCAAAAAGTGAACAGTGATAACAGCTATGCACCTTCATCTTCTTCCATCTTTTTCCTTCTTCCACATAATCACCCGATCTCGCTGAAGTGTTGAAAGTCTTTTTTTTAACTTACAAGGGGGAGATTGGTTAGACTGGAGGAATTCAATTAGAAATTGAAAAAGAACTTTTCCAGGTTTATACACTAATTTCTCACATCCATGGTACGTGATGTGAAGCCTTGGGTCAAATTCATTTGCTTACCAGACATGGTTCCCCATGGTTCCCCCTATTTCAATGGTGTCTTTCCAATAGAGAAGCCTTTTCTAAGCCTTGGGATGTGTGCCATCCCAGCACATGGCTGCCCCCAGTACGCCAAAGCATGCAGATTCCCTTACCTGTCGTATATTACTCTAAGACTGGCAGCTAATAGAGCACCAACAAAGACTATAGAGGGCATGTGCACACACTGCGATGGGAGTCTCCAGATTCAGAGTGGCAAATCCTTACCCAATTCTAAATATCGATTATTTCAGCATTATGAAAATATTTTAGGCGTTTCTTTTAAATAATTAATTTTTATATGAAAAAAAAAAATAGAAATTATTGTTGTAATTTTCTATCATTAAATTTTAATAATATATTTAGGTATAAAACATTTAGCATATTGTCATTGCTGTCTAGCATATTGTCATTCTTGTTTTAACTGCTCTGATTTTTGTTTCCTGAGTTTTAAAGCTTAAGCTCATTTTAAATGTGAGAGTTTACCATGTACACAATATTAAATGTGAATTCGTAAAATACAATTGTATACACAAAATATTTATGTCAAATTTCAGTTTAAAATGTAAAAACAAACATAACCTAAAATTTTATTAGGTTCTAATTAATGGTAAACTATATAGATTCAGCATTTTCATTTTTTTTTTCCGTGTAAAATAATTACATAACAATATTTTTGGGCTGTACACAGAGAATAAAACCTTGTCATCAACTGAAGTAAAAACTGTATTTAATGGTAATGCCTAAGAATACAAATATTTAGCAAAATGCATAAATAGGATTTCTAAAATAAAATATTAATGTAAATACATAATAAAGTAATACATTTGTGATTATTAATGACAGATTCTGCTATGTGTTGGCTTGTAACCAATTATCTCTATGATATAATTTCTGCATGGAAAGGAAAATATTAACTAAATGCTAGCTATTAGATTTGTAAATCCTGCAAAGAAAAACGTCCATCATGAATCAGTAAAATAGATTTAATAGCTTGTTCGCTGGAGTTAAAGTGAATGGAGTTCATGAATATTTTCCCTAAAACATACGCTATCCTTGCATAAAAGATAATTTATTGTCTAATCTTGCTACATAAAAGATAAGCATGGGAAGAAAACAAAAATGGCATTTTTCTAAAATAAATAGGTTGTTTTTCAGGATATTGGCGAAGTTTTTTTTTTTAAAGTTATGGTCAACTGGTAAAGTATACATAGTCAAGATTTTTGGTTTTGCTTGCAGAGAATTTGGAAGGATTAGAACCACTGTGATTGATTACTGAGTCCTCACTGGAGAGATTTATCCTCGCTGTTCCTTCCAGGTGATCATTAACACCAAAGCAAAAAGTGTTGGGAAATCTCACATATTGTGACACTCGGACAGGAAGATGGGCAAATGTGCTAATGTTCCAGCAGGGATACATGTTCCAATAACAACTATTCATGGGGAAGGTGAAGGGGACACAATACTTTTTCTCTCACATCTGTTTGTAACAGCCTGTAAGGCCTTTGTTAGAGTTGTGGTTTTAGGGAGAAAAAGATTTTATTTTTAAGCAACATCAATGGCTGTGCATAAAAAAAGTTCTGGCTTTATATGCTATCTATGTTTATCTATGTGGTTTATATATGTGCAATGTACTCCACTGTCTCCTAGTATCGGAAGTGGAGTTCATATAATATGAGTAGAAAGTTTTTTAAAAAGTCACATGACTGGCTCTTCTCCAATCGAAAAATTCTATTCGCTGAAAGAAGCAGAAAACACTTTGTAGAATAGTGTAGGCTGCATACTACATATATCTCCATATCTCCACTCCTATTGTGTGATATTTCCCCACCTCCTAGATGGTAAGCTCTTCGGGGCAGGGTCCTCTCCTCCTCTTGTGTCACTGTCTGTATCTGTCAGTCATGTGCAACCCCTATTTAATGTAGAGTGCTGTGTAATATGTTGGCGCTATATAAATCCTGTTTATTAATAATAATATTACTTATATTAATGGCAGTGCAGTGTTTAAAATAAAGTTGACAGTGATTGCTTGATAGAATGCTAAGATTTATTGTACTTGCACCTGCCCCTAAGCCTTGAAAACTTTAGTACCTCAACCTGCCAAAAATGCTCATATTTAAAATTTAGAATTGGATAAAATACTCTTAACATTTGTATAAAGATGAATAACCCTTGTTTAGAATGCAGAATTACAGGTCAGAATTGCAATGTTCAGACACGGCAGTGATTCTTTTAGACATACCTGCCATACTTGCAATATACTTTTTGTTATCATTGAATAGAACAATATCCCTTAGGATTGGCTTTTTGATTAAAATTTCAATATTTGTACTTTGCACTCCAAGAAAAAAAGCTGCCTAGTTTTTGCTGGATCTGTTTCTCTTACAGGGAGTGTGTGGCTTGACATTTTGAAGCTCACTGTGATCTGGGGAGATAGCTAGAATGAGTAATGAAGAGGGCTGTTCAAGTGTTAAAAGTTGACATAAATGGTTAGTTTAACTTAACTGTAATCTTTGGAGTTCAAAAGTACTGTAAAATGAAAAGAAACAGCTGAAATAAATCCCTCTTTGGTAAAAGAGAAACCTTGACTAACAAAATAAGAGTGTGTTCCAGTTTTAAACTAGACAGAACATCAAATGTCATTTCTACTAGAACTATTTAACCCTGGTGACTTATACCATAGAAAGAAACATTGGGCTAACAAGAACACTTAATAAAACATATATTTTTAGCTATAGCTAAAAATAAAATAAAGTCTTTTTTTATCACAGTTAAAAACCATCTTAGTCCTTGGTTTCCCTTGCCATTGGACTTATTTTCCTTTTCAAATATTTACTATCCATATCAGGCACGGGAAAACTACGGCCCTCGGGCTGTATACGGCCCAATGGGGATGTTTCTCCAGCTGTTTGGGTGAGCCGTGGAACACGTCCCTGGATCTGAGCCTGCGATGGTAGAGTGGGCGGAGTTATGCCATCATGACATCACGTTCAGGGGCGTCATGATGGCATAACCCCGCCCACTCTACCATCGATGTGGCCCCTCTGGCAAATTTTTTTGCAGAATGTGGCCGCTGACTAAAAAAGTTTGCCCACCCTTGATCTACATCATAACTCAATACATTGACTGATAAGAAGAAATAGTACTTGTAATGTTTCTGTTTCTTGTAATGTTTCAGCTTAATATTTATTCGTTTTATGAAATATACATTCATAATTGAACTTTGACAATTATTTAATGAATGTAATGTGACTTTGCAATGTAGTGAAGGTTTAATGGCATAACCTTTTTCTTTCCTACATTCTAAAATAAAATGATGATCAAAACAGTACAGAAGTTTAATCTTGGCAAATTATGATCTTTAGTTTTGGAAAGAAAAATTGGAGGTTTTAGCTTCTGTCAAATTTTGTTTGCTGATGGGGTCCTAGTTAGGAAGATTGACCCCTCCAAAGTTGTTTAATTAAGAAATTCCTTGCTTTTTGGAAAATTTCTGCAACTTTCTATTGCTTATCTTGAACAAGCAGTAATGGTAAACTTTTCCCTTGGTAAAATAAGCAGGGATTTTAACTCCTTTCTACTCTATACAATTTAATAAAATATATACTAGTATAAGGTGCCACTATAATGTGGAGTACCACATCCCCTGTACTTATCAGTATTCATGAATTTGATTTAAAAATAATTTTTATTACAAAAGAGTGAAGTATTAAAACAGTGCATATCATAAAAATCTATAAATAATTGTCTGGTCTAATGAATTCTGTTTTGTTTTACATCATATGAATGGACAGCTGTGTGTGCATTGCTTACCCAGGGAAGAGATGGCAGCAGCATGCACTATGAAGAAAGGCCAACAGGGAAAGCCTATTTCCTACTGCTAAATACCAAAGGTTATCTTTGGATGTCTTGGGGAGTCGATGGGCCTCCAAGGCTTGAGAACATGCACTTTCATCAGTGAACCTGGGTAATACAGCAAACCTGGAATGGATCTGCTCCATGTTTGAAGACATCTGCTAAGAAATAGCAGATTACTTTTAACAAATCCATTCCATGTTTGCTGGATCACCCGGCTTCACTGATGAAAGTGTATATTCTCAAGTCTTGGAGAGCGTTCCTAAATAAGGCCCAATACCTCAAAAGGTAAAAGTGGTTTTAGTGACACAAAGGGGACCTTTACAATATTAGGCAGGTGGGTTTAATGTTTTGATTGATTAATGTATGAATATAAATTATTATTCTGTTTACCTTACAGATATACAAAATATTTTTTTTACATTAAATCAACACATAACAACACAATTATATATAGAGAGACAGAGATCAAGCTGATCTCTTTCAAGGTACCTGACCATTTACTTTTAAATGCAACTGAAAGGTGTTTTTTTTCCTCAACCAGCAAATATTTACTACATAAATCTGAAATAACTTAACATCAAGTAAACTAATCATAACCTAATGTTAGGCACAGACTTACCTCTGGAAGGTTAGGACAGAGTATTTGTGCCATAGGAGCAATGAACATAGGCTATCATGGATATACCTGGGTGATAAATCATATTTCTTAAAATATTTTGCTATTATTTGGCAAATGATTTCAATCTCGGTCCTGATTCATTGCAGGTTTGCTGGATCGCCCACTTTAACCCTTAATATTCTATCTATCTTCTCCAGTCTTGGAGAACTTTAATACATTTGGCCCAATGTATCAACAAATGGCATCTTTTTCTGTATACCACCAAACCATAGAGATAATCTCAATGCTTGTTGTATAAATTACACCCAATTAGGTAATTTACCCTTACAATTCTATTTTTATGTATTGCCTTAAATGATTTCTTTTTGTAAAGCTTCTTTTCATCTACTGTAAGTATGAAAATAATCGGCTCAGTTTTGATTACAAATATACAGTAGAAAGACATTCAGCCCCTTCCACTAATTTGGTAATGAAAGACAAATACCAAACGAACCATGAACACGTGGCCTAAATATTCTCATGGTCGATGGAATGAACCAGCTTGTTCTACTTCAAAAAAACTAAAAAAAAAACTGTGCTTTTTTTCTGTTGTGTAACAATGTGTAATCATTTTATAATGTTCAATGTTCACCAAAATTGATTTTGGTGAATAGTTAGGAGTTACCCAATGCCCATTTTATGTATTACATTTATTTTTGTTTTCCATATGAGGCAGTGTAGTGGAGCCATGTTGTTCTGGTATTATAGTTTATCTTGGAAAAATATATTTCTTATTCCATATTAGGATTACGGGTTGTTCTCATAAGACTTTCAAGTGGTTTATCATATTACAAGAAAGCCTAAGGGTAAGACAAATTTTGCCAATATCAAGGGAAATATATTTTTGCAGTGCAGTTATTTTACATTTTCCAGGGGCGGCACAACCATATATCTTAAGCTCTTAAGTACACTTTTTATTGACATAATGAGGTACAGTACAGCTGGTGGTTTTTACAGTAAATCGGTATGGAGCTTCTTAACTCTTTAATGATAAAAAAGTCATTCAAGTATTGCATAGACCACACAGGCGGATATCAGCAGAACACAGCAGCTTGCCTGTTTTTACAACATATGTGTTTTAAAGATTCTGGTAACAGTTGTATTAACAAGGTGGTTGATAGTACTGACCTA
Organism: Pyxicephalus adspersus; assembly: GCF_032062135.1. NCBI lineage: Eukaryota > Metazoa > Chordata > Amphibia > Anura > Pyxicephalidae > Pyxicephalus > Pyxicephalus adspersus. The sequence goes on from NC_092860.1 coordinate 98,421,427, forward strand.
TGGTACCAACCTATCTAGACCTATCTATCCCAAAAAGCCATGTAATGTAGGTAATGTTTAGGTTGGACCTGGGAAGTTAAGTTTTTACTAAATTTAATTAATTATAAGAATTATTCATTTGAGATGGATTGTGAAAATTATTATTTCATTACTAAGAAATACAACTGTTGGTATACACCTGATCTCTTTTTTGAGATCTTTTCATGAGACAAACAAATCACCCATTCTAAGCCAAAATAGTGCAACATGATGTTAAAAAAAGAATGATCAGCCCCTTCAGTATTTATGAGCAAATGGACCGTCAAACCTTCATTTCTCCATCAATGAACAAGACTGTTTTTATGATGTGAACTGATAAAGATCATTGATTGGAAGTGTAACCATCCTGCTGTTTACTTTTATATGAAAGAGAGTTTTCACAGTTCATCCAATTGGCCCTACACGTCTAAATGCAGAATAATTCTTGATAGCAATGATGTAAGAGGCGATGTGTTAATGTTAGATGAATCTTTAGAGGTTTACATAACTAGAAGGCTTGTGGAGTAGCTTTCCTGAACATATGGAAATTAAACTTTGACCTTGATTGGTGCAGGAGGATGAAGGATGGGTGCTGTTTAAAACTATCAAGGAATGGAACCAGGTGGTTATTTGAGGGAATAATTTTAGGTATCTGGTATTTTTAAGACATTATCAAGCTGCTGATTGCAAAAGGAATAGCTACTGAGTAGATAGGTATGTGCTGCCATGTACAATTAGAAGGGTATTGCATACATATATAGTTTATTTAACTAGTTTTCTGTATTTGTGGACAACTGTAATGAGGGATAAAACAAGGACTCTCCCTATATCATTAAAAAAAAAACCTACTCCATAAGCTTAGATTTCCCTGGGTGATGTCTGTTATGTATGCAATCATAAGCTGTGTAATGACACAGATGGAAGTGATCTCATACAAGGGGTTATTCTGTACACAATTTGTTGTAAATGTCTATAGTCGAGCTGGTGCTACCAGTAGCTGAATGGTACCCTACAAAGACTGTTGGGTGACTTGTAAATGGGGTTGCCATCCCATCTAGAAAGTTTCAGAAATGGTCTCTCCTCTAGGATGTTCTTAGAAAAAAAGGCTTGATTCAAGAAAAAAACTGTGGTATTTTTATTGTAAAATACAATGACTTTCTATTAATGGGAGAGTATTTAATTTCTTTCTTTTGTTGATTCTTCATGTAAAAAAGCAAGGTGCAAAGTACAAAGATTACCAGTGCTCACTGTATAACAGTCACAAATCAAGATCTTGAACTTAATCAAGATTAGCCTCCTAGATTGTAAGCTCTTCAGGGCAGGGTCCTCTCCTCCTGTGTCACTGTTTTTTTCCTTTGTCATTTGCAACCCCTATTTAATGTACAGCACTGCGTAATATGTTGGCACTATATAAATCCTGTTTATTAATAATAATAATAATAATAATAATAATAATAAAAATAATATATATCATATATCATATCATATCATATAATATATATATATATATATATCAGTTTGGCAATATATGATTGTGCAAAGTATAGGTGATGTTACTACAGGGTCCAATTTATATATAAGGCTCCAAACCTTTTTGCTCACCAATTTGTACAAACCCATCCACTTTTCAGGTGTTTGATCGCAGCAAGTGTTTGGTTGAATGAATGAAATACTTGTTACCATTAGAGCACGCTGTGGTTTCTGCACGCACCGTGGGAGGAACTACAGCATGTGTCTGCAGAGAAAGTATTCTATACTCCTAGACGCATTGAATACCTGCTGCTCTGCATGGAGAACAAAAACTATGGCATTTAAACTAATGAGCCGGGAAGGTAAATATAGATCTACATGTTTTACAGGGTGTAAAAATTACTTTTGGTGCCAGGGTTTAAGATACAAACCAGCTCCTAAATCTGCAGCAGAGACAGAATACCTGCTGAAAGTCAACTCCTAAAAACAATACATGTTTGAATCAATATATTTATGTGTATTGCCACCATCAGTCCTATAACAAATAAACAGGCCTAGTATTGGTCTCTGCAATAGTATTCTCTCACTTTTACCTTTGCTCAGCATGAACCAAATAAGTTTTAGTAAGGACTTTAGTGTACTAAAATGTCACACATTATTTTAGGTAATGTTTTCAGAAGAGACCTATGGCACTGTAATAAAGCTAATGTGTTATTGGAGAATATTGGGAGTTAGCAAAAATGCCTTTGGCTCCTAGTTGTACACTTAAATTCCAATATTAATCTCAGTATTGGACACAGACCTAAATGTTCTTTATTTATGGTTCAGTGTTATCTAGGAATTCAGTAACAAAATATAACCCCTTGTTGTAATCTGTAGTCAAAATACAAGGAAATCGAGTCAGGACAATGTGATTGATAGACTTGAATAAATATAATCTGTTTTCCCATATATTGACATATTCCTAACAGAGTTGTTTGCAAATAATGGAAAAAAATGTATCATATGCATGATAATTGCTATCATGGCTACAAAAATGAAGAAGTACTTTAATCGAATTCTGGCTATTATCTGGCTGAATGAGACTGTTCTGTATTTATTGCGTGAGTGAGAACAAGCTTCAAAGACATCAGTGTAATGTTCTCAGCTGATAGTGTATGCTGAAATCACTATGCCCCTTAACTGCCCTAGTGTTCTTTAAAAAAAAGGTTCTTTATCAGGATTTTCAGTGCTGACTTCACTCTGTACTGATTAGTTGGATGTCACAACATCTCATTTTTTGTTGATTTGGGAACAATATCTCTATGGAACTATGCATTTTGTACTGGAAAATGGTTTGGATGTTAGATGAACTGGAAACTGGCACTGGAATTCTAGCACCACACATTCATTGCCTCTCTCTTCCAAGTAACCTAATTGCACCTAAGCCAGAACCCAAGAAAAATGTTTCCTTTGTCTCAGTAATGCAGTGGCAGATTAGCAACAAAATAGCCCAATAAATTTAGCAACATCTCGAAAGCTAGTTCTCTCCTCGGTCTTGGTGATTCATTTAATATGATAATCTGTTCTTCAGCATTATATAGCAGCAAAGACTGTATTTTCAAATGTATATAAATCCATAAACTAAAAACATATGTCTGTATACAGCATACAATGCAGAAATGGGTTATACAATGACTGGAAATTGCTTTATTTTAATATTCTAAAAATGCAACATAGAAGATAACAATTTTAAAAATCTGCCTTTTATTTATTTTGATTGAAAATTTGTTTAGGCAAATGTATTGGCATATTTTAGTCATATAGTTTATTATAAGGTATTTGTATATAACACACACAATGCTCCAAATGTGGAGCATAACATTTAGGCTATGTCTTTCATTTTTTTGGGTTAAATATACAACCTAGTTTATATGATTTTAAAGGGCAAGTCTACCTAAAACCTAAAATATGTATTCTATTATCTATATGAATTTAAAGGTAAAGTTATTTTAGATTTAAGCATTAGTTACATAGCCTCACAACACACATTAATAGACTACCATGTGTTTTGGTGTGATGCATCAGAAACAAACTGCTTGTCTTTTTTGTCGATTTGTCTTGTGTGTTAGCAGCCTGTTCAGATTGAACTGCATCAACACAATGCATGCTTAAGTCAGACAAAATGTGCTAAATTTATTAAAGTTCTCCATGACTGGAGAGTATAGACTATCATAGGAAAACCTGGGTGATCCAGCAAACCTGGAATGGATCTGCTCCCGAATTGAAATAATTTGTTACTAATAGAAAATTCTTTCAAGAAATCCATGCAAGGTTTGCTGGAACACTTAGGTTCTCTCATGATTGTCTATCTTCTCCAGTCATGGAAGGATTTAATAAATCCGGCCCCAGGTCTGGTAATGTGACACACAATGGGCTTTACATGTTATAAAGCCAGACCCTTTTTAGTTGTAGTTAGATTTGTTAAGTATTAGATTCCCAGTAAACTTTATGGTGTCTGTGTATCCAGTTTGGAGATTCACTCTCTCTGTTGGTAAGAGGTTTTAACCATTTACTATTCTATTAAAAATATAGTGAAATGGCTGTAAGAAGCAAAACCCCTTTTCTAACGTGTACAGCTCTCCCTGAGAGCAGAATGTGACCTAACCAGGCAGTATACATAGGTGGGAATGGTGTTTTTCACACAGATGACGTTAATTTGACACATTTGTAATGATATCAGTGGGTCTAAAATTAGATATGTAATTAAAAAAATCATTGAGGTTTTGATAAAGTGAAACCTAAATGGTAAACTTGAGCTTTAAAATAATTATTATTAATATTATTATTATTATTATTATTAATAATAATAATAATAATAATAATAATATTTAAAACAATAATAATAATTTACAAAGGCAGGTAAAGCGTATGACCAATAAAGAGTTCGGAGACAGGTCTTTGTTGTATATTATGCTAGACTGTAATTCTGCTTTAAAACTAATATGCATTCTGAGATAGATGCTTTCAAGCTGAATTGCCTACCAACATCATTGTGGTTTGCTAATTGGGCAAGAGGCACTCTAATAGTGTTATCCATAACCAATTGGGAAAACCTTTATATTTGCCAAAATAATTAAAAGTCTGTCTGCACCCATGCTTGGTTAGGTTGACCCTAAAGTTCATTTACATATGCTGTTCATCATTATTTAAGATAGTGTACTCAGCAGTCAAGACCTAGAAACAGCAAGATTTTTATTGTTCAAAAACAACATTGTAGGTTCCCTATGCCAGACTGTTGGGCTTGTGAAATTTTATTATCCCTTATATTTCCTGCAATAAATCATCAATGGCTTTTATGTCTAAAAGCTATAACCTTGTAGACTATACATTGTTTTTATATCCTTTGGTTGCAACAGCCTAAACTGCCAGTATAACGGCACTAAAAAGCTTATGGTAGGATACATTTCCCAGAGGAATGAAGGTCAACTGTATGAAACAAAGTTTATTGAACCATTCCATCTTCTAAGTTATGTCCAAGTCTTATATAAGTACAATAAGTCCTCAGTACCAAGAACACCTACAGAGACACTGTAATTATGACCAGTGGTCTTTAGAATAATATACACATCAATTTACCAATGATATATTGAGCATCATAAACAAAATGTATGGATGTTACCTTTCCTTTGAAGAAGAAAACGTTTGGCATCTTTCATTTTACTACTATTCTGCTATTATAGCTTTAGCATAAAAAGTTTGTTTCTTTTCAGTTTGAGATATGCTTGCAAAAGTGATGGGTTAAATGCCCAAATGTGATTCGCTCTAGGGAGCTGCTTCCCTGTATTACAGTACTCACTTCTTCATTTGCTCAGGACTCCACTAGAGACTATATTGAGGATCAGTGTGTCAAGAGACCACCACTAGATTATGAATAACAAGAATGCTCTGACTGTGCAGTAAGACAGTAGTACTATATTGAAAAGTTTATTGCAGTATACAATTCCCAATGGAAAGAAGGTCAACTTCATACTAAAGATGTTATTGAAACACTCAGTCTAGTAAACCCCCTACTTTAGGTTTATTTAGGAACACCAACAAGGACAAAATGATTATGGATTGTAGTAATAATGTTTATGATCATTCTGCAGTGTCTTTTCAGCAGTTCTTCATCGAAGGAGTCAATGTTATTTAGTTGTATTATTGAAAAAAGTGTAATTACCTCTGTATGAAGCATATAAACAGCTTATTTGTTTTTAATGTAAAACTGTCATGTAAAAACAAGAACAAAAAAACAAGAAACATAACAGTATATGGGAAGTATAAAAGAAAAAAGAGCTAACCAATGCCAAAAAAAACTAAAATGTCAAGCTTTCTTCTAATATCCAAATGATGGCAATAGCAAACACTAGAAATAAGCATTACTGTGTTTTCATTACATTTTAGCACAAATAATGAGATTGGAGTCAATAGGGAAGGTCAAATTTAGTTTTTACAATAAAAAAATTTTCAATACAAAATTTTGAGTAGGCAGGTTTTTTATTGCACAAGGAGACAGGACAGGGTTGGATGGATGGTTGGATGAAAAGTTGTGTAAATGAGATATAAAAGTTGCACTTGATAAGCTAGATGTAAAGTATGTTCAATACATGTGTTATCTAAACATAAACAACTAACTATTTACCTCCTTATTTTGGATCTGCACCTACAGGACATATATGTTCCCAGCTGTAAACCCCCAGCTCAGGAACAATATCCCCAATACTACGCAGTCCTCATCCCCAAACAATCCAACCATACCATACCAAAGATGGTATCTCCCACCACCACTGATACCACATCCAAAACCAAATACCCCCCAAAGGACCTCAACGCTATGAATTCCTCTTGCCAATAGGGTAGGAGGGTGGGAAACTTTCTTCACACTGCCCTTCTAACAATAAAATCCCCCCTTCATACATTCCAGGTCTGTCTATAAAAGAGTTTCACTATAAAGTAAATGTGTCATGAAACAGCTCTTCTTCTGACATATTGTTAGGCTTTTATACTGACCTTCTTGGTTTAATGCTTTGAATTATTTTTTCGATACAAGTATGATAAGGATTTCAGACATGTTTCTGACTTTCCTCATCTGTATACCTGTATACCTGTTATAGCTATAATGATAGGTAAGTTATCCTACCTGTTTGATGAACAGGTAGGAGGAACATGACATGGAGTATAAGGAAATATTAGGGGAGAAGGAGAAGAACAAGAAGAGGGTATATACAACCATAGAAGCAAGTTCCAGGGGTACTATATTTTGTTTTGTACCGTTTCCAACTTGTTTTTCTACAGTTTGAATTTTACTAACACAGCTTTGAATTTAAGTTGATACAGATAAAGGGGTTGTTTAGGCACAATCATCCATTGGACTGTAGTAAGGATCATGTGCTGATGTGTGATAGGAGTTAGTTTAGAAAAGAGGTATTTGTTAAAAAGGTACACCAAAGACAAAACAGATAGGGCAATAGAGAATTGTTATGAAAAAATCCTAACAAGAAACAGGAAAGTTGGCACATTTAATTCCCATTTAATATGGAGTAGGGGGACTGTAGAACAGCATCCCCAACACATGGTAGAGGTGACAGTGTATAATATGTGGAGCTGTACCAGGATATTGCACCAGTAAAATGACATTTTGCATATGTTTAAATTGTATAGTATACATATAAGGGTTTTCATTGTGTATCCACAAATGGTTTTCTTCTATTTTGGAGCTTCACATACTAAGTTCCTTTCTCATTTTTAACATATTGGTGTCTGAAAAATGGGTCACTTCCTAAATAGATCAAGATATTGTGAATGTTGGTGACAAACAGTTTAGGTTAAGCTTTTGGACACAAGGTAAACGGTAAAAAGGATAATGAGGTATTTGGAATCACCCAGGTTCACTGCTGAAAATGTATCTTCTCCAGCCTTGGCGAGCTTTATTAAATCAGGCCCATAGAGTGCACAGACAGCATATATATTTGAAAACACTAAGAGTATCTTAGTTGTAAAAATGCCAAATTCTCTGGTCAGCGCTTGTTTCATAATATGA
>NC_092860.1:98429072-98434757 GCF_032062135.1 Pyxicephalus adspersus
AAAAAAAAACACCAATTCAGTTACATCTATAAATCAGCTATTATTAAAGTTAAATCTGTACATTTGCCATGTTTTAATGTCCAAAATAACACTCACTAGAAGTTGCAGAGGTATAGATTTCACACAAGAAACAAACTTATGTGCGTATTTGAACATGCTGATTATTTTTATATATATCATTTTTTTTTATTTTGCACAGAGTTCTTAAACAGATCTGGTTATATTACACTGTGCAAATGTTTATTTCTACTAGTAAACCACAGAAGTATGCTAATGTGATCCAGAAATGGTTTGTAAACTCTTCAATGTAGACACCATTGTCAATGCGTGTCCTTAGAAAACATGACAAAGTTCCCAGGACATTGTGCAGCTGTATTGTGATTAATGTACACAGAATACTAAGTGTTTCTTGAAAATAAATCTCACTGTTTTGGTGCAGCTCAATTTGCTTTATTATTATTTTTTTTTCTGAGTTTACTAGGTATGGGGTTGATGTATCAAAGTAATACAGACCTTTCACATAGCAAAGTGTATTATCCCCTAGCAATAAATATTTCACCTAGCTTAGTAAAAGATCAGCTGACTTCAATTATCCAATCCAATGTGCAGTGGGAGAAAATCTTTTTGTTTAGATTTCTGTGTACATGATTGGGTATTTTTGGCAAAGTGAACTATTACTAGATTTTCAAGTGAACAGCCTAAATTCCTTTAGTAAATCAAGCCCTATATGATTATGGTAGTCAGATGATATAGTTTGCTTGATAGATATAGTTATTTCATTTATTTTTTTCTAATTTGTAATCTTTCATAATTTTAGAAGATTCAATGTTTTAACACAATTTTAAACCAGTCTCTGTAATGCATTGTGGTATGTCTTGTAATTTTTGGGTCTGCCCAATGCATTTGCAATAGCCAAATATGTCAATACTGTACAAAAGCAAATATAAATATATATATACATATATGGACTTATCTTCATAGCTTGTGACAAAGACATCTTACATATACACACACCTACACACAGCTCAGTACTACAGGGAGCCTGTTGTACATTCCTATATCCAAAATAATACCTAAGACACATATTTTAGCATACACTATTTATAATTACTCTAGGTATAGGTTGATGTATATAAAAACATCATTAGTGATTATTGCACAGAAGTGGTGGACACAAAAAGAGATATATTCAGCCCTGAAGATACAGGTATCAGCTCTATCTTATCCTGGCCTGCATCTGCTACTGGTGATGGAGTACATGGGGAGCATGTGCCATCAAATTTCCTTGGCCCCACTCACTTGCTTCCTTTGCCTTGGCAAATCTGTCAAGCGGGTGTTGACATGTTCACTCCACATCATTATGGAAAACAAAGATTGATTTTAAAACTTTTAAAATACACCGTCACATATTTAAGGTGCTGCTTTGCGCTATAATAAAGAACTATGCTTCTTCCATTTCTTCTAGGCATTCCTTTAAACTAGGTTTTTAAAGGTGAAGTCCGGACCGCGGTAATCCGCGATCGCTGGCCGCGCGTACGTTCGCGCTTCCAGCGATCGCGGATTTCAATGATGAATCAGGGGCATGGTCTAAATTGCTCCAGCAGGGGAAAAATCCTTTAATTGATATTATATGTTATAGCTATAATGATAGGTAAGTTATCCTACCTGTTTGATGAACAGGTAGGAGGAACATGACATGGAGTATAGGGAAATATTAGGGGAGAAGGAGAAGAACAAGAAGAGGGTATATACAACCATAGAAGCAAAAAGAAAGGTTAGCAATGGTAGCTTGTTTGGTGTTATATTGCAGACATGATCTAGTTCCAGGGGTACTATATCTTGTTTTGTACTGTTTCCAACTTGTTTTTCTACAGTTTGAATTTTCCTAACACAGCTTTAAATTTAAGTTGATACAGATAAAGGGCTTGTTTAGGCACAGTCATCCATTGGACTGTAGTAAGGATCATGTGCTGATGTGTGATAGGAGTTAGTTTAGAAAAGAGGTATTTGTTAAAAAGGTACACCAAAGACAAAATACATATCATCAACAACCACAGTTTTAAAAATAGATAATAGTAATAATAAATATAATATCAAGAACATACATTAGTGATCTGAAATGATCAATATAAGAAATCTACAGTGTGCTGTTAATGGGGATTGTTTTGGGAGTTTGGTGGAGCAAATCATTATTACTTTACATTATTACTTTACATGATTACAGGGTTTGCTTGAGATGGCTCTCTGCAAACCCTGAAGGTCCAAGTTGAATATAAGCATATGTGATGTACAGCGCTGCGTAGTATGTTGGTGCTATAAAAATCCTGTTTATTAATAATAATAATATTAATAATAATCTTACAGTCTATGTAATGCAAGTTTGATAATGTAATGATGTATTACTTAATTGAGCCAACAAAACAGTTCTCAGTGTTTTAGTAGCCTAATCAAATTTGTAAAAAAATCTTGCCTGCATCTGAAATAGCAACATATGGTAACCCCAATGCGTTTTCAGCATTAACTTTTTTGAGAGATACTAATTTATTTAGAGTAAAGGCAACCAAAATGACTTCACTGCTGATGTCTTATTACGCTGTAAAATAGGAGAAACTTATGGCAGCACTTGACATAAATAAGAATGGCTATGATTATTATGAAGACTAGATGTAGCCAACATACATTAACACTTACTATGTTTTATCCAATGTTGATCATTTATTAAATGTAATAAATGAATTCCAGCAGAGACACAACCTTGGGATTTCTGGCTTTTTGGTTTTCTTACATACACTCCAAAGTCCAGCTGTGCATCCTCCTCCATCAGCAGATCCGATATTGCAGTCATGGATGAGCTGGTAGAGTTGTTTTGGGTTACAGTTTGTACTTACACTCCACTAGAAATCTGATATCTGTTTTCCAAGAATACCATTAAAATTAGATTTTGTATTCTGACCTGACACTTATTACATTATTAATATTAAACAATGAAAAAACAAAAAGATATCTTACAGCAATAAAACTGTTATTGACTCATATAGTAGCTGATGTTAGCTGAAAGAGTTTACTGAAATGAGATCTACATAGCCAGGGGTTTATTGTTCTTTGAAAGCAGTTTCCTTAGAAAATGTATTATTTTCTTTAAAAAATGTACCTAACAGTATAAAAAGAAATACATAAGCAAAACATTATAGGTATTTTAATTAGTTGCAGAACAACTCATTAATGTGTCATGCCATGTGTTGAGAAGTTGTTTATCAAATTCAGCTTTGTTTGGATCACACATTAAAATACAATGTGAACCAATACAAATACATTAACATGTGCTGGTGCAAACCTGCATTGTTTGCTTAAAAATGTAAAATACATTTTTCACTGTATTACATTAGTTATATACATGTACATATAGTTTATAGATTTCACCATGGACAGCTGTGAAAAGGGATATAAAAAGCAGCCAGACTTGCGAAAAAAATTGGCATCTAGTAACGCAGAAAAAGCTATGTCAATCTGTTCTCTAGTTTCTGCCCATTGAAAATAATAGAATACACCTGGTTTAGGGTGGCATACATAATATTTTCATTTTAAAAAAGTTCATACAGTCTTTATAGTTTGGTAATGTTATCTGCAAATCTATATAAATATATATAAATCAGTTGTATCAATTTACTGAAAAGAAAAAGAAACGCTCAAAAGTAAAAGTTTATAATGAACTTAGAATATAAGATGAAAGTGATTTTACTTTGTTCAGCCAAGTATATGCTAGTCCAATTTTTGTAAATTCTTTGTGCAATTTTGTCAAACAGTTGAGTTGATTTACTAAAGTATTAAAGATTTTTTTCTTTTAAAAGCTGTGTTAACTTTAATAATCCAGTGATGGTCTAACAAATCCTTTTTATTTTTTTTGTGAACATGCAGCACATTTTTAAAGCATTTACAAAGGAAAGCGTTTTTTATTTCAAGGTGCAAGCTTGTAGAGTTGATAAAAGAAGCTCATTGGGGTGCACAACACTCAGATGTTGGGTTATCTGCTTGATATGTTTGATAGTGCCACCCCCTTCTCCTGACAAAACAGCTGTCTTAGGACAAAGACCACAATTTTAAGCAATCGTAGGATGGGGATGGTGTATATCTTCTCCCTGTCGTATCTCATCTCTGCCTCATCTTGGACCTTTTAATTATTATTATTATTCATATTATTATTCATAAAAACTTTTTATATATTGCCAACAAATTACACTGTGCTGTACAATAAATAGGGTTTGCAAATGACAGGCAGACACAGACAGTGACACAGGAGGAGTAGAAGACCCTGCTCACAAGAGCTTACAATCTAAAAGGTGGAGCAAGTAATATACAATAGGAGGGGAATGGTGGGTAAGTAGTGCTGTACATTGCTACTGGACACTTGGACCTGATATTTTATTCTTGCTGTGAATTGCAAGAATTGGGTCATGTTCTCCTTGTGTTTAAGAGTTATACCTCTTTACACTGGCACTAGGTTTGCTGGTGTTGGATTACTAAGTGCCACGCTTGGACCCTCTATTTGTAAATAAACAGACCTTTTTGGACCAGACCTTTTCCTGGCTTATTGGATCTGTCTCATTCATTGTTCACTTGGTATTGAAGAACAATTCATCCTCGTTTTCTTTTGGATGTACATCTACATGCTGCCTTAGGCACAAGTTGATCCAACCACTAACTCTGAGACACTAGTGTTTATTCTCTACTTTTTGTATACCACTTTTATATTTTTCACAAACTGAGACATATTTTAACTTACATTTTATGATACATTATTTTAGAACTGTGCGTTTTTTTTATTTATACTGACTGTTTTTAATTATGGCATTTATTAGCAGTTTCTTAGTTTAGAGGCCTACTATTTACTTGAAATGTTCCAGTATTAAAATAAGCGGTGGCAGCATGAGTCATATTCCTATGTTCTGCTTTTTTATTTTCACTTACATTATGTTTTTTTAACTTTAACTTACCTTTATTAAACATAATAATTTATAAAAGATTAGTTTAATTCTGTTTTTCCAATATTATTACTAATGATTTTTAAAGCACCATCAATAATGGTAACACTTTATTACAAATGTAGAATTTGATTTTTTTCCAAGAAACAATTTAGAAATAGAATCGAGATTTTTGCCTGTGTGAATTTACAGCTTTGATCTTTGTCTTTTATCTCTTGGGGTTTGCTAATGTCATAGTATTGGTGTTGTTTTGTGGTTTTTAAACATTGTTAAAGTCATTGACCCAGCTACTAGCAAGTGATAAAACTTCTTCATCAGGAACCTGACAGCCTGCATCTGACAGATGTTCCTCGTCTAGTAGATTGGAAATATCCTGACATAGAAAGCCACAAAAAAAAAAAGTATTCATCTTGCAACTTTCCTATCTCTGGATCTTAGTAACAGATTTAATATTTACATTAATGTCTTGTATAAATCCTTCCCATTAAACTATTATGGCTTTGTTTAATCCACCCTATGGATATGTTGTCTGGAATTGTGTCTAGTAACACTTCAAAATATGTGTAACTCATGTATATCTTGTCTGCAATAACTCAAGGAAACTACAGTATAATACCCACTCTGCTCAAAGCTCTAAAACACTAATACAAGGGGTATTTTATATTAAATTGCATATGCAAAAAAGTAAATGAATACAGAATAGTTA
>NC_092860.1:98438224-98439167 GCF_032062135.1 Pyxicephalus adspersus
ATATATATATATATATATATATATATATATATATATATTTGGCTGGAGTTGGACTGTTTGCACATTCAAAGAACATATGAGTAGATTTTTAAGTTTCCCATGAATTATTCTAGAAAAGATTAAAAATGACTCAAGCATTTGTAAAATAAAGGAAAAATATTTAGCAAGGTTTGATGAGAAATGACACCTGTAGCCATGTTTATAAGCCCACATTTTTTTCATTGCGGGCAGGATGTTTGGAGTTACAAGTATATAAATGTCAAGTAGGGGGCTAACACATGGCTTTGCTTCTTGGTACAATTGTGTGACATTCTGTTCAGAGTTGGGTCTTTTTATTTGATGACTTGCCTGCCCTAAAGTGAAATAGTTTATTTTTCTATCTGTTTGGTTCATTATATGTGAATTGTACAATGTAAATATTATTACATTTTTTTCTGAATAAATAGTACTCAGGGACCATATTGATTTCAGCAAGAAGACTGACACACACAAGTAGTGAAACTTGAAAGAAGAGAATCCCGCGGCTGCCCAACAGATGGTTACAAGATGCGAATACAGTTGTTTGAGCCAGCACTTATGTCTTGCAAGTTAGACTGTCTGGGTGTTGAGAATATTTTACAGCTCTTGTTTAAATCCCACTTGAAAAATCACGTGTAGTACCAATACTCCTTATAAGACACACAGTATATGGAAATGATTTCACTCACTTTTTTGCATGCAGCATTTAATATAAAACACTGAACAGTAAATTACATTTTTGAAATAATTAAATATACACATAATTGAAACAGAATAGTAGACGGTTCATCAAATGAAAAAAAAAATAAAAGTTATTAACTTTCATTAAATAGATGAAATAAACAAAGATTTAGACAACAGTACAGCAACTGCTCCTTTGTTCTAATGTTTCACTCCCATTTAATGAAACTGCCCTATAGCAGTC
>NC_092860.1:98442409-98444008 GCF_032062135.1 Pyxicephalus adspersus
TATATATATATATATATAGCTTTTAGTACTACGGTGTTTTGAATATGTCTCTTTCCCTTTTTTTTGAGTATACTGATCACTGTATCTGCAGAAGTCCAAATCTCCTATTTATGAACCACAAGACACCACTATTCCCCACCCCATACCATCTAAACTTTAGTATTCCTGGAAATACCCTCCTTCTTCCCTAATTAGGCATAGTATAGTGTTCCCACCACTGCAATGATGCAGTTCCCAGCTCCACTCCTTCAAACTTTTAATTTCCATAACCCCATTCCATTTGTTAGACATATTATCAGGTAACCAAACATCCTTAAAAACACAGCCATATTTTATCATTCATTGCATCTTTATTTTATGCATGAATGTACTTTTTTAATTGCTAGAAAATTTCCATGTGGATAACCAGTACTATGACAACAACTCATCTGTCACCATGAAGAATACAAATGTTTTGATCTTCCTGTAGATAAAATCAGGTAAACCTTATAAAAAACAAATACAGCTACCCCTTTTGGATAATGCCAGTGGATGTGTTGTCTAGGTAGTATAATAACAATATCATTTAATGGGAACATCTTATGTCTGAGCACAGTTATATAAATATATCAACAGCAGATGTATATTACCTGCAGGCAGTGTTATACTGCCAATAAACGTGGTCAAAACAACTCAAAGCTTATTGATAAAATCTAAATCTAAATATGAAATCTGGACACATCTGACATGATTGGTAGATATAAATTTATTGTGTTGCTTAGTAACATGTCAATATCGCACAAATAAAACCCTAAACATTACCTTTTAATAAAACCAAATAGGAAAATATGGAGAGGAAAGGTTATCAAAATCCTGTTTTACATTTGCAATAACAAAATAAATCAAAGGTTTTGAAAGGTTTTCTTGGTTTAGAGTTGTGTACTCTTTCCAGATATAAATGGGGTGTATTCATTTAAAAGAGCTGTATACACGGCTCATAGATATGGCCAACAATTGTGTATTTCCTTGAACATTTTTGGATGGTATTGGCACGAAAGCTGTTCTTGAGCTGAAAGTAATAATCATTCTTTCAATGTTTCTGCCATTTAACTTTTTAAAGACTTGTAAATACTGGAAAAATAAGTTTTATGGTTAAAGAGCGATTTTGTCTGCTGTGTGCAGACTAGATGTGGCAGATCTGTCTAAATTCTGAGACTGCTGAGAACAATAATCAATGGGGTCCTGGTGTGTAATTCATTTTATATTTTGTTGAAGCTTTCTTTTGTTAATAAACATATACATTGCTTTCAAATGTGGTAGTTTGGGCATTTTTATTATCTGAAAATCACTCATAATAACTTTAAATGTTCTAGTAGATACATGTGTTTTGTATGAAATACTTTCATTAAACAGTAAAAATCAGTTTGGTTTGCATGCACACTGGAGAAAATAAAATAATATGTGCTTTAAATTATAAACCTCTAGTTTACTGTTCATATCTATTTTCCAGCTTCACATGATCTCATACACACAAATGTAAATTGCCGCAATGGTCCTAATTTATTAAAGCTCTCCAAGGCTGGAGAAGATACACTTTCATCAGTGAAGCTGGGTGATCCA
>NC_092860.1:98448521-98506613 GCF_032062135.1 Pyxicephalus adspersus
ATTGTTCACAGAATCCCCATTAATCACTTACATATATCTCACTCCAAAAACAAATTTTAGGCCAAAAATAGCCTGAATAAAATAACTTGCTAAAATTACAAGCATTTGTCTATTCAGAGGGGATTTGTCAAGTGCAGTGTTTACTTTTCCAGAAAATAGTACAGACCATGTTGTGTGTGCCAGCTGAAATGCACATTATAAAAAGGTATAGAATAAGCTTGACAAGTCTCAGGCTTATTCAGGTGCTTAACGGGTCCTGTAAATTACAAGCACAAAGAAGAAAAATGACATATTGGTTAGGCTGCCATAACATTTCAATGGTAGAATTTCATAGTGGCGGCACAGGAAAAACACATATTACAACGCAGTAAAATTTGGTTCCTTCTTGGATGAAACTCCTGTAAAAATACTAATCACTGCTTGATGTACATTCTGCTAATGAACTCTGATGTGTGAGATCCACAATCTGCAACACATTCTATCAAGGACCATTTTAAATCACATGTTATGCCGGTTTAGAGAAAAAGAATTAAAAACATGCCAAGAAAAATATTCTGAAAACACAAAGAACTGTTATCAGATCTGCAGAACATAAAAACTAAATGATCATCTGTAGTGTTTTTATAGCAGTGGCATAAATGCAAGGTTTGTGGAGGTGGCAACTGCATGCAAGCCACCACAATGCTAACAAATGTATTTATTTGACTTATCAGTACAGTACTGTAAAGTAGCATCAGTAACAGTCAGTAAAAGTCACAATCTAATGCCCTTACCAAGCACAGATGGGCACATATATCATATAATACTAATTTAGGGTAGAGGGAAATACTAATCACTAGTGGGCATTGAACTCGGAACCTGTCTGTAAACCCTTGTACCTACCATAATTTGCTTCAAATATTTTTTCTATAATTACTTTTGTAATATATAATATTATAAAGTATGCTAAATAATTTTAAGTGCATACTCTATATAAAAAATTGTGATGAGGTTTGGGTTCAAATTTACCTTTGGTTTCAGTTCAACCTATATAGCCCATAATACACTGCATAGCCTTTCAATTGCTCAGATGGTTACAATGGCTAATGTAAGTGTAGGGAATCCAAGATGACAATAATGGCAAAATATATTCAATGATTTCACCCAAGAGTCCCTGCACTATTACTGCAGAACAGGGGATTTGTCATTTAGTGGCAGAACTTTGAAGTGTTGTCATTGTTGGTCAAAGCTCACCTTGGTTTACATTGCTGAACAACATGATGGAGGATGGATTAAATTTTGTGGGCATAAATAATGTTTATTTATAAAAAAAATTGTACATGTGTATTATTGGTGTTTTGATTTCATTATGTTGGTGCATGGGACCCTAAGCCTGGATTGGTACTGGTATATATGCAGGTCAAAAGATGCAGAGGGTCCTTTTCCTCCTCATCTTTTCTCTGGTGCTGGGGACCTCTCAATACTACTGAGAGAGAGGCCCTGATGTCAATGTCATTCTTTGCAACATTTTACTAGGATTTCAGGGTACCACGGTGCATGACTATGCACTCCCCGATAGTGGGTTAAATGATGATGGGTTTCATTTTATTGGAAACCAAGGTCATCTAGTGGTGGAAAGAAACTGCCAAATTTTACACCTCCTGGAAAAACATTAGAAAAAAGTCTGTGTTTTTTTGTGTTTAAAGTAAATTTTTTTTAACCATAGAATATTATTTGTCTGTGTTTTTTTTTTTGCTGTAAAAAAACAGGGAACCTACCAACAATTTTGGAGTGCCATCACAATGTCACATTGTTTTTTCTACTCTGGATTACAAAGTTTATCTGTGCAATTTCTTCATTGCCTGGATCTTTATGTAAGGCTGTACTTAACAGGGTTAGTTGTCATTGTTTTCCCTCTGTTTAGGTTGAGAATTGTTACAAGCTGTTGGAATTTTTAAAAGACCTAACACATATTGAGAATAACACTAAAGTTCAGACTAGTGTTTTTAAGCAGTGTGGTTAACCACATTAGGCTGCCCCCTAAAAAAGGGTTGTTCTAAAACAAACCGGTTATATTATTTCAGACGTTTGCTGGTATATAGTGTGATGTTTTAGACACTACATATAAATGCAATTTCCAAAGCAGTTAACTGCTCATTCACTTCCAAAAAAATAAACAAAGCCATACTTAAGCTAAAAGAAAAAAATGTACCACTTAGAACTGCAAACAAATACCTGTACAAGGTGTGTGCAAAAGCTTAGCAAATGCCAGTAGGTGCTAAGGAGTAGTAAACATGCAGTTTTAACTATGTCTAAAATTGTCCAGGGCCACCTAGAAAGTAACTACCGCTTCTAAATTACTGCAAAAAAAAAAAAAAGTTCTATCATTTGTAGAACTTCTTTAAATTCTTCTTAAAAGACTACTTCCCAATGTCTCCCTCACACCCCCTTTTTTACCATATTGTACTATGATGTCTCTCACTGGTGCATTTGAACTGGTAACACAAAATGGAATTATTATTATTATTATGGAATTATGTATAAATCCCATGCAGAAAAAACTGCCTTAGGGAAAAGTAATTTTCTTTCTGTGAAAAGTGTACAGAAATGTCAAAGACAACTTTTTAAACAAAGGGGCGAATTTATTGAATTTTGGATTGTTTTTCATAAGATTATAATTGTTCAACAAATAACATTGTATACATCTACGAAGTACACTATTTATTTTTAATGTGTTATCTACAGTCTAATTAATCGATTTGAAACTGCCAGTCTTTTGTTCCCTTTTTTTAAAGGAGAAAAAAAGACTTCTGCTTTTGAACTGAAAGTAATAAATTATTATTCCTGCATATATGGCAAACTTTGCCAACATTGATGGGATGTTACGCAGTAAACCTAATTGAATTTCCTTTTTCATTTTTCAAATCATAAAACAAAATAACTAGAGTAAACAGTAATTTTTTTTACTAATTAGCACTAGTTACTAGGCTAAGACACTGGAGTGCTTCACATGAGCCAAAATGGATCCAGCTGTTTTACTTTGCGGAATGAAAATGGTAATAACGTTGTTTACCTTGTAATATTTCAACTCCATAACTTTCTTCATTTCTTTATTAACAATTTAACTTTAAGTAATACCCTCTAGCATCCTTAAGCTGAATTGCAGCCAGCTATTAAGTAGTTTGTTGCGACCTCCTGGATAGCAAAGGTCAAATGCTTATGGTTAAATCTAGAAGTGTTTTAAGACAGAACAATACTGTATTTATTGCTAATGTAAGTCACCTCCAGACAAGATAACTGATGCCACAAGCCACCTCCAGGCAAGATACCTGATGCCACAAGCCTGCTCCTCTTCAGTAGATGTGTGGCTGCCCCTTCCCAACATCCCCATTCATAATGCAGGATCAGTAGTCCTGCATTGTATAGGAAGTCAAGGACCTGTGTCCATCCTAGGAGCAAATTAAACTGCTAACTGTTGTGAGAGTGCATGTAAAATACACATATAGCAATAAGGGATTCTTACACTTTTCTTATACTCATGTGCTGCAAACTTTTTTGGGACAACCATTTCCCAATATGACCCCATATTTTTTTTCTAAAGATGGGTTGACTGGTTAAATTTAGGTTATAAGGCCAAAGCTTCATATCTAATGCTAATATTCACTGTAGAATTGGCAGAAAAAAACTTAATGAAACAATCTGACTGATTCAACTGGAGTAGGGATTCACACAAGAGAAAGGCCTGAGGATAGGCTTTAAAATTGCTGTCTTAGGCCCCAGTCCGATTTTCAGTTTTATGCATTTATTTCCACTTCAGTCATGTGAAAATTTGCAAAGCCTGCTATTTGTTCATGGAAAGTAAAAAAAAAATCATTTTTTTAGATCTCTGAAAGCATGGAACAATTTTATAGTAGGATTATTTAGAGTAATCCTATAATTGACAGGATGTATTTGTTAATTTAAGCCATCAAAGCCAGGTAACAGTTTATGCCTTGCCATGCCAATATTTTGTTGGTAACTTGACCTAGTTATTTCCATCTGAAAAGCATTATTTTTTCCTTTTTTTCTCCAAGTATGCTTTCTTCTCTGCCTTACAAAAGGGATTTTAATATCATTATAATATATAGAAACATTATTTATTGCCAGTTTTTCTACATTTTTTCCTAAGAAGCAAGTATAAACATTTTCAAATTTTATTTGCTGTTCTATGAATGTGTATCAGTTCTCTAAAATCATACTATAACTGTTTAATCAATGTAATCTAATCTATCTCAATCAGTCTAATCTAGATGGTTAAAGAGCACAATAGCTTAAGTTGAAATTCACACATACATGAAAACGAGTCAGGGCAGCAACTAAACTTATTCAACCCCTTTCCTTGCTTCTGATGCCAGACAGACAGTGCCAGACAGTGCCAGACAAGCCAGACAGAGCCATTTAAAATGGCACTCTCTGGCTTGACCAACCTAGCCACCAAACCCAAAGCAAAACTAGAATGGAAAATTCATAAAAGTACAGCTAAATCTAATTAAAGTCTAAGACAAAAAATTCTACAATAATGTATACTATACTATATTATTTCAGGATATATGTACTGGTATCAACAGGCAGCTTCAACAATATAAGTTATGGTCATGCAACAAAGAATAGGGGATTTGATGAATTTCTGCAATGCCGGAGTTGTAACTTACGAAACACAGTGTTTCCCTGTCTGTTTAAACCCCAGATGCACATACTGCATGACATGTGGCATAATAAGGAATTAGCAGAACCTGTAAATCTGCTTCAGAAAACAAAGTTACTTTAGGCAATTTACGGAAGAATTTACTCTACAAAAACAATGTGGGTGGCCTTTGGCCACATTTCTGTTTTCTTTATTGACCAACACATTTAATTGGAAGCCAAGCCTGTTAGCAATATGTTTTAACTTAAAGATGTCATAGTGGTATTTCTTCTCTTTTACAGTATGTACAATAGAACAAGTTATCTCATTAAAAGAAACACAGACCAGATGAATATTGAGCTCATCATATTTTTTTTTTTTACTAGAGAAACTGCAACATTGATGTAACAAGATGACTATCTGGAGTTCAGACACAGTAAGGGCACTCTTCCCTGAGCCTTGATATGATTCAGAATAAACAGAGAACCAAGCACACCAGTATTCTTCAAACAAACGTTGCAAGAACGTAAACAATTACACTGTGGTTTACCAAATAAAAAAGTTGCATTTAAGACTTCATCTGTATTGCACTCATGTTCTTTTTCCAGAATACACAATTAATTAGAAGACTTGCTGCTACATTACCAAGATGTACAAACTAATTATTTGCCTTGAAAAAAGATGAAAAACATTTTTATCTCAATAACAAAGAAAATTGGTTTGCAATGGTGTATTGTCATATTATATGATTAATGTATTGTTTATATACATTGGTTAGTAATATACCACGTTTAGGTTAGCAATATTTTTACTGATGAAATACTGATCGCCATTTTTTTTTTACGTCAGTAATAGAGTATTTACCATGTGAGCAATTGATTATTGAAGATATATATTTGGAATTCATTGGCTAAAAGAAAATTCAGGATTTAAAAAAATGTCAAACATTTTATTCACTTCATATCTATTTTTGTTTTCGGGAACTTTTTTATCAGTTTGTTCAAGCTTGATACCCCTGGTGTTAAATGATGTGGACTGTGTGTAGCAAACATATTAAGCCAATGCTGGGCCAGACCTAGTTTTGGCAAACTGACCTATTCACTTAGCAACATAGCTACCATATCCTAACTTTATCCTAAGGTATCTCTTGATGAAGTAGTTCTGCTTATCTTCATTATTGTTTTTTTTTTTCTTTTGTCCTATGTAGCTATTTTATTTAGTTATGTATAAAAATTTAACGATACAAAATTGAATGTATTTGTTAACCAGAATAATGGGAAAATGTCCCATAAATATATACTGTAATATTTAGCACCCACAGCCTGTATGTGACATTTTAAAGGTTGTTTTAGATTTTCAGAAGTGATTTACAGCATCCTAATTAGTCTGTAAAAAGTAATCTGTAAAAAGTAAAGGCTACTTATATGGAGCCAAGGAAGTTCAGCCCAAGTCAAAATGTAGTGCTACCATTTCTTATTAAAAAATATAACATGTTCTGGAGCATGAATGTAAATCTGTATCTGCATCTGTAAAGTAAAATCTTTCTATTAGTATTAATATATATATATATATATATATATATAGTACAAAAAACATAAACTTATTAATATATAAACACTATAAAAGACCAAAAACATTACAA
Organism: Pyxicephalus adspersus; assembly: GCF_032062135.1. Lineage (NCBI taxonomy): Eukaryota > Metazoa > Chordata > Amphibia > Anura > Pyxicephalidae > Pyxicephalus > Pyxicephalus adspersus. The sequence goes on from NC_092860.1 coordinate 98,454,806, forward strand.
ATATGCACAGAAAACAACATTACTAATATAATTGTTTTTAGTCACAATTTTATTTCCCGGCTGACATAGCATGCCCATACCCAGGTATGCATTTCTTTGGCACTTGGCATATGAATAACTGGAGGGGACAATTAATAGGCACAATCTCTACAGGTATTAGAAGTTTCTGAATTTCACTTTATATTGGCCCTACTTTTGTGAAGCTTCAAATTGAAACTCATTTTAAGTTTATGGTTATGACAACATGCTGTTTCTATACAATGACCTAACAGTATAGAGGCAAATTACCTAATATCATTTACTGACACTTTACACTATATAAAGGTTTTATATATGGTCCATTGGAAAAGAAATGTTGTAACATTTATTCAGGTCTGCTTTTTTCCTGTGTGTTGTGATTGCAAGTAGCTATGAAAAAAATATGAGTGAGCTACAAGCAATATTATTAAGACATTGGATAATGGAAATATTATGGGAACCACAAAAGAGCACTATTGGATGAAATAACTGTATCAAGTAGCTGAATACTTATTCAAATGCATTTAGCATATGGCAAACAATACTTCTTATTCCACAGAATTCTTTACAAAGCCTAAAGAATGTGATTGTAGTTTCTTATCAAGGTAAAACAAGTTCAAATTAAAGCATATACTTAGATTAAAAAGAAACTTTTGGTCCTTTATAACAGGTTTATCTACACCAATCAGAAATGTTAGTTTGTACATATCATGGTGGGGCTACAGATGGGATCATAATAACTAATAACACTATGGAATGTGAAAGAAGGATCCAGCAGGAGGGATGATTCTTGTGGCATCAACCACAGAGGAAACTGGATGCCCGCTGTAACAATGGAACAACCTAAACCATTAATGACAAAAACAGAAACAATATTCATGGAGATGTGTATCCAAATGCTGTATATTTCCATCTTCTGAATGTATTAAAATACTTTAAGATTGCTTAGACTTTCCAGATTCTACCAAACGCACTGCTTTTATAGTACCAAGCACACAAAAACATATATTTTAAAATGAATTAAATAATGTACCTCACTTGAACAAAACAAAAGTTCATATTTGTCAGCAAGCTTTTTAATTTCTATTGCTAAAGATTTGACTTCATATTGTGTTTGGAAAAATTCCTCTTATCCTAGAGTATTAAAATAAACTCTAAAATGATCCCTTTAAAAATCTGACGAAAAATATGTGTTGTCATTGGAAAGTATAAGAAATGGTTTTTGCTATGTTCAAATTAGGACATAAAGGAAAACCACAGTAAAGATATGCAGTATAGTATGGACATATCAATCAGACTTTCCTGTGTGCTGAGATTCCCTGATAAATAAATTAAAATTATCAACACATGATTTTTTTTTCAGTACATCGGGTGAAGCTAAATTGAGTTCTTTTTTGAACTCTCAGCTGGCAGTCTGGCTCTATAATGTATAATTTGTAAATCCTTCACATTAGAAACATTGAACATGATAACACTATGGAAGTAAAGGGGTGAATGGGCTTTTCAGCAGGATCACTCTAATATGTGATCAACATATTTACACAGTTGTAAACTGGTCCTGGTTCTCAAAAAGGTGCTCACTACTTTCAAAGTAGAGCTTGCTATAGGCCACAATGATGGTCAGTAATGTTTGCTTGTAACATCCTAGTTGCCTCAATCCTCACTTTTACAAGATGGAGATTGTGGCTGGTCACCATAGATTTACATTGAGATCACAGCTAAAACTAGTGGCAATCGGGTAATCCATTTAAATAAAATAATAAAATCACATTCTGATTGTCAAATAAAGTTATGGCTATTTATGGTATGGTGATCAATCACTGATACAATGAACTAATTGTCTTTTGAATATAGTAAATTTTAAAAAAGTGAGTGGTTTATAAGCTAATATAGTTTAATTTATTTATAGTATGTATACTATAAAGTCTGTATACACATAATTTGCATTTATCTAGATCAGTTTGTCCATCTGTTTACTAATTTTTGTACATATTACTGTAAATTAAGTTGATCAATGTTGCAAAATTGATATTAATGAAAACAAAATATATATATATATATATATATATATATATATATAATGTAAAGATATTGGCTTCACTGCTCACATTACTTCCTTATAAGGGTCCAATCTGCATTCCTCTGGTTTATTAATATTATTTTGTCTTTGGCTGATCTGCAATGCTGAAAGGTTCATGAAGATGCTGAGAAAAGAGTTTTGCAGAGGTTTTGGCCCAAACTTCAAGTTAGAAATGCTCATAAATTAGGTGAGAATGGAAATCCAGGACATCAGTCAGTACATAAAGTCCTGATTTGTCAGTGCTTGAGGAAAGAAGGCCATACAATGGTTACAGGAGTTGCAATAAACAGCTTACCCCCTGGTGCTAGTTATCAATGGTTTTATTACAGTAATGTATAATATTACTCTGCATTACTTCATCTCCCATTATTATCTGAAGTCTAAGGCACAGTAATAAATAACAGATAATATAAATATAAGAAATAAAAGTCTATTCTGTTTTAAAAATAATATCTAACAGTTTACAGAACAGATTACATTGATTTCTCAAATGGATTTCTCATACTTTAGTGTTTACAATCTGAAGGCTGGAGAGGATATACTTTAATCAGTGAAGCTGGGTGATCCACCAAACCTGGAAAGGATCTGGTCCATGATTCAAAACTGCTAGGAGGAGCAAACGACTTTGCAGAAATCCATTCCAGGCTTGCTGGATCACCCAGCTTCACTGATGAAAGTGTATCCTCTCCAGCCTTATTAAATAAGGCCTAAGGATAGAGTTATGCCATGGCAGGAAGGAGAAAAGCTGCTGATGTGCTAGGGCATCAGTTATTTTCAGAGTACTCAAATTCCCTAGCACAGCAGAGACTTAATGTAGGTAAATTATTCTTTGGTATGGAGGGAAAATGCTTGACTGTCTGTGTCTTTACCAGTATTTTACATGTAGTGGAAGGGTCTCTTTAAGATGGAAAATATGATATATATATAAATTTGATATATTTGAGTGTCAGAAATATTTCTATTTATTTACTTTCCAAAGTAACTGTCATGAATATCAACCACTAGCTAGCTGTTTTACATGGCTCTTACAACAGAGGTTGGATAAAAAAAAAGCGCATGGCCAGGAAATCTTCCTTTATAAAAACTAGAACAACTTCTGGATTTCATCAGTTTCTAGGGCGGTGGAAAAGTGGCTGCGTGTCTTGCATTGTAAAGTGGGTTGGGGTTTCATACCAAGTACACAAATTATGTATGCTCTATAAAATGTGCACCTGGCATGTAACCACAGACATCTTCCTACTATACCGCCCTCACGCTTACTCCAAATAGAAAAGACTGTGAAACCTTGTAAGATTAAAAGAAATCATGCTGTAGATGCAATACAGAAAGTCATTTGCATGCGGTTTAATAGAATTTCACATTCCAAAGTAACATTTTATCAATTCTCATTAAAAAGAACTTTGCTGGTTTGCTGGGTTTTTTTGAATCACATACAATAATTTGTTGTATGTCTGTTACCGTTACTTTTTTTCTAAAAAGAAAGAACCCAAATGAAAGAAACTGTACTTCAGTGCTGTCTGAGAATATGTTTTCAATAAAAAATAAAATGTGAATGATTATAGAATTTTGTTTGTGGCATGTAGGGTATTCAATAGCAAGGAACAGATGCTTTAGATCTTTTTTTATTTAAAAAAAGGATTGTCTCTTTTTAAACTGAAAAATCAGAAATTTAATTTTACAAGACTTATTTATAAAATATTGAATTTGACAGTCACTAAACAATCACTTCAAGTAAATGTTCAAATTACATAGGGTTTTAAATACCAGTGATTGATTCACCAATAGTGAATGTGTGGTGAACATTGCTATCACTGCTTTAAAACTATGCCCTTTTGCATTTGGTAATATTGGTAATATAATATTGAATAGCTGCTGCCTAATACTAGTAGAGGTCAAAAAGTTCTAATCATTTGAGAAATCAAACAAGATTTAGAAATACCAACTTGGTATTTGGTAATTTTTTAATGTGTTTTATTGAGCTGTTAATCATGTAAAGTAGGGCTCAGCCCAGTTGTCATCATGCAGTCAATGATGTGTATAGTAATATTGGATTGCAATTCTGATTGTGCATTCCCCATGCTATACCTGTCTATGACATGTGTGAAATAGATCTAGAACAGATCTAGAATAGATCTTAAACATTAAATATTAGGCTAACCCCAAACTAAATTCAGAGCAGGTCAATAGTGGATTTATTAGTAATATTTTCAGACTACAACTTTAAGATCCCCCACCTAGAGATGAGCGAGAAGGCCTCTGGCAGTCTTGGGAAAATTTCCTCCAATTTCCGATGGGTCTGCGAACCGATTTTGCGGACCCATCAGAAGTTTGAGGACATTATAGGTTGATTCCCAGGGCTGCATTCATTGATGAGCACAGCCGCAGGACACTGACAGAAGGAGTACCGCGTAAGTAGATTATGCAACATTCCACAGTGTCATGGCAAACTGCCTAGGCATTGCTTCATATGATGACTGAATATTAATATATAATTACTAAAATGTAGCTACCAAATAAACAAACTTAATAAACCTTAGTGAGAGATATCAAGATTGAGCTACCGACAGCTAAATATTCTTTTACCCTTCTGTATGCTGCTTCTGCAAGTCTTAGAGGTCTATATAGGCTAGGTCCTCATCTGATCTTTAAACATCCATCTAAAAAAAAAACTCAGTCCAGAGGAACTTTATAGAATCCATCCTAACACACAGGGCTTCTGTTGTATCTCATAAATTTTTTCACCCAAGCAAAAAAAAAGGAAGGGGGGGGGGAGGCGGTATCTGATTGTAAAATGGTGGCACATTGGTGGCAGCCTCCTTTAGTGTTTACAGCTTTGGAAGAGTGTTGCCTGCACTGCTTATATCTGCAGTAACTTACAATAGATTTGGATTATCTGTACCTGTATTATTGGAGTGGGATCGATGTTCAAACATATGGGAAATTAGCAGAACAGAACAAGATATCTGCAGAGAAGCTATGAAGACTGCAAGACAGGGCTGCTTTGAGCCTGGTTGGAGCACATCTTCTATCTTTGGCATCTTTCCCAAGCCCTGCAAGCTTTCGTGGTCCTCCATTGCCATTTTGGTACATTTGGATGTTGTAGTTACTCACCAGAGACCAGAACAATCCACCAGGATTGTTCTCTATTGACATTAAAAGTGTTCCAGAATTGCAGTAAGCTGAAACATAGAATTGGTAGTATGACAAATAACCTAAAAACATTTATTGTCAAATACCAAAGTGCATATTAAAAAATATTATATCATTGATTTCAAAGTTTACAAGTCCCTTTATAAAAACTTCTTTTCCCCAGTTAGGCACAATTACATACATCAACATCTATTACACTGATATTACACACGTTTTCCCCCTTGAGTCCTCCTGGCTCTCAAACTTATCCAATAGCTTCAACTATTTCTTAGTCCAGGGCCTGGGAGAAAGCATGAACATCAGAAGCTCTGGCATTACTCCAGTCTCACATACTTAGATGGTAAGGGTTTTAAATATAGTAAAACCACAGCATTTATGTGACAAACAGGCAATTAGCATTATCAGAACAGAGAAAAGGTGTTCTGCTTCAAATTCTACTTTATACATATGGGTATACCTATTGGGACCCATTCTTTCCTGAGAGTATTGCTGACCTAGCAGAATTTACAGGCAGCTTCAACCAACCTAATTATCTAATTTAGTCAATTCAGGCATGACGAATTCCCTGAGCATTTCTTTAAAGAAATTAAAGAACAAAACACCTTTTAATTCTTAAGAGGAGATATTTACGCCATAAAGCAAAAAAAAAAGTTACTACAGATTCAGGAGCAGCTGGTAGTTGCAACTAAGTGATGGTCTAACTAAGACATAATAGGAGGGAGAAACACATCTACACTAGTGTTGGTGTTCGAATTCGGGTTGTGCTTATATTTTACCCGAATATGGCTGTTCAAATTCGAACAGACCCCACCCGAAAAACATGGAATTCGACGGTGCAAATTCGTGTGTGAAAAAATGTGTTAAAAAAAAAAAAAAAGATTGTTAAAGTAATTTATTGAATGTGTGGGATTTGTTTTACTATTTTTTTACAGGTTATCCCACAATGACAGGATGATTCCCAGGGCTGTGACAGGAATCCTCCTGTCAGTGTGGGATCCCTAGGCACTAGAGGTAAATGGGGACAGCTCAAGCCTCATCAGGATTTTCCTTTCCCCAGCCAATCTCAGAGCACTAGAGGTGAATGAATGGGGAGACTTGTCCCCATTTAACCTCTAATGCCATGGCCGTCTGCATTTATTGAGAATAGTGTGTGATCCCCGGGGCACTAGAGGTTTTCTCAATGAATGCGGCCGTGGTCCATTTGAAAACAAAATATTTGATTAAAAAAAAATATAACTGATTTTTTTAGAAGGTATTTTTGTGTAACTTCAGGTTTTTTTAATTTATCCTACAGTATATATTGGGTAACAGGAAGCGAGCATGTGTCAAGTTGATTGTTTTAGGGCAAAATAGCCTGTCTTTTTTCAACACAAATACAAATGCTGTATCTCTCTTTACACTTTACAGTTATACTGATTATCTATATGCTCTGCATTATCAGTTTACAAAGATATAGTCTTTCATGAGAGCATTAAAAAGAGTGTGCCAAAAAAAGGCAACAAAATATTGTGCCAGGATGCCTGCAATAACACAGACTGAGTTTATAATAGAGTACATTTTTTTCTTGTAGGTAATTCCAAGCCTAAAACTTTGTTCCAGAATGTATAGATTGCTTTTATTATCTTGTCCATGATCCATGGCCATACAAGTTACTTTCCATGTTATAAAATACTTCTTAAAAGAGAACATTGAGATCTATTGAAATGATGAGTTAATAACAGTTTAAAGCAATCTAACTGGCATTCTTCTGGTTTTAGAGTGCCAGAAAGAGAATTTATTGTTACCATTTGGTTTTATTATTGTCATGTATTTAGGTAAACTTTCCCAATCAACTGATCAAAGGTGATTTTCTTTAAATGTTGGTTTGTGTACAATACTTTTTGAAAAATATACAGAGATATTAATGTTACAGAAACAGCTTGCCTTGAAATATGTTTTCATATTATTTATGTGGACAAACCATTGTATGTTGTTCAAGCTCTCTTGCCAATAACAAAACCATTTGCAGGACAACACTTTACTGGTCCAGCAAGGAAGCCATATTGTGAAAGCAGGTTAAAGTGGAACTAAAGGCAATATTACTCACCTGTCCCCGCTCCGTCTGCCATCTTCTTTCTCTACTCTTTTTCCTTCATTCTGATCCTCAGCTAATTTGATTGGCCAGGATAATGTAACTCCTGTGCAGGTGCAGGGTAAGCTGGGATGTGCCAGATATCTTGGCAACTAACGCTGAGCTGAACACGTACAGCTCAGCAAATTTTGACAAATGATACAGCGATAAGGAAGGTAGGAATGCTTACCTTCTTTTTTTTTAAAATGGAGTTCCAATTTTCTTAACACATATTTGGATATTTACAGTGAACACACCTTGACTTTATTTTTTAAGATCAGTAAACAATTACTTTGTAAACTCCTTTAGTACGGTAAGTGAAACACAATCACTTTAAGTACATTGCCTCTCCAATAGTTTTGCTTTATAATACTTCTTTTATCTCCATTAATAACAAATTTCTATTGTTTTTATTGTTTTTTTTTATGTTGCAATTACATACAATTTTTTTAATTGACAGCTAAAATGTAAATAGAGAATAGGGGAAATACAAAACACTGCAGTTTCTGTTTTTTGTTAACATGTGTCTGCAATATTATTCAATATAATAAAATATTTGCTTTGCGTTTTAATGCATCCTTTGACTAAATTGATACTAAATATGGATGAGTTAATATCCTTTTGGCTTGGATTTCCACAGAATGTTCCAATGGGAATTTTCCACATACAATTGGAAAGGTGCATGGTTCTTCTCAAACAATAGTACACGTTTTTGGCATATGTATTTCCCAATAAAATGCATATTTTCTAAAACAGACAATAAGATCTAGGTAAAATCATTTTGGCCTAGAAAATTCCTGGAAATTAATGGAATGCCTGAGAAAGTTATCAAAACGATTTTCAAATACTGTGCATAAGGCGACTTTCTGTCTGTTGTGCCCATGTTTTCAAGAGAAATGTGCCTGTTGTTATCTGTAAGAATAACATTTTTTTTAATAAATCATATCTTTCTCAGACTATTCACAGTTAATATGATTAAAAAGTTTCCAGTTTAAATATATTTCATCCTGCTGTTTTCAATTAGTAACCAGGGCCAGGAGAAAAGCTGGCAAATTAGACGCTCAATTTGGGGAAATCAAAGAGACAGGGTAGTGTTGAGGACCTGGGGTCCACCAGAAAAATTGAGACGAAAGGGCACCACAATGTATAGTTTTCCTGGCACAGTGACACTTTTGTAAGGCATCACGAAGCTGCCAGAGGCCACAAAAAATTGTGGGGCATATGACTTGGGCCAACCATAAGGTTTTTTAGTCCTCCTGTGCGCCAATCTGACCCTGGAAGGAGGGATTCAAACAGTACTGGTGTAGAAAGCATGTAGACATGTGAGAAGCATACAAATGACAATGTATATGTGGTAAGGGGGTACCTCTATGGTGAGCAAAATCAGTCTTAGTATTATCAATATGAGACCAGCACAGTCAGTCCTTGGAAAAAATGTATCTGTACCTCCCAAAGCTATTTTTTCATGCCTTTGATGATGCAGTACCAAATGCTCTATTTCCCCTAAACACAGGGTGTATGGACAGAAAAAGGGATTGTATTGAGAATGCATAATCATAATGTATTTCTTCTGCTAGATCATAGCCAATGATTGTGATAAAATTATGATTGATATCCTATTAGTATATGTTTTTCTTTGTTCTTCTATACCACCATTCATAGGGTAAAGGCAGGCATATTCTGACTCTGTCATAAGGCTGTGAGATAGACTCAAAGATTATGTTATATAGATATCCGTATTGACCATACTCACACACAGATAGCGTCCTCAGATGGCTTCAACTCGGCTGCAGACACACGTAGTAAGATTCCAATAGAGGTTTATTTTCTCTAGACAGGGAATATTGTAAAATGCAATCATTACAGCAGGTAAAAAGGGTATGGTTTGCCAGGCTAAACAGCACATGTAAAATACAGCATGAAAAATGGCCATTACCAGGAAGGGGAAGGGGAAGGGGAAGGGGTGGAGCTAGCAGTTCAGAGGTTGACCACAGGGGGAGGAGAAGATTGACCTGTTATGCACACAGCTAACAATTACATTAGTGCAACAAACACATATAACCAAACAAAAAGACTGATTTCTAAAGTCATGGAACACGACAAGGCACAAGACATAGTTGTAAAACTTAACTGCAGCAAAAAAAAAAAAAATCTGGTTTTAAGTCTGGCCAAGCTAATTGACAAGGCTGTAAATCGCAGGAATAAAAGTATAGGAATTAAACCATCTTATATATTGTATACATATATATTGTATATATATTGATACATATATTGTATCCATACATTGTGTTTTTGTTTGACTTCAGTTCAGCATAAAAAGTTGAGGAACTTCTAAATTCAAGTAAAGCCTGAAAATTATATCTCAATATGTATTTTTTACTTTTATTTTATTTCATGCTCCTGTTTTATCACCATTATGTTAATTATTCATGCTTTGTAAAGCCTGAAAATTATATCTCAATATGTATTTTTTACTTTTATTTTATTTCATGCTCCTGTTTTATCACCATTATGTTAATTATTCATGCTTTTGTGTAATCCATAGGAAATACAGTTACAAAACCCATTGTTTTCAAGATACCCCATACAAAATATGCAAATTCAACCTTATATACATCTACTTCTATATACATTTTGTTTTAGCCTCTTACTGTTAGCTTATCGCCATTTTTTGTTTCTGGCTCAAATCTTTTCTTAAAAGAATCTGCTAAATATACAGACATAGACGACATTATAATTATTGAGCCCTGAATAATCAGTATCTTTTGCAATACATAAGGGACTCATTCACATCACACAGCGTGCTTTATTGTACACAGAACATGTCATAAGACATAAACCAAATGGCCTTGCTCTTGCATTGAGACTACATTGGGCAACACTGCTGGAGTGAACATGAACCTTGGGTAGAAATGAGAGAAAATAGCAAAACCCATCTTTCCATTGATTTGGCAGAGCAGAGAGTCATATTTGTTTTGCTGTACAGAGACTTGCAATCAAGCAAATAGTGAACTTAGTAGAGGTCCACTGGACAGCAATCCATTAATATGGAGATGTATTTTAATTTAACCTTTTAGGCTAATGATATTATATCTTATAATTATTATTTATTGATTCTTAAACTCAAAATCTTGCAGATCATGGCAAGTCCTGATTGGTATATATTGATAATAATATTAAAAACATTTATAGTTAAAGTGTTACAAATTAGTAGTAGTAGAAGAAAAAACTGTAGTATAAAAATGATAAGAAGCAATAGTAATTTTAGAAGTAGTATTATTCATGTTAGAAGTTATTTTACAAGTAGAAGTAGTTTTATTAGTAGTAGAAGTAAGGGTAGCAATGCTACTACATTTACTACAATTGCAACTACTAGTACTTCTTCTTTGTTTTAGACCTCTGTAAAGCTTTTATTGCTCTCTGTGTCCTTACAAGGAAGATTTACCCTCTCTTGTCACCAGAAAAAACAGTGATGAAAACCTCAAAATTTTAACCTTGAGAGGTGAAGAACAATCTTCCAAAGGGGACATCTGTTTTGATGATAATTGTCTAAGAGAGGACTTCCCCTTACTTAGATATTTCTGTTGTGTCTTCAAGACATCTCTCCAATGAGACACAGAGAGCAAAACATACATTAGTAGGATTTTAGACCTGTGCTGCTCTATCTGAAAGAAGAAAAAGTTAAACATACACAATAACTTCATAACTTCCACTTTTCATATTGCAGCTCACTCATGATATTACTTTAATACACATTCACAAAGCTACAGAATAACCCTGGCAGAATATAAAAAAAATATTTAGGTATCAATTTATATAAGGTATGGTGATTTGTAAAGCCCTTGCAGGTATATACATGTCAAACAAGTCAACACAAATGTATATTTTTAATTCTGTTGCCGCTAAAGTTTTTGGAAGAAGCTTTACAGAAAGTTAAAACATCCTGGAAAAAAATTAACTTGTGCCCCTGGTTTCAATTATTTTTAAATTTGAGGCACAAACATTGCATTTAGAGATATGTGGCTTAAGTGCCAAATAAGGATCTTTTGATTTTTTTTAATACATGTGGTTGAAATTGGAGAAATTCTGATTGCCAAGCCACAGTACTTCGAATTGGGATTTGGCACAAGAAAATAGGCCATTGTTCTAAGTACAATTAAACAGGGACAATCCTTCAAGAAAAAGTATATAAATTCAAATGTATGTATTTTTATTTGTGTAAGACCTGCGTTACCATATAGCAACGTAAAAAACATGAACACACAATGATTGCATTGATGGCAATTCTTATGTTGTTAGAGTTTTTGCCTTTTCTTTGTATTTTCTATAGTTGTAGTAATGATGGGTGAACCGCTTTTCCCCAATCTAAATGTGCGGAGTATCAGGAAATTGCAGCAGGTTTGGCAATCTTTTATGTTTAGAAAATTTGAAAAGGTGTTCTTTTAACCCCTTACTAGTTTCCTTTATATTTTCAGAGAGCACAAACAGGTGCCTGTTCTCACCATGTGCTCCAGTCATTGAGTGATTGGGTCAGAAGGCAATCAGGAATTTTAATGACACTTTGCATGTCATCATATTGTATTTCCTGAAACACAAACAATTTTTTGCACAATCCAGATTTTTGGTGCAGACAACAATGCAGATTTATTTGAACTAATGGCGGTCAGATGGTTCCAATCAAAGTCAAAATTCAGGGTAAAAAAACAGAGCTATTCTGACTTTGGAATTCAGAATTTTACCAGTCCAAGTTCCAAATTGACATTACTGTAACGATTATTGTCCAGCACCCGGATTAGCTGAACCCTATTTTTCTTGTCATTGACAGGTATTATATAACTCATTAAGTAAATACAATTATTGACTCTCCAAGAAAGGTCAGATTTCTCAAACGATCCAACTTGATTGGATCCAGGTTTGAATTATGTTCTAGCATCTCTAAGTGACAAGTGTTTTTCAGTTGTGCTCCTATGTTATCACCCTTTTGCACATACTCCTGGTTGAAATTCGAATCATCTCTAGAGACAAACATTGCACATTCATGGTCCACCATTATAAAAAAGACAGTTCTGAGCAATTAGGTGCAAACAACTGTGGGGAAAAGGTTGTTAGAGAAGAAGTAGTTGAATGAACTTAGATGAGATCATCAGCACTTAAAGGATAAGAATAAGGTAAAAATTATATTTTATTTTAACAAAAAAATTGGCAATAGTTTATGATATACAATTCTCTAGCACACTATATGTAATTTAGTTAAGATTTAGGTCCATGTTATGATACCTATAACAATAAAATGACCCTCATTACTCAATGTTTTAGTATGCCAACAAAGTTTAATAGATATCTTGCGGGTGATGCATTAAGGCTGGAAAAATTGAAATTTGGATCTGGCAACCTTAACAACCAATCAAATTTCTTTTTTCATTTTCCCATTAATAATACTGTAACAGCTTGTTGTCTGGTAATGCCAACAACTCCTTTTTATGCCCATTTTTCTCTAAACCAGTTTTTATATGTGTTTGGTAAAAAGTGATGAGCTGTTCTGCACGTTTTTAGCTGGTTGCTATTGTATGACTGTGCTATGAGCAGGTACTACAGGTTCCATCTTTTCCTGCACTGATATACACATGTACACTTTGGCTAATGTGTATGTTTTATGTCAACGTTTGTATAAAAATCTTCCTGCAGTTGTATTTTACTACGACTCTGACTATTTAAAAATCTGTCTCTAGATTTTGAATTAACTCTGAGTTACCAGTCAAGGTTCTAGAACAGACTTCCTCAACCTTTTTAGCCCCAAGAAGCCTTGAAATAATGTTCAGGTCCCAAGGAACCCCTATTACGACAACTTATTGGGAGTCTGTTGGGAAAAGGCCTCCTAAACTGATTACCAGTGGAAAGTTCCCCCTACAGTAGTTGCTATAACAACTTTATAGACACCTAAAGACATCATGCAGCTGCCCACCAAGTGGTGCTGGCTCCAGAACTATGCAGGCATCTATGAAAGTCCAAAAATGTATATGACATTTATACATGTTTTCTCTTTAACCCCACCACAAGTGGCAACACTGCCAGATATTAAAGGTAAGATTAGGGATATTAAAGTGTATTAAGACCCATGACTATTTAAAAATCTGTCTCTAGATTTTGAATTAACTCTGAGTTACCAGTCAAGGTTCTAGAACAGACTTCCTCAACCTTTTTAGCCCCAAGAAGCCTTGAAATAATGTTCAGGTCCCAAGGAACCCCTATTACGACAACTTATTGGGAGTCTGTTGGGAAAAGGCCTCCTAAACTGATTACCAGTGGAAAGTTCCCCCTACAGTAGTTGCTATAACAACTTTATAGACACCTAAAGACATCATGCAGCTGCCCACCAAGTGGTGCTGGCTCCAGAACTATGCAGGCATCTATGAAAGTCCAAAAATGTATATGACATTTATACATGTTTTCTCTTTAACCCCACCACAAGTGGCAACACTGCCAGATATTAAAGGTAAGATTAGGGATATTAAAGTGTATTAAGACCCATCAGGCCTATTGTTGCTACTAGTCCTCAGATGGGGTGGCTGGCTACATTTTCATTTATTTTACATTTACCTTCTGATCCTGACAGTATTACACTTCACTACTTTTTTTTAACGAATGTATTCCCTTAAAAAGCTGAATTGCATTGTTAGAATTAATGTGTTTAATTTCTTTGTATTCATGTTTATTTTTAGAGTAACTACATTTGTTGCAGTCTGGGAAATATGAGGATGTGAAAATGAACATTGCCAATTATTGATTTATTATAAAAGGTTTATTCTCATGGACTGTCATAATACTAATAAAAGTTACACGACATAATAAAACCGCAGATTTTTATTTTTTTTTAAATCAGTAATGAACCTTTTTTTAATATATTTTTTAACTCTTGTTTAAACTCATGTTTGTTGACTACTTTTATGTGATTTCCAAATTTTACTTAAAAATATGCAAAATGTGACACAGACTACAAGTTATAAAGACAGCATAGGGTACAATTTAAATAAAAGAATGCAAATATCAAGTTTTAATGAATTTTTTTTAATATTTCTATTAATTAGTTGCAGTTTGTAGGTAGTTCCACTATGGGTGCATACAAAATATAATACTACAGTAATGTGATGTGTTACATAGCCTAAAAAAATTACAATGCACATTAGGGCACAACATACCTCAACATGGCAATGACCCCTAAATGTTTCAATTTCTTTGCCCCCTGGTTGATCCTAGTTTGCAACATTCAGTATGTTAGCTTCTTCTTGGAATCTTACCATAAATAAGAATATTTCCAAATTTTACCTGTAATTCTTCCCATGTGTAGACAATCAAAAGTCCCAAGAATGCTGTCTAGTGCCACCATCTTGAATGTGACATCAACAGAGCAGTAGTATTACATAAAATAACCCGGTTATTACACAGTTCTGTGTATTCCATTATTGATCAGTGGAGATCAGTCTAACAGCAACACAGACAGATTAAAAAAAAATGCTTTTATTTCACTAAATAGGGGAATTATGGAAGTTCTGCCAGCTTTCTATTTATAACAAAATTTCCCCACTTCCTGTTTTGATAAAAGAGAGCTTTAGATTCCCCATTTTATCCACAATTAGACAGAGGGTCCAACTTTTCCCTATTTCATCTGAAAGTTAGTCTCTAAAGACATTTATTGCAAACTTGTGCTGGAAGATGTACAATACTGTTATATCTTAATTACATATTAGAAATACCTCAATCCAGATCCTAGCACATTTTGTATCAGCTCTGAAGAAGATGGAACTGACTTCAAAGGATCTGCCCTTTAGACTCTTTAGGTTTGGAGGTCTACCTTCAGATCCACATGGTACATCGGAGTACTAAAAATCAGACTATTATGTAATAAGCAGACCGTCGTACCATGTAGACATTTATTTTTGTTATTGTGACTATGCAGATAGATAGGGTTACTTACCTTGGTGACAATGCTTTGAAAAAAAATATAAAATGAAGGTATATTGTGCAGCTGCAAAAGAAAGGGGCAATGAGTCCATGGCATGTATTAAAAAATATGTCAGATGAATTTTGGATTGTTTTAATTTACAAGAAACAGTGGATCTTCTAACTATTCCAAACAACATTTTACTCTCTAGTTCTGACCTTCTGCCACTTACTGATCCTCAGATTTAAGCTGTGTACAAATGTAAGACTTACTGGAAACTGTTTGTGATTATTTCCAGCAACACTAGAACGAATGAAGGCTGAATACACAGTGCATTATCCTCCATTGGAAATGACAATGACCATCCCCAGTTAGTTGTATAGTGATGCTTGAGACCACTACAATTGGCAGTTTTCTAGCATGTGTATATTGCCCTACCCTGGCTAATTCTTTCCTATGTGTAGGATGTGTAAAATAACCATGAAACCTTGGTTCTGCTTTTTTGAAGAGGTCATCTGATGGCAGGTGATAACTGCTTTTCTTCGCTGGATGTCTGTACCAAGTAAAGGGTTATGGCTTGTATCCTTCACATGGCTGGCACGGCATGGAACTTTGTACAATTTTATAGTGTACAGATGTTTACTTCCCTTCAAGGTTATATTAAAAAAATTGACCATACTTTTTCATCTATATATTATAGTGTATGCACTTATTTCTTTAAAATAGGGTTGGCTCGGAACAATACTTCTTTTGCTTGTTTTGACTTAATAGAGCATGTCTAGCAGCTATATAATTAAAACATTTATACAACATAAACAGAAAAAGAGTCAATTTTAAAATCTATAGCTGGACGAAATGTATGTAATTGTCTGTACTTGGGAACTATAATATAACTGGTGATTAATAACTAAACCTTAAGGTGTGGTCCTTATTAATATTTATAGCAACATTATATAGTCAGTGAGAATGTGTGAACATTTGATGAAAAGTTCTTTTTTCCTAAAATTACCAAACAATAATCAGTTCTCTGCGGAGCCATATTAATTGCAAAGAACCATAATTATCATCGGTGATACAATTTCCTGTGGTGCAATGGATCTCACACTTCTTTCACCTAAAGCTCTTTATTATAACACAGCGCGTCAACAATATAGCTTTAATGTAATACCCTGTAGACCACTTGCTGATGTTTCATTTGCGGTGAGTCATATAAAAGCTCTATTGCTTGTGGATAACTTAAATGGCAATTTGTGTCTGAGAAGTTGCAGGAGCACTTGGGTGTTTCCTTGTCAGGAGATTTTTGTAGCTGAAGGATTATTTGTCAGAAGATGGTTGGCAAAAACTCAATCTAAGTCTAGAAAAAATAAAGTTTAGGTTTTTGCCTTATAGTCTCTTTTTTTAATGCCTGGGAACCTGTAAAAAGATCAATATCCTGTAGAATTTGGAAGGCTGTTTACTTACAACAAATATACCAACCCTGTACCTACTTCTAGCTAACAGACAATTTTCTTTTTTCTTGCCACTGGCATTCAACAAATCCGCTGGAAAATAAGCCATTAAAGTTATGGTAATCCGATTTTAAGTAGTAAAGAAAGGTTCAAATCCAAGTATTCATTAGAGAGATTTTTCCTAATTTCTTCTTCTGCTAACAATAGAAGATTAGGGAAATGTTGGAACTTCTGACTGTCTGTCTCCCTGTTTCATATGATGCCTCACTTTATGACTGGTAAAACTGTTGTCACCCTAACAGCAATGTATCTAATCAAGCTCTACCTTGCAATTCAAAAGTCACTATGGTTCAAACACTGCTTTTATTTTTGGTCCCTCAGCAAAATGAATGATTAGCTTGCAAAAGAAATTTCAGTTTGCTTAGGTAATGTTGTGAAAATTCACTTTGCAAAGAATACCCAATCATGTGCACGGAAATGTAAAAAAACTGAAATTTTGCTTGCATATGACTGAATAGTTGTCGGCAAACTTCAGCTCTTTAGAAGGTGAAATTTTATTGTAAGGTAATAGTTTACTTTGTTAAATGAGCATCATTAACTCCTTATCCAACCCATTTCTGCTTAGATTGTCTGTGTATGGTGTTTTGTGTTTCTTGAGCACAGATACAGAGATGAAAATTTCCTCGGACGTCCGATGGTTCAGCGAAATTTTGGCGAACCGATTTCGTGAAACCATCGGAAGATCAAGGAAATTATAACAGGAGGATTCTCAGGATTCCTTGGGAATCCTCCTGTTTGCAATCCTTGGGGCATTAGAGGTTAATTGTTAATCTAGTGCCCCGGGGATCGCACACTATTCTCAATAAATGCAGCCGCGGTTGCATTTATTGAGAAGTTTCCCAGCACTAGACGTTAATTAACCTCTAGTGCCCGGGAATTGCAGTGGAACTGCAGAAGAACTCTCAACAGCGAAACTCCATTGAGAGTTATTCTACAGTTTCACTGCGATCCCAGGGCACTAGAGGTTAATTAACCTCTAGTGCCCGGGAATTGCAGTGGAACTGCAGAAGAACTCTCAACAGCGAAACTCCATTGAGAGTTATTCTACAGTTTCACTGCGATCCCAGGGCACTAGAGGTTAATTAACCTCTAGTGCCCGGGAATTGCAGTGGAACTGCAGAAGAACTCTCAACAGCGAAACTCCATTGAGAGTTATTCTACAGTTTCACTGCGATCCCAGGGCACTAGAGGTTAATTAACCTCTAGTGCCCGGGAATTGCAGTGGAACTGCAGAAGAACTCTCAACAGCGAAACTCCATTGAGAGTTATTCTACAGTTTCACTGCGATCCCAGGGCACTAGAGGTTAATTAACCTCTAGTGCCCGGGAATTGCAGTGGAACTGCAGAAGAACTCTCAACAGCGAAACTCCATTGAGAGTTATTCTACAGTTTCACTGCGATCCCAGGGCACTAGAGGTTAATTAACCTCTAGTGCCCGGGAATTGCAGTGGAACTGCAGAAGAACTCTCAACAGCGAAACTCCATTGAGAGTTATTCTACAGTTTCACTGCGATCCCAGGGCACTAGAGGTTAATTAACCTCTAGTGCCCGGGAATTGCAGTGGAACTGCAGAAGAACTCTCAACAGCGAAACTCCATTGAGAGTTATTCTACAGTTTCACTGCGATCCCAGGGCACTAGAGGTTAATTAACCTCTAGTGCCCGGGAATTGCAGTGGAACTGCAGAAGAACTCTCAACAGCGAAACTCCATTGAGAGTTATTCTACAGTTTCACTGCGATCCCAGGGCACTAGAGGTTAATTAACCTCTAGTGCCCGGGAATTGCAGTGGAACTGCAGAAGAACTCTCAACAGCGAAACTCCATTGAGAGTTATTCTACAGTTTCACTGCGATCCCAGGGCACTAGAGGTTAATTAACCTCTAGTGCCCGGGAATTGCAGTGGAACTGCAGAAGAACTCTCAACAGCGAAACTCCATTGAGAGTTATTCTACAGTTTCACTGCGATCCCAGGGCACTAGAGGTTAATTAACCTCTAGTGCCCGGGAATTGCAGTGGAACTGCAGAAGAACTCTCAACAGCGAAACTCCATTGAGAGTTATTCTACAGTTTCACTGCGATCCCAGGGCACTAGAGGTTAATTAACCTCTAGTGCCCGGGAATTGCAGTGGAACTGCAGAAGAACTCTCAACAGCGAAACTCCATTGAGAGTTATTCTACAGTTTCACTGCGATCCCAGGGCACTAGAGGTTAATTAACCTCTAGTGCCCGGGAATTGCAGTGGAACTGCAGAAGAACTCTCAACAGCGAAACTCCATTGAGAGTTATTCTACAGTTTCACTGCGATCCCAGGGCACTAGAGGTTAATTAACCTCTAGTGCCCGGGAATTGCAGTGGAACTGCAGAAGAACTCTCAACAGCGAAACTCCATTGAGAGTTATTCTACAGTTTCACTGCGATCCCAGGGCACTAGAGGTTAATTAACCTCTAGTGCCCGGGAATTGCAGTGGAACTGCAGAAGAACTCTCAACAGCGAAACTCCATTGAGAGTTATTCTACAGTTTCACTGCGATCCCAGGGCACTAGAGGTTAATTAACCTCTAGTGCCCGGGAATTGCAGTGGAACTGCAGAAGAACTCTCAACAGCGAAACTCCATTGAGAGTTATTCTACAGTTTCACTGCGATCCCAGGGCACTAGAGGTTAATTAACCTCTAGTGCCCGGGAATTGCAGTGGAACTGCAGAAGAACTCTCAACAGCGAAACTCCATTGAGAGTTATTCTACAGTTTCACTGCGATCCCAGGGCACTAGAGGTTAATTAACCTCTAGTGCCCGGGAATTGCAGTGGAACTGCAGAAGAACTCTCAACAGCGAAACTCCATTGAGAGTTATTCTACAGTTTCACTGCGATCCCAGGGCACTAGAGGTTAATTAACCTCTAGTGCCCGGGAATTGCAGTGGAACTGCAGAAGAACTCTCAACAGCGAAACTCCATTGAGAGTTATTCTACAGTTTCACTGCGATCCCAGGGCACTAGAGGTTAATTAACCTCTAGTGCCCGGGAATTGCAGTGGAACTGCAGAAGAACTCTCAACAGCGAAACTCCATTGAGAGTTATTCTACAGTTTCACTGCGATCCCAGGGCACTAGAGGTTAATTAACCTCTAGTGCCCGGGAATTGCAGTGGAACTGCAGAAGAACTCTCAACAGCGAAACTCCATTGAGAGTTATTCTACAGTTTCACTGCGATCCCAGGGCACTAGAGGTTAATTAACCTCTAGTGCCCGGGAATTGCAGTGGAACTGCAGAAGAACTCTCAACAGCGAAACTCCATTGAGAGTTATTCTACAGTTTCACTGCGATCCCAGGGCACTAGAGGTTAATTAACCTCTAGTGCCCGGGAATTGCAGTGGAACTGCAGAAGAACTCTCAACAGCGAAACTCCATTGAGAGTTATTCTACAGTTTCACTGCGATCCCAGGGCACTAGAGGTTAATTAACCTCTAGTGCCCGGGAATTGCAGTGGAACTGCAGAAGAACTCTCAACAGCGAAACTCCATTGAGAGTTATTCTACAGTTTCACTGCGATCCCAGGGCACTAGAGGTTAATTAACCTCTAGTGCCCGGGAATTGCAGTGGAACTGCAGAAGAACTCTCAACAGCGAAACTCCATTGAGAGTTATTCTACAGTTTCACTGCGATCCCAGGGCACTAGAGGTTAATTAACCTCTAGTGCCCGGGAATTGCAGTGGAACTGCAGAAGAACTCTCAACAGCGAAACTCCATTGAGAGTTATTCTACAGTTTCACTGCGATCCCAGGGCACTAGAGGTTAATTAACCTCTAGTGCCCGGGAATTGCAGTGGAACTGCAGAAGAACTCTCAACAGCGAAACTCCATTGAGAGTTATTCTACAGTTTCACTGCGATCCCAGGGCACTAGAGGTTAATTAACCTCTAGTGCCCGGGAATTGCAGTGGAACTGCAGAAGAACTCTCAACAGCGAAACTCCATTGAGAGTTATTCTACAGTTTCACTGCGATCCCAGGGCACTAGAGGTTAATTAACCTCTAGTGTCCCAAATAGCAGTGGATTCTCGGAGCTGCAATTATTCTTGCAGCTCTGGGAATCTTGTTTGCAATCCCCGGCACTAGAGGTTAAATGGGGACAAGTATCCCTATTCAAAACCTCTAGTGCTCCCTGATTGGCCTTTCCTCAGCTAATCAGCTTTCATCAGCCAAGCAGAGAGCACTAGAGCCAGAGCTCCAGGTTTAGGAAAATGTTCCCTTGCTAGGTTTACCCACTTTTTTATTTCTACCGATGATGCAAACAGTTCATTCACTTTATTCTATGTTCCTACACACCTACACCAGATCAAATGATCCCCCACAGCCTGTTCCATAGGCAATCTGGGCTGCAGTCTTAGGTCCTGATTACCTACAATAACAGTCCAAATGTCCGGTACTGTAAGGGGGGTGCTCTCCCACATTCCGGACTGGGGGATTTTTTTTTTTGGACTCTACATGTTGTGTCTAGGAGTGAAGTGCTGCCTTTGCTGCCTCCACAGACCTAAATTGATGTCATATGCAAACACTTAAAAATGATTGGCAGTAGGTGCCCAGGGCAAGTTAACACTGCAGTACAAATAGCTAGTCTGAACTTATCTTTAAAGCAGAACTAAAAAACCCGTCTGAAAGAAAAAAGAGCTTTATCCTAATGATCAAGTATACATCATATTTGCACACTGTGGCAGCCTTACCTAGCAAACTAATGCCCACCAGTAAATGTTGTTCTTATTCTCTGGAACTTCCATCTTTACCTGATGCTCTTCCAGGTTCAGAATCCTTGGATCCTTGAATGTTCAGCCAGGGATTGAAATAAACTGAAAATGAGAATGGTGAAGAAAGATGATCTATATGATATTTATATATATATATATATATATATATATATATATATATATCCCATTTGCTGGGCTATAGACTTCCATCAGTTTAATTTTCACATTTGTTTCCTTGTCTCCGTGCCTCTGGAGTGGACATATGTTCTTCCTAGAATAATCAAATGCTTTTCACTACAGCTTTCCTATATAAGGGATCTTCTTGTCTAAGTACAAGGAGCAATGCTGGTAGACCTTCCTTCATCTCTATTTTATACAGTATATATATATATATATATATATATATATATATATATAAGATATATATATCTTCCACATACAATCCTGCACTATATCCTCACAAAATAAAGTGTGTGGCACATGTGACACCACACAAATCCAAATATCATAGATGTCAACGCACACATTACTTAATTTCACTTTTGTTCAGTATAACAGCCACCTATTTTGCACCATTTATAGATAATAACTGTTTCTTTCAGTCACATATTCCTAAAAAAATAAACTGAAACTGTTTTTATTGCAGGGCTTTTTTGATTTGCACCAAACTCCAAATTCAATACATTATACTGTCATGGTCCAGATTATTCGTGTTATCACATGTCTATTTATACAATTCAACTTATTGATTTTATGATACCCATATTCATAGAGGACAGTGCAGTTTTCATTAACATATGTTTAATTAAAAAATATAGCCACTAACACATGGGGTTTTAAACCAATGGTAAATGATCAAATCTGTCAGGACTCCATTTAAACCCATATTGATATTGGACCACAAGGCCACAGCACAAAATCCTGTTGTATGTTCAGTAGGCTGAAATGTAAAGCCAAGATATTTTTAACAGTTAAAGACAAATTGCTCTGTTTTGTCTTTGGAGCTGTGAAGACAAGTTAAACACATTGGTAATATGAGGCTAGCCTCGAATTGTGTATAGACATAACAAGCATAATCATTACACATTTGAGTTTAATGTTTGTGCAGTCGCCCAACTTTTTCTCTTTCCAGACTTCTTATTTCAGTACAGACAGCTAAAGTTAATATACATTTACAGAAGCGGTTAATGTTATTGTACCACCCAATGCCTTGGATGGAAAATTTAGAGCCATAAAGCCTAGCAAATAATGTCCTAAGCTTTGTTTCATGGAAAAACAAGTTTGTGCTGTGTTAAATCTTTGTAAAGGTTTAGTGCAAGGTTGACCACATCCATCGAAAACCTGAATAATTTATTAAAAAGGATTCAATTAAAGATTTTTTTCAACTCAGGAAAGGGATACTATAAAATCTTTATGACAATGCAGGGCTGTGAACTTTATATCACTGTGATAGTAACCCTCCCATGGCAATTGCCCAATTTGCAATACATTCGTTTTAATATATTTGACATTGCGCAGCGTTGTATATTAATTTAACCTGACACAATTAGAACTATTATTGATTGTTTGGATAAAATAATGAAAGCCTGTGGTAGCGAGTTATTTTCAGCATCTTCAATACCACTGATATGATTGCACACCTAATGCCTAAAAGTCTTTGTTGAATTTCCAAGGTCTGATGAGGGAGATCCAATTGTCATATAAGAAAGTAAAAAAGCTGTGTGAGTACACAACATAATAAGCTTTATCCAACATGGGTGTCCAATGTAGCCTTATAGAACCTGTCACTGTGATCCTGCCACACGTAGGCCAGAAAGCATTTGTATTTACACTGTGTAAAACAGTCAATTCAGTATTAAGTATTTTTTTTACAGAAGTAAAAGTTGGTTTATTTTAATTGGTTTACAGAAAATAAAACTTTATTTTTTTCTTGCAGTGATAAAACTAGTCATTGTATTAGTTAAGAACTAAACATGTTTAAGTATGACTTACACTGTTAGAAGATTCTGGCTACAATTTTCCAATATTCGGATGTTTGTATACACAGTCCAATATACACCCACCTATAAAGAACTCTAGATAAAAGGATAAAATAAAATAAATAAAATGAGAACTTTAGCAACAGTTGCTACACTACTTATCTTACACCCAAAACGTTTTTTTCTACCACTAAATGTTGCCAGCCTTCTGGGTTGATTAACATCAAAATATAACTCAACCCACTTGGAATACTGCTTCTCAACAAGAACATTAGGTTATAGAGCGCTGTCATATTACTAAAAACTGCCAGAGACTAGTACAATAATTTAATATATACATGTTACATACATATATAGACATGTTGCCAACTAAGATGCATTTCATTCCTAAAACTCATTTACCTCTATTTTTATGACTGATTATGGGCTTTAAACGAATCCAAAAGCAACCATATGGCAACTACTGAAACAAAGATTAAAAAAAAGAATAAAAAAAACATACCAACAGAAATGTATCCTGTCTATATTGGCTTGGTGCAGTTGTGGTCCACTAATGGGGTAGGAAAATATTTTCTGATCTTCAGAAAATAATGTTATGGAACACACTGTTTCATCCTGCTTAGGTTGGTTGAAATCCAGTATTTGGTATTAGGGTTTCACAAATTTATACTGATCTATACCTAATGGTAATGAAACTATAGTCATATATATATATATATATATATATAGATATTTCAGCAAGTTTGTATAGGTTGTTGCTGATCTTTGTTGTTGTTTCTCTGTTACTAAGCAGAATGAATTATTATATTATTATACATACCACTAAATGTATTTAATGTCTTTTAATTGATATCTTCTATTCTTTCCAATGGAAATCAAGTTTTTCTACATGAAGAGCATGCGTCTTTTAGGAATAAAGTTTTAGTTAGTATATACCAGAACATGGATTTATGTTTTCTGTATTTCTTTTTTTTACAGTTACATCCAAAAAATACACATTTGTCTTGTAAAATAACGAGTGACATATTCTATAAAGGCCAAATAAATTATTTGCTACACTGTTTATTTACGGTCTCTGTGTTGAGATCATTGCTGGAGTCAAAAACATGAAACATTTATTGTATTACATAAAAAGCTTTTATTTTTTTCAATTAGTCGCTATAAAATTGTAGTTGTTTGTCTTGTCCTGGAACACAATTCAATTGCATGACTATGTCAGTTTCTGTTTTAGCTCTAGGGCAATACTGTATTTCATCTCAACAGAATAAAATTTTTTGTGTTTCCATTTATATCACTTTTGCCAACCTCATGTAACATAAAGATACTCTTTATAATTCAGCCCCATATGTATTATTTTTAATACCTATAGGCCAACTGTTGTGTTTATCTTTTGTCGGGCACCATTGTGGACTTTAAATACTTTTTTGTCGTGGTTGTGGCTAGTTTATATTGTGGAGGATTGGCTTTAAACTCACTTGCTGCAAAGAGGTATTTCAGGTTCCAGTTCAATTTCAGGTCCCTCAGCCCACTTTTATTCACAATACTAACAAAAAGATCCTAAAAACATCAACTTCCAGGGTTTCTTCACTCAAGGGATCATAGTCATCACAGCATGACTTTAACAACACAAATCCTAGCCTCCTGGCTCTCTCTGTGGGCCCTACAGACCTCAACTTTGGTAGACTTTGTTAGCTTTCCCAGCACACAGGCTCCACAGCCTCTCTGTTAGGAAATGCTCATCTGGCCAATGACTCAATGCTGTGTGCCATCGCAATATAAAACACTGTTTGTTCTGTCCAGAGATGTCATTTGCATCAGCCAGGAGAACTAAGATAGCAGCAGCCCCTGCTTCCCTTTAGCTGTGTAGCCTGATGGATTTATGGCATCCCCAGCATTGCACAGCTGAAGGGGATGTCAGAGGCTGATCAGCTCCTGACTCAGTCTTGCATTGTCATTGTCTTCTGGGGCTTTATAGCCACTCTTCTTCAAGTCTTCTGTGCCTGGTATAGCGTTTGCTATGCTTACCTGTGTTGGAGTGATTTTTGAGTATTCTGTTACTGACGTGCCTGTTCCTGACTATAAGTTGAACTCTGCCTGGACCGACCTCTGCTTGTGACCCAGACTCAGTTTCCCTTTCCCTTTGTACTTCACTTGGTGGACTGATTTCCCGTGGTTTGACCTTGGCTTGTTTTTGGATTTCCTGACATTCTATACTCTGTATTAGTGGGCTCCGGGTCGGCTGCCAGACACCATCCCTTGCGCACCAAGTCCAGGGGGAAATCGAGTGCTGGGAGATGCAATTAGTCTCCTGAGGCTGAGCGGGGGCTGCTATAGGCGAAGACTGCGGCAATAGATTGGGGGATTGGTGTCTGGGGAATACTGGTATTGACCCAGACCTTACACCCTCCACCTGAACTACCTGGTCTTAGGCTGCAACTTCCCCCTGATTTAAAGGCAGGTGTTTTTTAACAATGGTGTATTTTGGGTGTTATTTTGGAGGGGCTCTAACTAATTTTGTGGCCTGGAAAAAGGAAGAGTGCCTGGCCCATCTATTTTTTCCAGGACACTCAGGGCCTGGATCTCAAATAAAGGGTGTCAAATACTACCTGATATATATTCCAGGAGAACTAAGATAGCAGCAGCCCCTGCTTCCCTTTAGCTGTGTAGCCTGATGGATTTATGGCATCCCCAGCATTGCACAGCTGAAGGGGATTTCAGAGGCTGATCAGCTCCTGACTCAGTCTTGCATTGTCATTGTCTGCTGGGGCTTTATAGCCACTCTTCTTCAAGTCTTCTGTGCCTGGTATAGCGTCTGCTATGCTTACCTGTGTTGGAGTGATTTTTGAGTATTCTGTTACTGACTTGTGACCATCCCTTGCGCACCAAGTCCAGGGGGAAATCGAGTGCTGGGAGATGCAATTAGTCTCCCGAGGTTGAGCGGGGGCTGCTATAGGCGAAGACTGCGGCAATAGATTGGGGGATTGGTGTCTGGGGAATACCGGAATTGACCTGGACCTTACACTCTCCATCTGAACTACCTGGTATCAGACTGCAACTTCCCCCTGATTCAAAGGCAGGTTTCTTTAACAATGGTGTATTTTGGGTGTTATTTAGGAGGGGCTCTATCTAATTTTTTGGCCTGGAAAAAGGAAGAGTGCCTGGCCCATCTGTTTTTTCCAGGACACTCAGGCCTCAAATAAATGGTGTCAAATACTACCTGATATATATAAATATATATATTTATAAAGATGAAAAATATAAATATTTCTTTGGTTGCTTTCATAATGTTATGTCAGCTTCTGCAGTTATTGCCATTGACCTGTTTATGCCAAAAAATTATTGTTACAAATTGAATTAAGAACTGTTTTTCTGTTCAACGTTAATGCTAATGTAAGGAAAATGGCAGTTGTTTGTGCTTTCTTCACATAGAGACAGTACTCTGGAAGGATATCAGCTATGATTTGTTCATGCATGTGTTATGAGTCAGACGCCAACACTTTTATTTAATAAAAAGTGGAGGATCTAATTGAACCACTTAACCAACAAAACAACAAATCTAACTATGTATAGTATGTTGTGGCAACTCAAAGGCTAACAAAGGGTATAGAGGACAAGAGATTGTGGTAAATATAATTCCTTTATAAGGAGAGTCATGCTATTGAAATGTTGTTACATTTTATTACCTGTAGGCCACCAACTGTTTTGGTAAAAGTGCAATACATGTAATCTTGTTTTGTAATCATTAGTGGACATAAAAATCTTGCATTTATTAAGGTCACTCAGGTCCACAAACCTCAGAATCCATGCACATTCTCTAGCACCAATAAATGTAATAAGGTGTGTTTTAAAAAGAATTACTGGCATGTACCATACTTCTTCTATCATAATACTTCTGGCATGTTCCATACTTCTACCATAATTCTTGAAGAGATTTGTTGTAAAGAGAAATTGACTAGAAATTCTATATTAAGTAAAAAACAAAATGAATAATGTAGAAAAAAAAGTAAAAATGACTTACCTTTCTTCATTAACTGGTGATGTTACTGGGGCCTGGGAAAGCAGAGTACTTAAAATTACAACAGAATGCACTCCTGTATGGTGCAGAAGTGCATTCATGTGGGATTTGGGACCCTCTGAATTCCCAGGATCCCAGGAAAAGGGTCTCTGGTGTAACCCACGACTAGACAAACAAGCAAGAAATGGAGTGTAAGGACAGTCTGTTTTACTTTTTTTCCCATTTCTTCTGTCTAATACATGGACCCATTTTTTATGCAACATCTGCTTTAATGTTTACTTCTAAATGCATTCAGAATGTTGGCATTCATGTTGTCCTACTGTCATGCAAATTTTGTCAAGTGTTCTGGAAAAGATGTGATTTTACCATATATAACCTCTTCTGAGTAATCCTTTAGTTCTTATGTCCCCATACCTAGTCAAAGACTTAACCTCCCACCCGACATTGTTTCATTCCAAATTGTTTTTTTTGAAACCTTTAAAAATCTTTTTATGTTCAAAACATTTAAATCCTGTGGGAGAGCTTGCAGAACAAAGTAGTTATTCAAACATGTGCCTCATGCTCAGACAATAGGAAATCCCTGTAATTAAATTGTGTCCCAAATATGCTGACATGTCTTGTATGACTGCTATAGGTGTGAAAAACATATGAGCAACCTGGAGTTTAGAAAATGTTCTCTTGCTTTTAATAGGGGATGCTGTATTAAAAACTTTAGCCACAATTTGATAAATGTATTGATAATACTAAAATAAAAAATAAAAAACTACAAATAAACTTCAAAGTACTAAAATTTTATGATTATTTTAATATATTTGTATTTTATGATTCACCCTATGCTTTTGCCATAGATGTTATCATTATTTAATCTGTGTAATAAAATAAAATGTATTTATTATATTTTACATTATAATGACTACCCAGTTAATTTGCATAAAAAGCACTGAAGTATTTTGGAGATTCAAAAGAAACAAAAGTTTTGAATAAGGAAGACATTTTAAAGCACAGATAGTAGTAATATCTTTTTAATATATATTATATATTTTCCTGTTTCTAGTCTAAAAATGTTAAATCATCTAGTTTAAAAAGTTTACAACAATTTAAAAAGTTTGGTGATTTGACTATTTCCATTACCTAATGTTAGTTGCTTGTATTTAAAATTCAGATTAAAATAAAATAAAAATATGTACATAGTTTTAGTATTTATGCATATTTTGACATAGCAGATCTGACACATCAGATTGTCTACATTAGTGTACGCAGGCAATTATTGCACAGGGCATATTGACCAAGGTCATGTTGATATTACTCTGGGCGAAAAGGCACCGTTTCTCATACTGCTAAGATACCAAAGTACCCGAGACCTCTTTATTTTGCTTCTTGGAGATGATTGAAGGAGAGCCAAGTATTCTGCATGGAGATCAGACGCAATATAGGCAGGGAGCAATTTAAACTATTTAATAATTTTCAATAATTCTATTTTTGTTATTTATAACTACAGCATGTCTCCTGCACCTTTTCTTTACAATTACGGTAAAGAGAAGTAATCATGTGATTTAGGAACTGATTATTTTTTTAAATGTTCATCTCAGTTTAAGTTGTCCTACCCAAATAATCTTATCCTATTGTAATTAATAAAAATTCTTTCTGTCATGAAAGGATATAAACTATACAGAAGGAGACAGTTTTAGTGGAATTTAAATTGCAGACACCATTAGGTACAGATGTATTTATTCACCCTTTACATTGTTTTTTTATTAGACTGTCATGTCAATGCAGAAATGACTGAGTTATTAGAATTCAACAATTCATAATATGGTTCCATATACAGCTGAAAATTGCAGGAAAGAAAACTAGAAAAATTGGAACACTGGACAGATTCTTAAGACTTTATCCAAGAGACAAAAACAGGAACTTACTAATAAAAGAGAAGCAGACTTTTAAATACTTTTTAAAGTTAGCAATCATCTATAATTATAAGTATTTCTCCACAAAGTTTCTATAGTATAGACCCCTAAATGTAAGTATATCATTTTATATTAACTGCTTTTGGCAGTTTTAGAATTATATCCTGTAGGCTTGTATGATTAATACTAGTATGTACTAATGTTTGTGATATACAAGTTAGATCTGCAAAATAAGGAATGATATTGGGCTATTCCAAGCTAATCCAATATTCTTGATAATAAATTGTATCATGTTTAAAATAGAACCAAACCTTGCCGCATTTACCCATCTGCGCTCGCAGGGTGCCTTTCTTCTATCTTCTACCCAGCAACCATCTTGATTGGTCGTGCCACTGAAGTTAAGTAACCATCCCATCCATCCCTGGAACAAGCAAGCTAGAAATACCAGGTATGCTGGCCAACCAAAGATGAGCTCAGTTTTTTCACATATTTCTGGCATGACCAGGCAGGTTTTTGCAGAAGACATGTTTTTGCAGAATAACCATCTATCTGAATCAGGAACGTTCAAAGTGGGTCTTTATTTCCACTTTAAATGGATGTTTGTCCAGTACGAAGGACATCAATGTCTTTTTGAGATATTATGATTATAGATGTATATGTGAGTTGTCTCATGGCACATAAGAAGATATATAGAAGTATAGGGTGCCACCACATTTGGTTAGACATCATCCTGAGTCATCATTATCCTCCTAGGCTGAGATTCTGGCTAAGAGATGACATGATCATTAAAATCCAGGTGCCTGTGCAGTTTTTGGATGTATTCACCCATGTCTGATACTATCTTCTTAAATTGAGACTTGATGCACAGTTGCAGAGTACAATCTGAGTGACAGAGATGATTGAGAAATTGCTTTTTTCTGCCTTCCACATACTAATGTCATTATCATAGTCTAGACAAAGTCATATTTTTTTTTAATTTATAAAATATTCAGCTTTTATGAAAACATACACTGTTACTGTGTATTGTGACGGGCAACCTCTGGACCTGAGGATTCAGGATTTTTGAAGGTTATACTTACCTCCACAACTCTCCACACCTCTCACAGCACCCGCAGACATCTGGCACAGTTTTAGGGAGCAGACAGCAGGGACGTCTCAATATGTATTTAGTTTAGCTAGATGTTTCTGCAGAACAGCGCCATCAAAACATACGTGGCCAAACAGTGTACTACAGTAATTGTAATGAAAATGCGATCCAAAATTCATGCCGGAAAACTGAAGGAACTGGATTATCAAAGGCCGGATTTTCAATCGTCAACTGTATTTATTCTTCAAGTTGTAAAATTATTACTGAAAGGTCCACTTTGAGCTTAGATGCTACTCAAATGTATGAACTTAGTTGCCTAGATCCACCTTAGGTAATTGGGAAAAATGTTACGATGCACCATGTTACACAAAGTCTTTGGATTTATCAGAAGGGTTGAATGGTGGGTGCGTTTTAACTTTCCTTGGCTAAGCGGGACAGTGAAAAGCATTTTTCCTGCTTTTTGTCCCCTTGCCAAAACCTACCGCCATTTACTGCCTTTTTGATCCCCAAGCCCCTCTCCATAAAAATCAGTATTTCCATGCATTGCAGACAAGCCTGATGGCCAACAAGCAGCAAAGAGCTTGGAACATACAGTCTATAGCTTGTGAGTTTGTTCAGAGACACAACCTGCCCACTTTCTCGCGGACCACTGGTTGGTGATGACTGGTCTGTAACATTAGGCTGTATCTATGCTATAAACTGGTAGCTCTGGATTTACACTTTCTATATTTTAATTAAACACCATACCTAAACTTGTGTTGTAACCAACATTACAGGCAAAAATGTGTTTTGTTTTCTCCTGCTGCCATTTGAAATCTTAAATATGTAGACTTGCTCAACAGAACGTTTTAATTCTGTAGCAGTTAGGGGAAAAACACACAACATAGCTGATGTTTGCTGGCCAACAGCAACAGTAAACTAATAGGGCATGTTTTTTGTTTTTCTTCTTCTTGACAGTTTATAATCAATTGAGTCTCAGACTAAATCTTACTGACCGATCAAGACTACAAGAATAATATAATTTTTGTTATTGCAGCCTCGCGTTAAAATATATACGCATGCAGAATGAGACTTTTTGGAGAAAGAACACTAGGGAAAAAACACACACACACAAAGAGGTATTCCAACAATAGCAGCAATTAAATAATGTGGACAAAAAATATTTGAATGATAAATTCTTCTTTTTTCAACCGCACTAAGGACAAGTTAGAAACCAGCCTTGAATCAGTTTTTTCCTTATGGCTTTCAGCATTGCACCTTAATGGAAACATCTATTCATAAATCTATGAAGGCTGCCAATCCTGACCTCTCCTTCCTAAAATGCTAGCTGGCAGTGATTGACCTTACAACAAGTATATATGTTACAAGTCATACATTTGCTTTGATTTTAAAAGCACTAGAGTTAGAGACAGCAAGGCAACTCATATCTTGCCAGCACACCCCCCCCCCTTTTAACAGTTTAATACCTTAAAAAGTAGCACACATACAACCACAGTGGTTAATAGCCCATAGGCCTTTTATTGCACATTTTAATTAACTTCTTTAAATACCAATAAATAACCAAAATAACAACTAAAACATACATTAACAATAAAAAATAACATACAATTATCATAACATTTTAACCATACCATGAACTTCTTTCTACTTTGGTTACTAGTCCTCAAGAGCCACCTACCACTATCCCACATGGATCTGCACCAGCATGATATATATGTTCCCAGCCACATCCAAAACCTCAGCTCGGTAACGATATCACACGTATTCACAGCCCCTACCCTTAACCTCTATATGCTTTACCCTTTACCATTCCAAACCATTCCAAACCATTCCAAACCATGGCAGCATGGTGGCTCAGAGGTAGCACTCTGGCCTTTACAGCCGTGTGTCCCAGGTTTGAATCTCAGCCAGGACGCTATTTGCATGGAGTTTGCAGGTTCTCCTTGTGTTTGTGTGTGTACTTCCTCTCACATTCCAAAAACTTGCAGCTAAGTTAATTGGCTTCCCCCCAAATTTGTTCTTTGCCTGCATTATTAACATATGACTATAGTAGGGACATTAGATTGTGAGCCCCTTTGAGGGACAGCTAATGACATGACTATGGACTTCGTACAGCGCTGCCTAATATGATGGCACTTTATAAATACTGTGTAATATAAATGGCTTTTTCACCATATTCAGGATGATTCGCACCAACAATGGATCTCCCAACAACAAAGACAACCTGTCCTCGAGAACCTCACCACCATCCTAACCCCTTACTTTACAACCAGGCAGGCGGGTTGGAAAAAATGTCCTTCTTTCTCTGTCCCACCAAAAAGCTATACCACACCCCTAACGGTCCCACACTTTTATCCCTTTAACTCCTTCTAACCTTTAAGTTATGCCTTATATAACCCAACCTCTATTATTAACCCTTTACTGTCTGCTCCTTGTCCCTCCACAGGCATGCAGGCCTTATCATTCCCTGCGTTGCTGCTCAAACTGATGCTGAGGATCATGACTGAGAGCAAGCTGCCTCTTAAATTGGGCTCAGAATTCCCACATACATAGGTCTTGTCACCTTCGCCACCACACCATTCAAACACTCTGCCTAGTCAAAAAAGTCACACACTTTAATATTTTGTTGGACTACCTTTAGATTTGAATACAGCAATCACACACCACAGTATTGTTGTATAAATGTATGCAATGTCTCAACATTTATTTCTATCCATTGTTGCATTCATTTATTACCAAGATATTGTATTGATGACAGTAAAGTTGGACAACTGTGTAAAGTCTTCTCTATCACACCCTAGGGGGAATCATTAGGGTTAAGGTCTGGCACCCAATCCATGTGCAAAAATGATGTCTCATGCTTTTGACATCATCATCTTAGAACATGTCCATGCCAGTAGCTAAGAATAAATTAACTGATGGTAAAACCTGGTCATTCAGTACATTCAGGTAGTGAGCTGACCTAATTTTTTGGAAACATAAACGTTAGCACTCTTGCCTTTACAGCACTAGATCTCAGGTTCAAATCTTAGCTAGAGCACTATATGTATGGAGTTTGCAGACTTTCCCTGTGTTTATGTGGGTTTCCTCCCATATTCCAAAAACATGCAATAAGGTTAATTGGCTTCCCTTGGTTGGTTGAATTAGAGGTTAACATATGACTATGGTAGGGACATTAGGTTATGAGCCCCTTTGAGGGGCAGTTAGTGACGTGATTGTGGTATTTGTAAAGCACTGCTTAACACGGAGACTGCCAATTTTCTTTTATCAAATAAATGTTGTTTAGTCATTAGAATATCACTTCTGCTTCTTCCTGATGCATTTCCAACAAATTCAAATTCTATTTCACATTAGTCATTTGCACTTTCCTCAATATGCAAATTGTTTTTTTTTTATTGAGCAATGTGATTGGTTGAAAAGAAACTTGCAGAATCAGGTAGAATGTATTGCTTAAAGCAGTTGTGAAAAGTCATGTAAGCATATTTGTAGAGGTGGGGACATGAAAAGCTGCATGTTTTCTAATAAAATGATGAAATAAAGGGTTTAATAATGAATTTTACATCCTTGCAGGGTTGAACTGCCAAGACATATTGGAGAGCTTTGGGAGATGGTCAGCCATGGGATGGTCCTCTAGAGCTGTCCAGGCTGCATGACTTGCCTCTGTGAAGAATATACCACCCACCTGTACCAGATACGTATAAACATAGAACACATAGATAACCAACACAACGTGTTATGTTGGCACATGGGCCCCTCCGCCATGTATTATAGACTTTCTGAAAGCTGCCCCCACAAAACAGTTTAAACAAAGGACAAAATAAGGTTTCCCCCACCAATGTAGGTTACTCATAGACCCAGAGGGGTAGCGCTCCTTACTGACAAGAGCTGGGTAAAAGGGCCACTTAGTTGTCGCTATATAAATACTGTGTAAGAATAAAAGATTGGTTTTGCAATTTTATCATTGAAGTGCTATACATGGTTATTTTGTTATTTTTTTTTGTTGTTATTTTGTTTTGCTTTAACTTAAAGCAGGTCTCCTAGAATACATATTGTATGCATTTAAGAGAAACCTGGTATGTGTTTGACATAATTATTTGTGCTGTCATTTCCAACATCCCCTAAAAAAAGTTAGCTGTTCACACCTGTCCCATGGCTTCACTGTGAACCATAACAAATATCCTTTTGAAGTAGCAATTATTACAGAATGTTTTTTACATGACTTTCTACTTTCTAAAGGTTTCTATCCCGAACTTTCAATATCTCTACATATGGAAGACAGAATGTGTACTTTAATGTTTTCTTCTGTAGTCTGTTCATGAAATCCTATATTTACATATAGGATTGTAGCAAGTGGCTCAGTTTAAATATAAATGGCCCTAATTGTGCAGGCTTATTTTTATTATTGATTAGCGGATGGTCTATTACGTTAGGCACAGCAACCAGTTGTATTTACCATGCACTGTAATTATGGGTATAGCCTTTGGTGAATTATTCCACTTCCCAGCATATATGACAGGGAATATAAACACATGCATGGCTCATTTCCTCTCTACCAAGCAGTTATATCAAATTTAGTTCTCTTTGAATAGGCCACTGTAGTTCTTCACATTAGTCATGTTTTTCATGTTGCAGTAGAATTAATTTCTAGTGAATTCCTAGCTTCTGAGATGACTCCTTTCATAAATAACAGAAAATGTATGTTTAAAGAACAAACTGATGTAAAAATAATTATAATATTTCATTAAGCTCTGAATCTATATGGCACTGGAGTCACATATGCACACTTGAGATGCAGGGAAGCTTTTAAAAATAAAAGTCTGATTTCTGTATAGAAGTATTGTTTTTCAGAATGGAAATATATTGTAAATATTCATGGTCACTAAAGCAGAACTAAAGTCAAATTATAAAAGATTGTTTTCCTGCCCTGTTTTATCTTCTGCCATTTAACCTCTTTCCTCTAATATTCTGCTATTCAGTTTTAGTAATTGTACACCTACTGTAGAACATGAGCAATTCAGTTTGCGGTCTCACCTTATTACTGAAGCCGGGAGTCGGATGTTGGGTATGTGCATGAGTTACATGATCCATGAAAGCCTAATGAAGAAGACTGACTGAAGACAAAAGACTCTAAATGTGGTAAGATTGGGGGAATTGTTATGCAGCGACAATGAGGAGTGTTGACTTAACATTCATAGAGGTTGGCACTCTAGGGTCTGCCATATTGTGCATGTATGCTAAGAAATTTGGCAAGGGCCTTGGGGAACCAGTAATCTTTAATCTGAGATGAACTCCAGACACTTTTAATGTAATTTTTAACACAACTGGTATAAATTGTATACATTCATTTGGCATTACATTAAATAAGGATAATAAAATGGATTATAAATGGGAGGATATAAATAAGTATAGGGCTAACAGGTAAAGGTGTGCAATGAGCAGAAGGATAAGCTTAGGGGTGTGCTTTAATTTCTTATTGTTCAGTAGGCAGGGAATATGAGATGACCAATTGGTAGAAAGGAAAACTAAATTAAAAAAATAAAATATTGTGAGCAGGCAAGGTATTATTTGAAGATCAATAAGCTTTGGCTGCACAATGTAGAAAATACCTGCTTGCTTGTAATTATTTTTTTATTTTAACACAGTAGAGAAATGATGCATCTGAATTTTTATGTATAGTCTGTTAATACCAGGACTAGACAGACAAAAAGCATAAATTTTTTTAAAGGTAACAGCTACTTATTATTTGTTATTAGCCGCTTTCCTTGAGTTTTGGCTATTATCATGTTTTCTTTATTTACATTATGGTACCACAGTTTAAATCTTTAACTTAGTATGGTGATGAAATTATATATATATATATATAAATATATATATTTTTTTATTTAAAGTAACTAATATGCATTTTCATAAAGTATATTATCAAACATAGTTACAATTATTTAGGTACAGCATTACAGTGAGCAACTTTCTTTCTGTTTTCTTTACCTAAAGTCAAACAGCTAATAGACTTAAAAATATGTGTTTCTAAGTAAAACACAAGCTGTATTATGACTGGCCAGGTATGTTGCATTGCCATTAATACCCCATGTCCTGCTGCGTCTGATCAGTAACCCAGACGTAGGATACGTTACAGGTCATTAGTGAAATATATTGATTTAATCCCATTACATTAACATGAGATTTAACAGGACACCCTTAAAAACGTAATGTGTGTTTTCTTTCCATAAACCATGCTCCATTTAACATATATTTTTTGGTGTTACACACGTTAACAAGGATTCTAACACCTGCTAAATGTATATCAGCGTAAATCTTTGCTGAAACTACGACAAGATGACAACAGGCATCTGTCTTTACCTTAGTACTTGCCTTTTTCAGCTGCTACTTGGCTGCTTTCCAAAATCAAAGCATGAATGACAGATCAAATGCAGTATTTTCTCTCTCCTGCTGGCATGCATATGCACATGACTTCTATCTGCAGTAGTGCAGCACGTCAGAACAATAAATGTGTTATATTACAAATATAACTAAATATATATATTAAAAAATATCAATGTATTTTTACATACAGCCAGCATAAGTAACTAAATATTTTTTTACATCGGCTTCCACAAATACCCTTCACAGCAGCGGTCCCCAACCCAAAACTTTGGTGGTCCACGGCTCTGGCTGGTGCACCCCCAGCGGGGTCAGGAGAAGGACCCTGCTTGGGGGGGGGCACAGCGGCCAGAGCTGCGGGACCATGTCTCCAGTATGAATCGCAGGTTTAAGGTGATGGGTGGGTTGTGTCTCTAGACATATCCCTCTCATCTCACATTGCAGGCTCGATGGGAGAGTGGGTGGGTTATGGCATCATGATGTCACTCTGGGGGAAGTTTATTCCCCTTTAAGTGACGGCCGGCTCCGTAAATTTAATGATCCGTAAATTTAGTGGTCCGTGACGTTGAAAAGGTTGGGGACAACAGCAATACTTATTTTAGGATATTTAGTTGATGAGACAGTGTGGGTCTATTGCTTGTCACAGTCCACCAGCGGACCTACAGTAAAGGAGAGCACTGGAATAACTTTTGCAATATGTTGAAATTTCTTTACATATCACAGGCTTGTGTTGGATTGAAACCAGGTTGGTTAGCTTAATTGAGTTGGAGAAAGGCATGGGTATGCTGTGTGGCTAGAGTGCCTAAATCACAAATCTGGCTTAATTTAGGTAAAAATCGTTTTGATAATACACTTCAAATATATGTATTTCTGTTTTTCCCCTAAAATTTGAACTTACCTGTAGTGACATTTGCACGTTTGACTCTTTCACTGAGAGAATGCATGAAACCTTTTAAACCTGAGACTCTACATTTTTATCTGTGACCCCAGCAGGAACCTTCAAAATTGTAGTAAAGAATTAAAAAGAACCCAACCTGGCACATCACCATGGACTTGATATTTTGAAATATTTGTTTTTTAAATTACATAATTTATGAAAATTAAATTTACCTCTTGTTACTTAAAAGATTGCATTTCTAAGTTTTTGTGATATTCAAATATGCAATAATTTGATTGACTAAGGGTTGTGTGTCAAACCTTGAAGTCAGCCTATTTCCCAGTATTCCCCTTTCAATCAAAAACAACTAAAATAAAGTGTTGACTTTATATAATTGACACACGCAATTAGTGAAATGTGCTACAAATGTGTATCAGCAAGCCATTATATTTTAGAAATGTAAAAACTACTCTAAATAGACCATCTAAGCCTCTAAAAGAACATTACTTATAAAGTAAGATTTTATCCTCCGTGACAAGTGCTATCACTAGTCAACATCTTCATTGTTTTTGATGTGTCCAAAAATATATTACAAGCTAAAAGCCTTTGTTCGTTTACCAGTTCCAAAGCAAATATTTCATTTCCAGTAGACTAAAGCTATGTATTGACAATCTGTCACTCCAATGAAAGCCCAAGGTGAAATGAAATGATTGTACATACAGCAATGTAAGCCAGTTCTTGAACATAGTTGACAGAATGATGATCAGTACTAAATTCAATAACACTACAAAATATATACAACAATTTTGTTGGGATATGAAACAACTGAGGTGTAAGAAATATATATTAGTTTTAATATACCAGCAAATAGAATCACAACTAAAATAAAAAAATCTTTTGAGGCCTTATCTAGGAAGCAAAAACAAAATAAAAGTAATAATCAACTCCTGGTTTTGACATTTTTTGAGTTATGCAGACAGACTATGTCTGTAGTAAGCTGTTACTTTGAAAATAACTTTACAGTTGATTCCTTCTAGCCCTACTCTTTAATATGTCACTTAAATATAATAAATATGCAGTTAAGCAGTATGGTACCCATTGAAGTACATAGCATGTTTCCCACTGCTCTTGCAAACCTCTACAATTCTCATCCAGAATCACTCCATTGCTAATGCCTGGATGTTGCATTACATAGCGTCTTACATAGTTTCTTTCAATGGTAACTCCTCCTCACCCACTCTCCTCCCTGTTGGTGTTCCCCAAAGGTCAGTCCTTGGACCGGTTCTCTTTTCTCTGTACACCTCCTCTCTCGGTAGTCTCATATCCTCCTTTGGCTTACAGTACCATCTGTATGCTGATGACACTCAAATTTATCTGTCCACCCCTGACCTGTCTCCCTCAGTCCTGGATAAGGTCTCATGCTGCCTGTCAGCCATCTCATCATGGATGTCTGACCGATTCCTGAAACTCAACCTGGATAAAACAGAACTCATCATCATCCCCCCCTCAAATTCCAAATCCCCCCCTGACATATATCTAACTGTTAACAACACTGTTATTCGGCCCTCCCCTCAGTCACGTTGTCTTGGTGTCACCTTTGACTCGGCCCTCTCATTTACCCCCCATATTCAGAACATTTCCAGGTCCTGTCACTTTCACCTACGCAACATCTCCAAAACCCACCCCTACCTGTCCCCTGAGACCACCAAACTCCTTGTACATGCTCTCATCATTTCTCGTCTGGACTACTGTAACATCCTTCTCTCTGGTATTCCACTAACACGACTCTCTCCTCTACAATCTATCATGAATGCTGCAGCCATACTCATCCATCCTTCCCTCCGCTCCTCTTCAGCTGCATCTCTTTGTAGTACTCCCCATTGGTTTCCGTTTCACCTTAGAATCAAATTTAAGCTCCTGTGCTTTGCCATCAAATCCCTCCACAGTTATTGTCCCACATACATTTCTGACTTGGTAAAAAAATACTCCCCCTGCCGCTCTCTCCGCTCCTCCAATGACCTACTAATGACTTCCTCACTCATAACCTCATCACACGCACGGATACAAGACTTCTCTAGAGCTGCCCCAAATCTCTGGAATGCTCTTCCTCGTCCTATTCAGCTTGCTCCTACTTTCTGCTCATTTAAAAGAGCGCTCGAAACCCATTTTTTCAAACTTGCCTACCCGTCTTCTTTTGTCTTTTGAGACCACCACTACATATCTCCCATCCTATTGTGTGTAAATTCCCCCACCTACTAGATTGCAAGCTCTTCGGGGCAGGGTCCTCTCCTCCTGTATCACTGTCTGTTTTAGTCTGTCATTTGCAATCCCTATTTAATGTACAGTGCTGTGTAATATGTTGGCGCTAAATAAATCCTTTTTAATAATAATAATAGCATGCTTCGCTCTGCTCTTTCAAAACTCAATCACTCTACCTATAAAGCTTGGACAGTCCTCACACTCAATCCTCTTTATTAACTTAGGCTCATTCTCCTCTGAGTCTTTTGAATTTCCTATGAACTTAGGTCACTGATCCTCTACAATCATCATCTGAACCTGAAACCTTGATAGTTTTGCACACTGTTTAATTTAAAAAAAGAACATGGCCATTGTATGGCTTCTTTTCCCCGAGCTCAGTATATAGTGGAAATATACAGTACTACAGACAAGTAACAGTTCCCCATTTTCAGTTAGAGATAAGGGCGGTCAATAGACCATAGAAAGGATTTAGCAATGTCTTGTGTTGAAACTTGAGATAACAGTTCCCACCATCATAGCGTATCATCACTGCCATTTAGCATGCTGGCCCAATGAGTCATTAAAAACAAATCCTCTTCTGCCTACACAAGAATGTACAACATGTATTCTCTGTGGTGAAGTGTAATGGGCTCTGTTTGCAGCCATCCCAGCTTGCCCTTTGCTGTTTTTGCACACACACCCCACTCAGTCCTCTTTAATACCTTGGGCTCATTTTCCTCCTGGGACATTCTATAATCAGACCCAAACTTCCCATATAAAATCACTTCAGTTAATTTTGCTAATGAATAAGCAGAGATTTCCAAACCTAAGTTATCATTTTATCATTTGGTTTTGTTTTGTTGATACAACAGTAATCAGGAGTCACAGAACTGTATATATTAACAAATAATACATACAGAGAGTATAAACTATAATAAATAAAACTATACAAAGAACTTAACATGAGAAAATAAGTAAACATTTTTGGCTTCTGTGGGGCTAAACAGAAAACAGAAGTTATATATATAATAATAATTTATTAGGCTGCTATCTTTTTTACGTGAACCGAAAAAGTTATCATATTGCTCCACTTGGCACACCAATACCTAACATCTAACAAGAAATGTTTAATATGAATATGTTAATTTGACAGAACAACTTGTCTTTGTTTTTGTAAGGAAAGAAACATGAAATGCAGAATGCCAGGCAAACAGCTAAATACAGTGATCAAAAAATACACATGCATGAGCTCTCTTACCTGACAAAGGATCTTCATTCCTCACCATCTAATTCTGAGATTTACACAGTGACTGTCTTTCTTTCTTTCTTTTTTAAAAAAATTATTATTATTATTATTATTATTAATAATATTATTATTACACAGTAATTATTTATCACCATCATATTATGCAGTGCTGTAAAAAGTCCATAGTCGAGACACTAAGTGTCCCTCAAAGGAGCTCACAATCTGATGTCCCTACCATAGTCATATGTCATTAATGTACTCTAAGGTCCACATCCATATTGCACAGGAAACTCTCATAAACACATACTGCACTGGTGGGTTTTGAACCTGGGACCCAGAAATCAGAGTGCTAGCCACTAAACCATTCAGATAGCTTTGCTTTTCCTGACAATGGGGGGGACCTAATTTTTCTCTGCTACAGTTTAGTAACACAGATCTTATCCTGGACCCCAAACCTATGACCCACCAGTGAGAGGAGAAGCTCTCTGCTCCCAATACAGGTTTTGTGTACTGTAGGACAACGTAGCACCCTTGATCTTTTTAGGACCTTGTAAGAAGTAGTAGAACCTAAGTGAGTGTTTATATCACCAGGCATAGAAATACTCAGATAGCAGCTAGGAATTAAGAAAACTCAGAACCTGGAACACCTGGAGTACTTATAGTATTACCTGATATGAAATTCAGTTAAATATATTGCTGTCATTTAAAATACCTGAAATTATTTTATTGAATAAAAATTCTATTATTTATTTTTAGGAGTAAGAGTTTGGCTTTAAATGGTTTACCAACAGAAAAGTAAGCTGTAATTTAGATCATTTTCATATGACATACAAACTAGGATGAAATATTGTTCCAACATTACCAGAAAGGACAAGATTATTTGCATATTTACTTTACAAGTAAATATGTTTTGCAAGATCACATTGGGAAGTGTACAACATTCCTTTCATTTACAAGGAAGTAATTGCATGTGCTGGCTGGTAGAAGAGAGGAAACCAAGGATGTGATCATGTCTCTCTTGATTATAAAGCATATCTGGGAAAACCCCAAAATACATGTTTCTTTTCTGCTTTACCAAAATTGTTAAAGAGTAAAGATACTCTACCCTACGGCCTAAATGAGACAAAATGTCTATGAAAATGAGTAATGGTAATGAAGGTACAATTGAAAGCAGCTGACAGAACACAATCATCCCAAGTTAGGACATTGTAAATAAACTCTGTGGATGTTGTTTCAATCTAAGTACTTAGAGCTAACAAGTATAGGAAACACATTTGATTGCAGTGATTTCATGCAGGTTCTCTTTTTCAGTGTAATACATTTTACATGATAGTTTTGTAGTTTATTCCAATCAGATTGCTTTCTACATATATTATAATTATGTAAACATGGCTGTACGGCCCTGGTCAGCACCAGTATTCACCAGACACCAGTCCCTGAATCTATTGTCAGTCTTCACCTATAGAGACCCCCGCTCAGCCTCAGGGGACTGGTTGTGTCTTCCAGCACACAATTGCTCCCAGGACTTAATGTGCAAAAGATGGCATCTGGGGATGGGCTGGCGGCAGACCAGTAGCCCATAGATTGAGCAGTACAAGAACTACAAGGAAAATTCAGAGTACAAGCCAAAGTCATACACTAGTGATCAGTCCACCAAACAAGGTACAGAGGAAGAAGCCTCCTTCCACTCCAGCACAGATTAGCCCAGCTAAATGCTACAATAGACCTGGATCACTGGGAGCAGAGAGGCTATAAAGCCCCAGCAGCCAATGGCAGCACGGAAACAGTAATCGGCTCCATAAATCCCCTTCAGCGGTGCACAGCATCAGAGTGTGTACTGGGGATGCCAAGAAAGTACATTTCAGGCTGCACGGCTAAAGGGAAGCCGAAGATGCTGCTATTTCCATGCTGCTGCAAGTGTCACTGCAGAATAGAATAAATGGGAAGAGATACTGCGTTGGCGCAGAGCATACTGTAATACTGTGCTGGCCCAATAAACATCTCCTAACAATGGGTATAAAAGGACATTTTAATAGTCCAAAGAATTCTAACAATCAGCTATTTGCTGAACAGTTGCAGAAAATCTAAAATACAGAGTTGCCTAATGGAAAAGAAATGGAGATTTAAAATGCAATAGAAACCTAAACACTTTAACACCTTATTAATGAAGAGTATGCTAGATAAGACAAGTAAGAAGACTATTGCAGAAGGGACATGGCCTGTCTGATCAAAGATTTTGAAAGTGGATCTTTTGAATAAATGTAATTTTACATTCTGTAAACAGGTGCATTTTATAACATAACAGAAGTAAAAATTAGACTAATTACATTTCATGTTTAGGCAATACTGTAATCTTACCAAATATTAGAAACTCGATACAAACTCTAATTTTTGCTTTAAAAAACAAATGAAATGTGCAAATATGTTGTCATATTCTACTTTTAATGTGGTTACTTTTTGTTTTAATTTGTCTTCCTTTATTAAGAAATACCTACATATGTACTCTGTGTACTATTTATTTATTACTATTATGTTATTGTAGACATGCCTTTATATGTACTGTATAAATTAATATATTTTATAAAAAGTAAATCTAACAGTACAATTGTATTTGTTTTTCAAACTTTAAGGTTATGAGTTTTTTTTCCTTTTGCGTTTGCCTTAAGGTTAGCAATAAACTTGTGGTACAATATTTATTTACTTTTTGGTTTGAAACCTAAATTAGCTAAAACCAAGCTCAGAAATTTATACAGAACAGCTCAAAACAAGAGTTCAAATAGCCTCAAGATCTGCTATTTCTAAAGATATAAAAACACCACAAATGACCCAGTCATTTATCCCTTTGTTTTTTTCCCAGTTTATTCTGTTTCCAACAAAACAA
Source organism: Pyxicephalus adspersus (assembly GCF_032062135.1). Classification (NCBI taxonomy): domain Eukaryota; kingdom Metazoa; phylum Chordata; class Amphibia; order Anura; family Pyxicephalidae; genus Pyxicephalus; species Pyxicephalus adspersus. The sequence continues at coordinate 98,498,953 of NC_092860.1, forward strand.
ACTTCTTCAGCAGAAATTGTGAAAATGATTAAAGAATATATTCAGATGAAAAAAAATCCTAAATGAGATACAATATAATTTTTTTTTATTCTTTAATGATTTTCAGTAAGTTCGGCTTCTAATATTTATACATAAAGCTGTATTACACCTCTCTAGACATTTTATGACCTACAAATTCACTATTTGGTGCCTTAAACCTCAGCCCTTCCAAAACACAAATATCAGTAAGCAAGAAGAGAGTCATTGGTCCAAGTATTCATCTTACAGCATCCACTTGCCCTTAGATGTACGTCACTGGCGCAGACCTCTAAATAAACTTGAAGTTCCTTGGGAACTTAGCCCAAAGGAGACAACAATGATTACCAACACAGAGGGGCCCTAAACACGTGCCCCATCTAACAAAACCCTTTGTTTGTAAATGGTAAAAACCTTCCTGTCTTTAATGGCAAATATCCTGCACAAAAAACAACCAAAAAAGGTTCCAAATTTCTGGAATGTTTGCCAAAGGTCAAACTTCTGAAAGCCACTCCACCCACTCCTCCCATGCCCAATTTGTTGTCCTTTTTCCTGTAGATCATGTTTATCCCACACAATACTTTTAACTTCTATGTGGTCCCTTTAAATAATTTTTACCTTTAATGTAGTTACAGTAACTTTTTTATGTGGTTGCACACAGTTTTATTTTAGAAGATTTACTGGGCATGATTTAATAAATCCAGCCAATACTAGACAATATAGACTATCATGGGAGAACCTGGGTGATCCAGCAAACATAAAATGGATGTGGTCCAGGATTGAAAACACCTAATAGCAAATCAGTTAAAAGAGTTGAAGTCCGTTAATAAGAAATTAATTTTAAAATGTCCATTCCAGGTTTGTGGATCCATCCAGTTTCTCATGATAGTCTATTGTCTCCAGTCAGAGAGCTTTAATAAATCAGGCCAAGTGTGTTCATATTGTACATTATTCCTTTATTGTAATACCTATACAAATATTATTTATATATATTAAATTGTTATTACATAATTATAAGTATCTTTAATATAAAACTTGAAAAAATGTAAAGAAAAAGTATATTTGTTTTTAAGACCTAAAGGAGAATCTCTAGCCAAAATATATTTAGTTTAGTTTTGGATGGACAGTGAAAGAATTGGAATGTTTGTTCTTTTTTTTTCTTTTTGTTTTGTACTTCCTTTCTGGTAAAAAGTTTGTGAAGGAAAATCTCTCTAAGAGCATCATACATGCACACATACAAGAAACACACATAGAAGAAAAATACTTTTTACTTGCTTTTAGGGGAATTCTAGAACCTCTGACATTGTTTTATCTATTTCCCTGTTGTGTATATATCACTCAGTGATGCTGGTAAAAAAAATTCTCCCAAGAAAGTGAATAGGTTCTAACCTATCCCCGTTCTATAAAAACCTTAAAAAAAAGTTTTGGATAGAGACACTTTAAAATTTGGAAGTTTTTCCCTTTCAGTGTGCCATATGGTTAGCAATAAACTTGTGGTACAATATTTATTTACTTTCTGGGATGAAATTTGAATGAGCTAAAACCAAGTTCAGGGATTTAGCTGGAATGGAGTAGAGTTGGAGTATTTACAGCACTTTTCATTGGCTGGCTCCCAAGCCTGAGTGTTACCTGAGCCTTTTGGGTGCATTGACTTCATTTGTCAATGTCTGAATAAAAAAATAACTGCACTTTTAGTGCTAATCATTTACAGTAGCTGTCACGGTTTCTGAGTTCTGTACACAAAAATAAATTTGACTTTGATCCTTAATAGAATAGATATGAAAGTTACCCTCATTGCAACCTGCAGTTTATTGCCTCTGTGTACACCCGGCAATGCTGCATGGCTTCTGGAGGAAGCTATGAAAATGACAAAAGGTTTCTGTCAGTCAGCCTAATACACAGTCCATCTACTGTCTTGCTGCTTCCAATGGCCCCTGGAAACAGTTTCTTTTTCAGGATAAAATACAATACACAGAAGTACAGTTATTACTTGAACAAGATTTCCAGGAAAACCATGAAATGCCATTTTAGACTCCATGGTGCAGTAAGACAGAGATGCCCTCTTCTGTAACCTTATGTACCTCACGGGACAGAAAACATTACACGTTTCACCTTTAGTTCTACCTACTAGGAAAATGTGATAGTATGAAAAGGAAAAAAAAACAGTTCTCTGTCGAAGAAAATGTTGGCTGCTTAGACTACATCCACCAAGTAAAGTAAGAAACAGGGTGTTAGTTTTAAGGAATGCCTGTTGTTATCCTACTATAATCCATTCATATAATTCATTATAATCTATCCATCAAATTAGTTTGAGTTTGTATTTCTATAAACAATTAAGTGGGCAATTATATCAAACCTTTTGCCAAATTCACTAAATAATGAAATAAGTATGCATGCCTTGGCCTTTTTTTACAGGGAAATGTTTGTTTGTTTGTGTTTGCTAAATATGCATAAACTTACTGCATATTGTTGCTTTACAACAATATGCTTTACTGCCTATTGTTGATTTACAAATTAGTTCAAGTGATTGTGGATGCCTAAAATACTAGAGACAAAAAAATGGTTTGTTTGTTGAAATAGAGTAGGGAAGAGTTAATAGCTTTGATTTTATTGCTGTCTTTCACTGGGGAGATTTAACCTTTCTATATGACCAACGTCAACAGGACAGAAAGTAATAAGAAATCTAATATTTGACAGTTAGTCAATAAAACAGCAATAAAGATGAAAAATTCCAATGGAGAGACCATTTATGGAGATCAATATCTAAGAAGGGATATGCCATCATTTAGGAGAGGTCTCATTTTGAGTCTTTGGTGGTGAAAGTGAGGACAAAGCTTCCAAACAAGAAACAGAGGAATAAATTACAAGAGTTCTAAACAACTCTCTACTCTATCCAAAATGTTTTTAGAAAAGTATTAAAGTATTGTTGGTAAATACATTTTAAATGGAATACTGAGACAGTTTTGTTTCCCCCTCCTAAAGCCAGTAATATTTAGCAACTAAGAAGCAAGATGGAGAATTTTATGCAGGCTTAGGAAGAGTTTAGGCTGGTTTATTAGTAAATTTTGCCTATTTTTTTCAACATAAGTTTATTGAAAAACAGAATAAATAATAGCAGAAATATTTTACTGAAAATGTAATACTTTTATTTTCACTTCTATTTTCTAAATTACAGCAGTAAGCTAACATTTGGCTGCTGCAGGATTCCATCCTATACTGCACTGGGAGGTAACAGTGGCAGGTAAAATCAATACTAAATTTATAAGGGGTTGGACATTTTTTAATGCACAAAAAAAGGAAATATGGTAACAGATGAGGACTAACTGTATATTTTAGCTTTTAAGTTAAAAAACTGTAAAGTATTTATTTACCATAGTATGGTAATGTGAATATGAAAAGAAAATACCATTAAGGAAACAAATATTGTATATCAAGCCTTTATTACAAGCAAAACCTAATAGTGGTTCCTTCCGTGTGAATAATAAATTACGTAATGCTAAATATTTAATTGTCTTTTGCTATTGATCAATAGCTGTTAGTGTGTTGATCCAGATGTTACAGTTACTGGATAATAAGAAAGAAAGGAATTGCTTCACAAAATTTGGCACAGCAAATGTGTTGTGCTGACTTAGCTGGTGACAATTAAGCAGGTGGTTTATGGATCAGGACATGCTGTGTTAAAGGACATTTGCTGATTTAGCATGAGTTCATTATGTCCAATATGTGTTCCTATATTTTAAGATTAACTTTGTATTGGTTAGTTTGCCTCAGTGTGAAAATTCACAGAATGTACAGTGTAACAGTGTATAATTGCAACATGTATTACACTAAGAGAATGTATTAGTTAATTGGAGTTAAGCTACTAAACAAATAAAACTTAGCTTATGTTTTGTTAACATTAATAATTTAGTCATGAGTTAAAGGTAAATAGTTAGTGAAATATATATTTGCTTAGGAATGTTGATTCATTAATATGTGTTTATTGTTATAATAAATTATTATTTTAGTGAGTGATGCCTCATCACGTAATAAAGTGACACACCAGGTCTTGGGTCTAACCTCTTCCTTACTGCAGATAACCCCTCTTCACATGTCCTCATCACTGTTTGGGTGGCATGGAATCTTCCTATTGGTTGTTTAGCAATGGGATCCTCTCAGAATAATAATAATAAGCAATACTTTGCTGAATCCCTGGACAAGCAAGCCTTTTTCCCCTAGATTTCAGAACAATAGGGTTGGGTGGTTATCCAGAGCTCATGACATGTAAGGGTGTTGGTGTTACAGCTCCTGGGTGCCTACTGTGCACCGCTAGGCATCCAGGAAACACACCTGTTTTTGCAGGCATTTTCATCATTTTTCCAACTACCCAACCCCAGTAATGTGCTGCTTTAATATTATGTTTTCAATTTTCAAACACTAAAATGGTGATTAGAGATAGCCATCCTCAACTTTTACACATTTCCTTCTACATTTCTAAACCACTTCTTGAACACACTGTGATTTTGCAATTAGTGTTATCCCATAATTTTATTTATAAAGGGGTTAAGTCAAAGAGATACAAACAAAGTTGCTATTCAAGTTTCCCTTGTATAAATAGAATCAATAACACTAAGGTTTTGTAATGTAAACCATGGGCCTTACATGGTGGAGTTCCCACAAAAGCATATAGTTAACAATAGCGGCTGGATTGTGCTTTAATACAGATTTTAATGTATACTGTTTATTTGAGTGGCTTGCCAGCTTGTCAACTAGTATACCACCAAAATTATGTGCGGAGTAGAATTTGAAGGTTTCCAGATGTAACTAGATTTTGCTCAGTTTACATATAGAGCATGTATCTTAGCCACAAATGCAACATTATTTAAGTTATACAATACGTATTTATAGGGTTTCTAATAAATATTCCATCAGCTTTGTTACTGGAAACTCCATAATTCCACCAGTATTTAAGAATAAAAGTATGTTTACAAGAGTAAAGAAAGCAATTCGATAACAGCCATATAGTTTCTGAAATTGCTTGATGATGGAAACATATTTGTGTATAGCAAAAACATAGATTCAAATAGATTTAAAAAAAGGAAACCTGGGTGTCTGAGCTGATGGCCCCGTTTTAGCCAGAGCTCCGTGACTCATCCGTCCTGCAAAGCAAGAATCCGTCTTCCATGGAAGTATACTCACTTCCTCCTCGCTCCCCTGAGATCCTCTGCAGTCAGGTGATGTCCAGAGCCATTGTCAGGAACGCGACACGTCCCTCTTCTACTCGCAGTCTGTGCTCTCCTTCCTCGGCTTTGTTGTGTGGCGGACATCTTGGCCATGTGGCTGGAGCTTAGCACATTTCTCCTCCCTTGCAGCAATTGGGGGACCCTGCAAAACAGAAATACTGGATCCTGGGACAGCAATACGTTCTATGAGCAGGGTAGGTGATTACCACTATTCCAGCTCCCCCCTGCATGCTCTCCCTCCCTGCCCCATCCAAAAGCAGCTGGAGACATAGAGTGATCAACTGCTCCCTGCGAGGACCTGGAGAATAAACACCGCCCAGCCAACCTTCCCCTGATTGACATTCCAGAATCCTACAAACCTGTTGACCTGGCCCGCTTTATCACAGTGGATATCCCTCAGGGCCTAAATATGGATCTCCTTCCTCCACATGCCATCGAGCGTTGGTTCCAGACCAACGTACTCAAAGCTCCAGACCTCGTGCGGTTATTGTCCGATTCTCCCACGCAACAGACAAAGAACTTATCCACTCAGCCTCCCACCACTTAGGATCCCTTGTAGTTCAGGGACACAAGATCCTGATTTTCCAGGACTATTCAGCAGCCATAGCATAGCAACAAAAAGCCTTCTTTCCAGCCTGCAAATTCCTCATCAAGCGCAACATCTACCTCTAATAGAACTGGTGGTGTGTTCCCAGTTCATTGCATTGTTGGGCACCTCTCCCTTCCGCTACATCTGCAATTACACAACATTTTCCATACCCCATCACGCTGGAGCTACCCTTCATATATCTCTTCATCCTCCGCCTTCAAGGCCAATTTATTCTCATCCTGGAACAATTTTCTGGATGATAACATCCAGCATTGGAATTCCCCAGTGCTGCTATGGGAAACGGGCAAGGCAGTTCTAAGGGGACACATTATTTCCTATGTGAGGGGCATTAGAAAGCAAGAAGCCAAACATTGTACACAATTATATAATAATGTATCAGTGACGTACCATGCACATTTGCAGAACCCATCTGAGGAAACTAGGCATGACTGGTTGCAGGCAGCTTTGATTTTAGATAACCACCTTCACATGCTAGCCCAACGCAAAGCAAAGCATATTAAGTATTACCACTTGGTCAATCAGACAGGTAGGTCACTGGCCAAACTGGTCACCCCTAATAGACCCAAGAGGAAAATACATACCTTACATGACCCCACACAACGGACCAGACAACACACTCAGCCGGACATCCTGAGGCTCCTGGAACAACACTTTTCCTTGGTATATTTAGTTCAACTTCCTGACTTATGGGACCTGAATGTCCTACTTCAAGAGGCCAAATTACCCTGTTTCGATGCTTCACAGCAGGAAGTTCCAGAAAGCCCAAATTGAGCTTTCTGAAATCGAAGCAGTTATAGGAAAACTTCGCATGGGAAAAACCCCAGGCCCTAATGGCTTACCTGATGAAATGTATAAACCCCTTGAGCCACATCTCTCTCCTTTTTCTAAAAGAGATATTTAATGGTATCCTCCTTGACCAGCTTTCTTTCCCTTCTTTCAGTGGGGCCCACAGGTCCCTTATCCCTAAACCCCACAAAAATGTGGAATCACCCGCTTCTTACAGACCCATTGCTCTGTTAAACACTGACTACAAAATCCTGGTGAGAATAAGGGCGAACCATCCTCATCCGATTCTCCCCTCCCTCCTCATGGAGTAACAATTGGGTTTCGTCCACAATAGGCATATCTCTCAGGGAATCAGAACAGCAATTGCAGCCACCATACTTCCCTATAACTAGAATCATGTTTTATTAAGCCTTGATGCGGAAAAAGCTTTCAACAAGGTAAAATGGCCATATTTATTTGCCCTATTGGCGCACAGGGAATTTGGACCTAATGTTCTTTGTATTGTTTAACTGAGAACTGTTTAAACTCAATAAAAATTTTAAAAAAAGGACACCTACTTCAGGCTTTTTTGGCAATATTCAATTTCTTGAATTGCATGTCCCTCCTGTAATAAAGTTTTCTACCTGCAATTTTTTATCCCCTTTGAGTTTTGTGCACCTTTGTTTAATAAAGGTTTAAATGAAGAAAAGGGCCAATTAGAAGGCTATAGTGAAGCAAAGATTGGGTAGCACTTCCTCCAAGTCCTTTCATGAATTTGGCCGTTTCTAGTAGAATGTTTACATGATCAGAAGACAAGTTGGAGGTTTTTTGTCTTTCTACCATGAAAGTAAGGAAAATTACTTTAAAGAAGAAATCTAAGCAACACTCCCCCTTGACATAAAGCATTATTGCACACCTATGTTATCCTTACCCTTCAAACATGCCACTAGTGCCCCTGACTCCACCTGTCCCCTCACCCCAATACTACTTTACACTGCCATGCAACTCCCTTGTTACTGGATTTTTAGAGGTAACCCCACTTAAAAAAA
>NC_092860.1:98507684-98526170 GCF_032062135.1 Pyxicephalus adspersus
CATGTGACACGCACACAGGTTATATCAAAATATTGCTCATGGGGCAAAATGACTTTTTGTGAAACTTAAATATTAACCCCCCTAGCGTTCTAATTCTGTCAGTTTTTTTATGCAAAAAGTGATCCTATTTTTTTTGCATAGAAATTTTTTGTAATCTGCTTTTAAATTTCCTGCCCGGCCACGCCCCCTGACGGACCGGCGCCCCGGCATCACAGCGGGACCATCCGATCGCCGCTGGAGCGCGGGGCAAAGGTAAAGGCGGCTTCTAAAGTTACCCCAAGTGTGACTTGAGATTACCGCTTTTTGCATGTAAAAGCCACCCCGAGTCACACTCGGCATTACCGCTAGGGGGGTTAATAATGGAAGTAAATAATTCATATTGTATGCTGTGAAATTACATAGTAGGTTAGGTTGAAAAAAGTCCATCAAGTTCAACCACACAGGCAAATAAAACCCCTGGTACAATTTGCTTCAACAGGGGAAAAAAATGCCTTCCTGATTCCATGAGGCAATCAGATGTTACCTGGATCAATAGTCAATGTTATTTTTACTTTAAAGCCTTAATACCCAGTTATATTCTGTGCTTCTAGAAAAACATCCAGCTTTTTCTTGTAGCTTTAAATGTATTCCCCCTGGACAGTATGAAGCATGCATGTTGTTAGCTCCCAAGTGCATAATGTTACATTTATCTATATTAAATGTCATTTGCCACTTGGCTGCCCAATCAAACAGTACATCCAGGCCTGCTTATAGATTATAGACACCCTGTATGGACTTAATTCCATTACATAGTTTGGTGTCATCTGCAAACATAGAAATGGAACGTTTAATCCCAAATTCTATATAATTTATAAACATGTTAAACAGTAAAGGTCCCAACACTTGACAGGGTAAAGTATAACCAGCCCTATCAGTGAAATTGTTTTCTTTATATGTGTGTGCACCCAGCCTATGCTATTATTTACTTTTAATTGGTCCCTAGCTGGATATTTTAGTTGGTCCCTATAGATAAAAACAAGAAAATGATGGCTGGTCTGCATGGCACTAATGCTTTTATTTTATGACAGAAGGGTTTATAATAAAATAAAAAAAAAAATAAAATAAAAAAAATTCTATTCAAATTTGAATGCCACGCTGTTCTGGTTATTGAATGGTTCTTTCCAAGTAAAAAAGCTATAACAATCAAAAGCAATGAAAACATTTTCACCTAGGGCTATTGCTCAGATATAGAAAGTATTACCAAGTTATGTAGAACAAATTTAAACATACACTTTGATATTGTGGTACATTCTTTTTTTCCCCATTTAGTGACAATTATACTTTTCCATATATCAAGAATGTCTCTCTGGAGTACAGTTTTATTGCAGAGGAAAATGGCTAGGGATCTTGGATTCACATGAAGGTACATTTCCATTTTACAGTTTGTTGCAGACTGTCATTTTTACACTTCTTTTGGCAGAAGCTGCAGTGTATCATTTTGTATGATGTCTTGCCATTTTCAGGTACTGAAAGTTCACCACGGGAAAGAATTTGTGATGGATTTTGTTCTTAGATACCTGCCAGAATTTTAGGGTTAGTGAGATAAAAGTATATTCTGGATCACGATTCTTGATACCAGTAACATATCTGTAAACTCAAGTGTGAAATTAGATTGTCTGTTTTAGTACGTACAAATAAATTGCAAAGGGTATTTTCTACCCTTACCCAAATATATTGAATTTATATTCTAAAATATTGTCATAACATGACATTAACTGGTAGCTTGCAGTTTCAGTTAGCAAAACAAAAAAAGTGCTACTTTGCTAGGCTTTGCCACAAACTGTAAGTGCCTGCCTGAGCTATTGCAAATGCCTGAAAAAGCCTAGCTGTGTCCACCTGTTACTGTTACAAGACACCTAGTTTTTTATCGCTAATGTGAACTATATATACTAAGCTAAGCTACACTAAGATACATATATGTACATTACACATACACATATACACATTCATTTGTGAGAATTTTGGATGGTATGTTAATTTAGGAATATTATCTGCATAAATATAGAAATTATATCCCCTATCATTGCATATAGATATTCAATAAAAGAAGGCTCATGTACAAATGATAGCTAGTCACTCAAACAGTTTATTTAAGAAAACAAGGTAAGACAAAGTACACCGCAATATTGTCAGATATTTAAACACATAGGAACTTCAGTCAATGATATATTTATATCACATGGACATAAAGTTATTAGTAGTAACCCCTGTAATAATCTAGTAACTACTTAGTACACAATACAGTAATTACAAAATGGCAAAGTAGTGCAGTAATACTATAGACACCCATAAGACTACAATCAGGAATATCTTAAAGCTACTTGCTAAGAGGTTAATGGGTACCTCAGGAGCCTACTTCCTTCCGAAGAGGACTCCATACCACCTTATCTATGGAGACCCTCAGGAGACAAAGAGAGCCAGCAAGCAAGAGAGCCTGCGAGCAAGAGAGGAGAGCAAGCAAGGGAGAGCTAAATTCTCACAGTTCCCCTTTTTACATAGTTAATTCCCATTAAGTATCATTGAGGCTTTTCGGGAATTTACTAAGCCTCCTAGCTAAGTTGATATGGAGGCGGGGTCATCTAATTTTAGTTGTCACCAAAAGGTCAAGTAAAACTAAAGAGCACTGAAGACGTTTTTATGGGAAAGAACAGAAGTCATTTTATAGTTTCTGCTTTTAGATGAAAACTTTTTTGTTTTAATAAAAATTTTTTTATTAAAGGATGTTTCAATAAGTAACAATATTAACAATATAGTATTCAAGTTACAGCAGCAAATAAGTTAACACAGAATACACAAATATTCAAAGATACATATAAAAAAACTGAAAAAAGAAAACAGGCATGCGAATATGCACGTGAAATATATGGAAGAAAGAGAAGTAGTTACACAATCTTGTTACTAATGTCAGCATTTTCCAACTCAAATATCATCCATAACCACAGGAGGATCATTATCTAAAATTCTCAAAGTATACCAAGAGGTATGTACAAAAGTATTCATAATCTGACGCTTTATTGAATGAGTCTCTATGAAAGAATCCCATGTTTCAAAAAATTTTGAAACCTTAGTTTCTTTATCCAGAGATGCTTCAATCCAGGCCATTCTGAAAACATATTCTAATTTCTCCTTAAAAAGCCTGAATGTCGGTGGATGTGAGTCTAACCATTTATGTAATATCGTTTTGGCCACTAGGGAGAGAATAGCTAATAAACTTCGGCTTCCCTTAGTAATCCTTGCGCCTTGTAAATGGTAGGTACCTAAAATAGCCCCTTCCGGGGCCAGCGGGACATAATTAATCAAAAAAGAACTAGTATAGTGAGCCACCTGCCTTTTTATTTTCTGGCAGTTCCAAAAGGAATGATACAAATCTGCCTGGTCCTGTGCACATTGACACAGTTAGAAGTGGGGGAATAACCCATCAGATATGCACGTTGTGTGGAGATAAACACCCCATGATAAATTCTAAGAGTCATTTCCCTATACATCGCTGAAGGGAGAGCTGGCCACGCCCTAGAGAATTCTGTTAGAATATTATCAGCTGTTTATTTGGAAAATAATCAGACCACATGACCAGGCCCATTTTTCTGGTGGAATAATACAAAGCTATTTAAATTGTCAAGTAATTTTCTGTGATTGCTTTTCTGGAGTGGTTACCCTTTAACCTCCTAGCGGATATCCCAAGTGTGACTCGGGGTGGATTTTACCTGCAAAGAGCGGTAATCCTGAGTCACACATATAAGGGGATTTAAGAGCTGTTTAGTTCCTAGCCCAATACTGCACTGTTGTTGGCTGTGGGACTTGATAGCCTCCCTGCTCCCACTCACCAGTGCTTGTTGTAGTGTTAAGCTACACTGACTTGCTGCTGGAGTGTGAATTCCTAACATTTACTGTTGCTGACCTGACCCTGTCTGTTTCTGACCTTGCAAATGTATGCTGCCTGGACCGTCCTCTTGTCTGTGACTCTGACTGTCTTGCCATTGTGTACCTCGTCTGGTGGACTGAATACATTTGAATTACTCCTGGCTCTATATTCTGTAGTTGCTTTGCTAGATTTCGGGTACGGCTTTATCTGTGGGTTCCAATTCTTCTGTCAGTCCTTTGCCGGACGCCACTCCTTGAGCACAGAAGTCCTGGGGCAACTGCATGCTGGGATTGAGCAACCAGTCTCCCGAGACTGAGTGGGGGCTTGCTATAGGTGAAGAGTGCGGTGTTAGATTGGGGGACTGGTGTCTGATGAGTAATTTTGCTGGACCAGGGCCTTCTAGTCATACTTTACTGGTCAAGGTTATAGTACAACTAAGGAAATCTGTCCCCTGGATAAATAAAGTAGGGCTCACCCAATCCAGCTGCCAGATTAAATATGTAGACCTAATGTGCACATAAAGCAGCCCACATTTAAATATACTACTTTACTATATTTTCCTGAGCTTTTAGATCATAAATTCTTTTGGACAGGGTCCCCTAATCCTTCTGTGTCATTGTTTGTGGTTGTCTGTCATTTTCTTACCAGAGAAAACTGAATTGTTGCTATGGGTCAATGTACTTTGCAGACCATCATTGCCCTATTTGTTTTGTCATTGCTTAATTTTTTCAAATAACCTCGCCTACATATTTGAATGTTTTTCTAAAGCAAAATATGACATTTTTATTCCACTTGTATGAAACCACAGTTACAAAAATATTAACAATAATTTATTGTTCTTGGGCAAGCAAAGCATACAATTCTTCCTTATACTTATAAACTGCATTTATGTCTGGTTTATTTCTGTTTCAGTCCTTACTGAAATTAAGGGTTTCTCTCCTTTTATCAAGGGTATATAATACAAGATTCTGATCAACTATGACTAAAATTACCAGACTTGTGCTGCCATATGTACCATAATGAAAAGTATGGTTCTGCTGTCAAAGGCTTTGCATTTTCTGGAAAAACAAGGCTAGAAAATGTTATCCAGCTGATGGCAAGCATGTTAAGATAAAAAATCCTGACAAATGTTCTTCCAAATCATCAAATTTCAAGCAACATTTTTCTAATGCTATAAATATAACTGATAACAACATTTGCTTTTAGTTTATTAGAGTTTTAAAAAAATATTGTCTCACAAGATGAAAAATGGGAAGAAAGACTACAAATTCAAAATAACACCGCCCTATAAACACATGTATATAATGAAAGACAGTCACTTCTATTTACTGAATTTGGTTTAGTGCGTGCTAAAACATGGTTAGTAGTAAACTTGTATTGTTCTCCTTTTGAACAGTTTGAGGTAGCTCTGATTGTCGAATGATTTTTTAGCGGAACAGTGACTTTTAATGCAGGCTCGCCAGTGTAAAGCTGCCGGAGATGCGCGGCTCCGGCCGCAAGTTTTTTCAGTTGCTGAATAGCGCGACGGCGTACGATTTCGGATCGTGAATACGAATGTGCGAGCGATAATCCGATTCTGCTTGATGAATCAGGGGCAATGTGTCAGAGCAGTTAGACAGAATTTGGATGTATGGATAGCAATATGGATAGACTATATTAAACTGCAGAAATAAGAGTTTATTCACCTGTAAGTGGATTCGAACTTTTGCTTCCCCAGGATATTACCATCTCTGAGTATTTTTTTTTTTAATATCTTCAGGTCAAACATTTTGTGCAATCCACCATTGCCTCTGTGGAGCCTTCCTTTGTTTTCATGCCATTCAAAAATGCCACCCCTTAACCTTGCCCACTTGGAATTGTATATTGGTGACCCCATAGATCTGTGGGAACTGATAGTAGGATGTGGCAGCCCATGGCTCTGTAAATGTATTCCCTAATAAGTCCAGTTATAAGCTCCCTATGCTTTGCTTGGATTGGTGAAGTTTAAGGCTGATTTACCAATTGATCTACACGAGAAAGAATCTAAATATCCAATATGGGACCCTCCTGCTCCTCAGACAGTGTGGTTGTAAATGCAAAATGCAAAATTGCTTTCTTTTGGATTCCTTTCTTAATTTTTCCCTTATACTTTCCTGCTATCCTCTCCTTCCTGCTGTACTTCAGTGTATTTTCCTTGTTTCCCACTGCTACATATTTTCCAATTTTACTTTTTTTGTATGTTACACACCGACTCTCATGTTTTGGCTATTGTCACCCCAGAACACAAGATACTTTACAAATATCCAACTGAGTTGGCCCCCACTACTAACCGTTAAGGCTACTTTGTGAAACTTTTGTGGTTGGCCCATGCTTTGATTAAGTATGTAAATAAATGTTTTCATTAAAATAATTGTAGTCTGACCTTTGTATGTAGTTATATATATTTTAATGGTTGTATACTGATTTCCAATTATAGAGACTCACAATATGTTTGTGCTGGCTTTTGTTCTGTATTGTTTTATCTTTATTTTTTTTTGTATCCTTTCACTATTTAATACTATAAAAAAGAAAAAGAAAGAAAAAAAGGCAATACCTTGTTATTTTTTTAAAAAATAGATATTGTAATGCAATGCTGCCACAAGATTCTGACAATAATGGATGTGCTGGAATGTGTGTAATAATAAGTGAGAAAATATTATTACTGTATATATTTAGGTATAAACCAATATTTTTTTTGAAGATGGCATTAGAAAATAATTTTGGTTTATACATGGACTACTATATATGACACTGATGACAGTATTCTCATGTCAAGTGAATACAATTTCAATTGTTCTTATGGCAGTAAAATATATCTGCAGACACTGTGGTGGACTTTCTTTTTTAGACATCAATTCACATGTGGTATCAAAACTTTGTCAAAACATATTATTTGCATAATTGAACATTTGAAAAACTTTTTTTTGTAAATTGGTGAAGGAACCTGTTAAGGTTTTTTTTTTATTTTATGACATATGCACATTTATTATATCCAATTGCATGTAACCTGTGTATACGATGATGCATGAAGTGTGTGTGAAAAGATAGATTATACATCTCCTTTCCTATACATCTTGTTCTATGCAGTTCAACACATGAGATGAGGCAGTGAAGATGCATTTCCCTGTTTTTTATTACTGTTTAGGAATCGCTTTCTATCTGCTAAGGAAAAGTGATCATTTATAAATCGGAAAATGTGTAAATCGACTTTTACCTAAAAGTCATCCATTTTTCTAATTAAATGTGAAAATGTCTATATTTTAGACAAAAGAACATTTATAAATAGACCCCCTAGATATTGTTAGTTATTATTGTTAACATTAATACATTCTCACACGAACTATTGAAAAAATATTCAGTTTACATTTACACCAAGTCACACTCTTAAACTCCCCACCAACTTTCCAGTTTTGTTTAAACCCAGACAAGTAAAACAAGAAACCAATGTTTTCTTGAAATGATTTGCATTATATTTTCCAATTATTCCTGGGGACAAAAGTAACCATACTTGCTGGATTTCATGGTTGTCTGGTTATATTCATTCATCCTTAACAAACAACGTCCACAATAAAGGAGCAGTAATATAGCTGAAAACCTTTTTTAGCCTTTGCAAGCTGAATATTAAAACATGACTATTGTTCAAACTGAAAGATTTTCCTTAACTTATGAAAAAAGTACATAGGATCTTGGCAATACACACAAAATGATAAGTGTTCTTGGCTATTATTAATTTTCCTTTTACCTTACTTTTGCATTCTTCAAATGTGTGATTGTACACTAAAAGCTTTCAGCACCATATTTTACCAACCAACAAACTTTTTGATAAACAGAGAGCTATGTAAACTGTGCAAGAGCTGAACTATTTATCACTCCAGAGATTTTGATTTCAATAATAAATCCAGTTCTGGATATTTTTCTGTATCCTTGATTACAAAAAAAATGAGCACAATATAATCTGTACTCCTCTCCTGGTTTCACATGTTTTTCCCATGGATCACACAGTCATCTGGATTCATTCACCGGCTTGTGTTCCTGGTTTAGGGTGCACTGAGATAAAGTGCCATTTCCCATGTGTTCTGCTGCTTTTAATTACTTAGCTCTGTGTAATAACAGATCAAAAATGTTGTTGAAATCATTTCAATGGATGTATTTTACTCACAGATACAAATATCATGCAAATCAGGATACATCAATGTGTTATTTAAAGCCAGATTATTGTTTTTTGTTTTTATAATGTGAATAATGGTATTACTAAAATATTATTTCAGTTACAATTGTTTAGTGAATGATGTTGGACAGTAGCAAATTTAGCATTCATTATAGTTTAGAGCATGTAGGATTACAGTTTTAATGTTACTAAAGCCATATGTAGTAATAAAATAGGCAGAGTGTAATGGGAATATAGCCATAATTATATCCTAACACACCTTATACTAAATAAACAAACCAATCACAGAATAAGTTGGATTAAATTGGCCATTGTCTTTATTATTGGCTTTAAACTTTTACAAATGTCATCTAAACCATTACCACACAGTACAATAGTAGCTTATTTATTACTTAACATTACAAGCCACCAGGAAAAATCTTGGTGACCACAACCCAAGCTCTGTAATGTCTACAAGACCTTCTACATTCCTTTAAGAGAAGAGACTAAGGAGCTACACAACTTCAGGCTATAACATTGGGCCTGATTTATTAAAACTCTCCAAAGCTGGGGAGGGTACACTTTCATCAGTGAAGCTGGGTGATCCAGCAAATCTGAAATGGATTTCCTAAAAGTCATTTGTGTTTTGAGTCCAGGTCCATTCCAGGTTTGCTGGATTACCCAGTGTCACTAATGAAAGTGACATGGTTTAAATTTGTCTGATTCAACCAAAAAAAAGCCCTACACACTCACATACCATATATGTGATTTGCTGGATGTGTCCATACATATCTACAACTAGACAAATCACCATAGTTTCTAAAGATGGAGTTTTGCTGCTGGTCTTTTCCTCGCTTTGCTGCCAGGTTCTGTTCCACAAGTGAAATTTGTATTGTATGGATACTTACTCTTACACTATGATTGCAAATTGTATTGCTTTAATAGATAAAAAGTTATGATAGGACTTTTGCACATAATTGCACATAATTAATGAGGAAACTTAAAATACAGAGAATATGCTTAAAAATAACAACCATTGTCAACTAACTCTAATGTCAGCATTTTTGCTATTTTAATTATAATACTGGTTGAATCATTCCAAGCATAATTTAAACCCTTCCTGTAAACCCAAGCAGTCATTGATACAGCCCTAGTTTTTAGACTTACAGAGAGGTGTCATTACCATACTCCATGTGTTCCTGGTAGCAGTTAGTACATCAATAGAACCTGGCCATTGGCACCCACTAGTAGGGTGGTGGTGTTTGTACCAATAAAACCCAGGTTTGGCCTTGGATAAGGGGAGAAGTGATATTCATGTCATTGCAACTTAAATGTGATTGTATCTTTAATCAACTTTGGACAATTCGGTGTTTTGCATTACATGTACGGATTCAGGACAGAGCACCTTTGAATACACTTTGATCATTCTTATTGAGGAAAAAGTAATTTGAGTTTTAAATGTAGCAATGAATGGAATCTCCTTTTTTATTGGCAAAGAACTCAACCAAACACTTTTTCCAGCTGCTGATCAGACCTGCACATAGGTTATGAAGTATTTGGCCCATTTCTGTATACAGCTCATTTTCATTTCATACATTTTTGTGGGATATTTTGCCTAAATGGCCAGGTTTAGACCAAACCACAAAACTTGTTCAATGCGAGCCTGTTGTTGGTTTTATTATCATTTTCATGTTGTAAAACCTGACTACTTTTGATTTTCAAATTGCAGACATGCACCCTAACATTCCAGAACAGCATTCCATGATCCAACTTGGAATTTACTGATCAGTGCTCTAAGATTCTTATTAAATTATTTCTTTTGTTGAAATCATAATGCAGTTTTCTTTGACCATCTTTGACCATTTGAACAGACAAATAACAACTACAGGAATTAATTGGAACAGTTGACTCCATTTACACTCATTTCAAGATGTCATTATTCTAGAGTTTCACCTGTTTACAATCAATGGCCTTGATTATTTATCAATGTAAGCTATGTATATGTATATGCTGATTTGCACTGTTTCTGGTTGTTTATTCACTATTTCTTAACCACCTGGGCGTTACACTGATGTCTAGATTTCTGTACCAAAAGCGGTACACTGTTTTTCATGAATTTTTTTTTTAAATTGTAGACCTGTAACTTACAGAAATATGTCCGAACAAGGGTCTAGTAGATATCATGAATATAAAAAATGTTTGAAACACACAATCATGTAAAAAAAAAAATACTTTTAATAAAATTAAATAAAATACACAAAAATCAGCTTAAAAAAGAATAAATAAATAAATGAAAAATACTGAAAATGCGATAATTCGGTATACTGTATTGTAATATATTTTTCTAAAACACCTCCCTAGTGTCCAACAGTCCAACGTCACATACCTATAGACAAAACCACATAAATATATTTTGTATTATTTTGTATTGGATTGGATACAGGACTTTGTATTGAATCCAATACAAAATATTTGAATTTCCCGCTACAACCCCCATCGACGGGCGCATGCACGGACATCATCAGAAATCGCCGAGGGACGCGTATGCGAACGCCGGGTATTCTAATTCTTTCCAAACTTCCATGCAAAAATTTTTAAATTTTTTGCATGGAAATTTATTTTAGATTGTAGGCTATAATTCACCGAATTACTCAATAATTATTTATAATTCACTTTTTTTCTACTAGCATCTAGTTCAGATATATTCCTGCTGCCTAGACTTAAAGTACACTGATATGGGATACTGTAATAATGTAGAGTGTAAGGTAGGGTGAGGGAAACAGATTTTCAGGTACAGGTAGTGTAAATCCAATAGTAGTAAATCTAAATCAGCACTGACAGCTATCCTCCAGTGTACCCAGCTGAACATCCATCACAGGCAGTGGGAGAAGGGACTCCCCACTGAAGTAACAGTCCCCCAATTAATCACAATTAGGCTCATCCTTACCATGGGCCCCTTCTCCATTAGCTTCTCCCCATTTCAAAAAAAAAAAAAAAAGATTGTGGGCTGTGCTGATCAATGAATGCAGCGCCGGCTGTATTCATTGATCTGCTCAGTGTGCGATCCTAGGCACTAGAGGTTAAATGGGGACATTTAACCTCTAGTAGACAAGTCTCCCCATTCAAAACCTCTAGTGCTCTCTGATTGGCTTAGAAAAACTCAGGAAAGCTGAGGAAAGCTTTCCTCAGCCAATCGGAGCACTAGAGGTTTTGAATGGGGAGACTTGTCCCCATTTAACCTCTAGTGCCTGGGGATCGCAAACAGGACTGTACTTATCAGCCTAGTGACCGTGGGAACTGAACTGCAGATGAACTCTCAATGGAGAAACTCCATTGAAAGTTCATCTGCAGTTCCACTGTGATCCCTGGGCACTAGAAGTTAATTAACTGCTAGTGCCTGGGGATCGTAATGATTTCCTTGATCTTCCGATGGTTTTGCGAAATCGGTTCGACGAAATTCCGTGGACCCATCGGAAGTTCGAGGAAATTTTCGCGAGAATGCCAAAGGCAAAGGCTTATCCCTACTTGTAACCCAACACATTTTGACTTGCTGGCTTCCTCAGGGGTATTTAGAAGATGTGGTTGCACTAAATAGTCATAACATTTTCTTCTTCTTACAATTGGTATAAAAAAGTTTTTTCAGTAATAAATTACATAACATAAATTGGTAACATGATTACTACAATCGTTATTTGTGGAAATAACATACATTGTTATTCAAGCTACAGAGTGATAGTAACATGTACATGGGTTCAATGTAGTTAATATGAATGGTTAGCTAGTGGTAATAATGTATAAATGGATATATTGATGGTGTAGTATGACTTTAAATGGGTTCTTAAATGGTAATAAAAAGACTTAATAGAGAATAAAATCCAAAAAGGTATTCAGTGGGTTGGAGTGTAGAGAACACAGGAGAACCTGTATTGAATAATAGGTAAAAATAATAGGTCAGGGGAAGAAGTTTCTATTACCATTGAAACCAATACTCCAATCCATACCTAATATTTTTTATATATTATTGTTATGTTATTATATTATAATTGTATTATATTATATGTATTAATTCATAAAAAGCACCCCTTTTTATTGAAGGGTGGGCTCACAATGGCGATAAGTTTGAACCGTTAAGAGGGTGGACAATTCTGTGACGGGATAAGAAAATCTGTCTGAATCGGTTTATTTAGTAAATCTTGCTTAACTCAGAACATTTAGCAGAGAGCTTAGGAAATGTACAGGGGCAATTCGTGATATGCAATTTCAAGAAGTTGAACTTCATACCTAATTCTGTGTACAAAGAGACCCATACTTTTAAGTGTTATGTCTTTTTTTTTACATTTCTGATTAGCACATATATCTAATAGCAGTGCCCAGCTCCACATGCCTTTTGCTTGACGAAAGCTTTTTTGTTTGCCCTACCAATGGCCAGAATGCCATTCCATAGCATTTAAACCGGTTCCCTGCAAAAGTCAAACTCTTAGCAAGATATTCAAATTAGTTTTGTAATCTGAACTAAGGCAGTTTCCCACCCTTTGAATTAAATACCCAGCAATTATTCAAATAATACAGACAGCAGTAATAGACATACACAACGCCAAGGAACTAAAATGTACCTAATCATTGGTATTCCAGCAGTTGCCAAGATTATATAAAAGACATCGGTAAACAAAAATCTCATGCCAATGCACACATAAATTGAATGTGTTACCTTTAAGATTGCAGTGTGTGTACACTAACACACATTTTCTTATGAATAGAATAATTAATTTTGTTATGTATTACAAGCTTTAAACTGATTTTGGTTTGCTTGCCCTTGATAAATGGGTGCCAGGTGTCCCATAAATCGTTGCAGTTATGTATTTGACAAACCAAGGAATAATTTGTGTTATTTCCAATTTTGTGACATCATTTTATTCTAATTTGAATATCAGAGCACAAGATAGGCAAATTCTTTACAATTAATATATAAAACTATTTGTTTTTAGTAGCATTATTTTGAATTAAAGCAGGCAGCATTATAAAAAAACAATTTCTAGACATAGCACAGATACAGGTTGCATTCACCTTGCTATAGCACCTGCGAGCAGCTGGGTAATAAATTGTACTCAAGGTTTATTTTTATTGATGAAATCGTTCGCACACAGTTCACATGTGCTTTTTTTAGTCTAAACTTCCAACTTGGCAGAGTGTTGAGCCTTAAAGCAGGGAGATGACCTCAGAGGACAAGTCTCTTGGGGGTCTACCTGGATAATGGACTTCTGGGTATGTTATTTCTACAAACATTGAGAAGTGATGTTTATATGAAAAGAGCCTCAGAAACACTCCCACACACACACATCTGCAGATATTGTTAACACCTTATAGGGTTATTATTATAAAAAAATTCTTCTGAAAAAATATTATGTTAATTTGAGCTTTTCAGTTATTAAAACATATGATATTGATAGAAATTGGAAAAGTAAACTGAATATAGTTGAACATTTTTATTAAATAAGCATTCAGTCAATTTTATAAAAAAAACAATGGCCTTTATGTTTCTTTTGAGATTTTTTAATATACACATTTGATACATGTTAAATCTTTTGAATTATTTAATTGTATACATACACTTAACAAAACTATATATTACTGGTTAGGTGAAACTCAAGAGCAATCAGATTCACTATATATTTATGAAAATATTAACATATGTACAGTATGTATCAGATTGTTTATTTCCTTAGTCAGGCCCCTGGTTTTTATTTAGGCCTACAATTCCCAGTCAACGTGTCCAAGCATATTTTTCCTGCTAACTATGTCTGCTAGCTATATAGTTCAATCTTGTGTGTAGCGTCATTAGAAGGCAAATTACAATCCTTTACAGAGAGTGCCTGAGTGTTAGGATTATTGTTTATTTTTCGCTATAGCTTCAGAATCCTTAACCACCTGAGCGTTACACTGAGGTCTAGATTTCTGTACCAAAAGTGATCCACTGTTTTTCATGAAAGTTTTTTTTAAATGGTAGACCTGTAACTTACAGAAATATGTACGAACAAGGGTTCTAGTAGATATTATGAATATAAAAAATGTTTGAAACACACAATCATGTAAAAAAAAAATACTTTTAATAAAATTAAAGGGGGATTTTAATGTACGGAAAATCTCGGGCTTAACGAAAAGAGCAACTTTTTTGAGCCCGTACGAAGGTCGGGCTTAACGGCAAGGAGGTTAAATCTGGTTACTCTTGTTCATCTGTTTGCCACCTGACAAAGGAGCAAAGCTCCGTCAATTAAAAACCCTTGAGGGTGGGTGACCTGCAGACAATGTCTGACAGATGGTATCTCTTTAAATGCAGTAGAAGTATTTTTTGGCTGGAATCCAGAAAGGTTTGTTGTTGTTGGAAAACAGGTGTATCTTTAAAGCTGAACTAAACTTAGGAAAGAAAACAATGTGAGCAAGCAGGTTCATTAATACAAAAGGGACAGGTAATGTCCTTCTGCAGTAACATATACTTTTGACTATTAGGAGACACTTTTCAGGCCGGCAATCCTATGCTGTGGACCACCACAGTATAAAACTCATTTCTGTCCAGCGATGTAACATGCAGCAGCAAGGAGAATAAGGAAATAGGAGCATCTCCTGATTCCCTTTAGCCGTGCAGCCTGAGCTGTACTTTATTGGCATCCCTAGCACACACTCTAAGGCTGTGCACAGGGGAAAGAGATTTTAGGAGCAGATTAGTCACTCTGTCACTGACATTGGCTGCTGAGACTGTATAGCCTCTCTGCTCCCAGTCACCAGTGTCTGTTGTAACATTAAGCTGGGTTGACTTGCTGCTAGTGTGTTATTTCCTGAGAATCACTGTTGCCGAGGTTTTCTGATCCTGCCAGTGTATGCTGCCTGGACTGATCTCTTGCCTGTCACAACTCTGCTTTTGTCTTTTCCCTTGGATACCGTGGATACTTTGCCTGGTGGACTAATTACCCGTGAATGACCTCTGGCTCAGTATTTTAGAATTGTCTCTGCTGGAATCTTGGTACTGCATTATCTGTGGGCTCCCGGTTCTCTGTCAGTCCTTCTTCAGACATCTCATGCACAAAGACGTCCTGGGGCCAACTGTGTGCTTGGACAGCACAACTAGCCTCTCGAGGCTGAGCAGGGGCTTGCCCTGGACCAGTGGTGCCCAACACTTTTTCATCTGGGGGGCCACTGTTGACATTGAAATAAAACTCTCAGGCCACAATGCAAACAAAATTTAAAGATGTATGTTTAAAACTAGAATCACTTTTTCATCTGGGGGGCCACTGTTGACATTGAAATAAAACTCTCAGGCCACAATGCAAACAAAATTTAAAGATGTATGTTTAAAACTAGAATTAGAACTAGGTAACCTCACCGCTGATCTGAACGCAGTGTTGAAGTTTCGTGTACGAGCAAGTACTTTTTTGGGGCACCACAGCCCACAGTGAATTGGCATTACCCAAATGCTCATTACCAAGGTAGCGGGTCCCTAACATGCAAACTAAATTTGGGGACCTTAGTCATAAAATATCCCCCTTAATGTGAAAATATACTTGATGGTTATTTAGATTTTTTTGCTTATGACCCCGTATCTGGCAACTTGTTATGTTTAGGGGGCTAAAATGTAGTTTATTAGCAGCTCTCAGGGTCCCATGTGTACCCTAAAAATGTCACATTTCTTTGACACTCAGCGTAGAAGATATAAAGGTTTATACATGGGGATAATACCAGCTGCATGGACACAGCTCTTATTCTGCTGCTGGGATTATCTAACAGTACAAGGTGGGCAGGGAGCAGCCACAGCTGATTGCCAGGGTCTATAGTCCATGCCCACTCTCAAGGAGCTCGCACTGAGCATGCTCAGGAAGCTTCTTCTCCTGGTAGCATGATCCCATAGAAAAAGATAGGAGATGCATGAGCCTCATCCCCCGCAAGACAATGAGCAGAGAGAGAATGAGGAGAGGGGCTGGATGGGCCATGGGCTGTAGGTTGGGCACCCTTGCTATAGACAAAGAGTGCAGAGTTAGATTGGGGGAGTGGTGTCTGCCGAGTATTGGTGCTGGACCAGGGCCTTACATTTACTGTACCTGTCCCGATACTTTCTTTAATGTATACTGTTGCGTATACCATTACACCATTTCAGCCTGGCCAATCAAGCTGGCTGGAATTCTGGAACCTGGAAAAGGAAGATCTGGAACTATGGTTAAAAATGTCTGCACCTGCAATGAAGTGAAGATGAGTGTAATTAAAAAAATGACATTAGGCAGGTAGAATATTTTTTGGTATTAGACAAGGGACATATTTTTTTACTAGTTAAGTTTGGTTCCGCTTTAGGCTTATCATCTGTACTTATGACAATTGAGTTAGCAATTATAGCTACAAATGTATAGTATAGTTAAAACATAAACAGATCATTCAGCAGTGGAAATGGAGTAATGAATGCTGAAAAATTTTTGTTTGCAAGTTCTGCATTCAGTCTTGGGGCTATAAAAGTTTAAAATTATAAAAAAACTATAAAAAACTATAAAAATTAGTCAATAATATTTTCTTAACTAAGTAAAATAGATGTCACTACATTCACATTGAACATCTAACAAAATGGAACTATGTATTGTTATGGGATGGGGTATTATTATTTAACACAGCTTTGCCTTATTTACTAAGTTACAATAAGTTAACTCTAATTTATGTAGCCTTAGTAAATCAACTTCAGCTTCTCTGAAATTTATTTTACCAACTTTGCTGACAGTCCGTATAAATCCAACAGTTAAGCACCTATGTGCATTTATTTTATTCAAATCATTTAAACACATTTTTGTATAGCAGCACACATTTTAATATTGGACACAACAAAATTGTGCAGTTTTCAAAGAGCAAATGGATTCAGAGTTTTGGCGTAAAACACATTCACACGGCACTTGCCAATATCTGTAGTCCTATGATAAATAGAAAACATATCGGATGAAATAAAACAGCTCTACATCTTGTTAAAGAGAAGAACAGGTTGTAACAGCATAATAGACTAGTTTAGCCAGTAAAAAAAATTTAGAATACAACACATAAATAAGTCGGAAACTTTGTTTACAGAGTTCCTATTCACTGTGCGTGTTGAAACCAATACAGTTTTCAATTGCTCTCAAAAGAGTGTTCTTTTTTTCTTTTTTCTTCCAGGTCAAGAATTCTTCACCTTGAAATATTGCCTCTCAGCTGAATTTCTATCCAGCTGTCAGACTAAACACAATTAGTGCCAATATAAACAAATGTTGTGTAGATTCCACTAAGTCTTGGGGTTTGAATCCGCAGGATGGGAAATTCTTCTCTTGCGCTGTATGGTATACTGTGAGCATTACAATGGGACAGTTCTTCTAACTACATCCCTACTGTGGATAGCCAGAAAAATTATGATATCTTTAAAGGCTGTGATTCATATTTTTTTCTGTGATTGAAATGATTCAGATGGTTCCTTATTTTTTAAAACAGCAAGACAAACAAGCACGTGTCCAATCTCTGCTTCCATCAAACAATCTTTCAGCATGAACTGAAAAGTGATACCATTTCTACTCTTGGCTGGTTATGCTCTATAAAGTGCAATGAAGTCATTTATGACATTTCTTTTAGTTCCATACCCAATGGCTCTTTGATAAGGATAATCCATTTTAGGAAATATTTTGTATTTAGAAGTGCCTTCACTGGAGAGTAAATTATTGATGAGCTTTCACTGGAGAAGCAGGGGCAATGCATGCTTACCTCTGTTAAAGTGTACCTAAACTTTGGATAACTTTTTTAAAGCTGCTTTGGAGAGGTGGTGACCCTGGAACCCCATACAGAAAGGCTAAGGCAGCTGACATTAAAGTTTTAATGTCTATTGGATTCCAAGTAAATGCAAAGTGAAAGGTTGTACTTTTGTCTTTTTCTGATCACTGAGGTGAAAAGTTATGAAGGCACTGGAAAAGTAGTAATTAGCAGCATGGAGATGGGTCACTTTACTCAAAGCTGTGTATTAAATTCTTTGGAATCATGGTGAATTTTTTTGAAGATAGAGTACATTAAATGTAATTGGCACAAAGGTAAAGTTTGCATTTTGGAAAATATATGGAGAATTTGACACAGATGATACATTATGTCCTTCTGAAGAAGCCTACAGGTGAAACGCGTCAAGGACAAAAAGTTTTTACAATATAAAATTTTGATGTAAACATTGTACTCATTGAGATATGTGTGTTCCTAACATGATTGCTAACATAATAAACATAATAAATGATACAAGTTGTTTTTTAAAAAATATTTTTGCATTTGTTTTAATGAGGCACCTGAAAAATCCCCATAATTTAAATAATTGGTTTTAAAAGTATGAACAAGGGATGTGGTGTCATGACAACTAGTCTACTCTTCGGTGATTAATTGAAACATAACTTTAAAA
>NC_092860.1:98530908-98704306 GCF_032062135.1 Pyxicephalus adspersus
AACACAAAAGCATTCCTGGACAAACTGTGTTTCCATGCAGACCAATCTAGGAAATATCCATACATGAACAGGTCTTACAGGTCAGAAAGGGGATGGCCAGGACAGCACAAATGGGAATGAAAAGGGATGGAAGATTACCGTAGTCCATCAGAAACAATATTTGAGCTCAAAATCCCTTTTTTGTTGCACGGAAACTACAGTGTTCAGGGAAATTTTAATAATTACTTTGACCACAAGAAAGGCCTACTTACAATTTTGTATAAGGATAGGTGAGCCTAGAGTTCAACTGAAAAACAATGTTTGAAAAAGATTGCAAAATTTCCTAAACTCCTTGAGAGACAACAATCTAAGCACCAGCAGACTAGTAGTGTTTAATAATATTAATGGTCAACTAAGAATGTAACCCTTCATACACACAAAAACGGCCTGATTTACTCAAGGTTTCCAAGACTGGAGAAGATAGACTATAATGGGAAAACCTGGGTGATCAATTAAACCTGGAATGGATTTCTTGAAAATTATTTGCTATCAGTTATTATTATTATCATTAAACAGGCACCAGCATATTACACAGCGCTGTACATTAAAAACAGTTGGCAAATCTTTTCAATCCTGGACCAGATCCATTCTAAGTTTGCTAGATCACCCAGGTTCCCATATGAGAATCCATCTTTTCCAGTCATGAAGAACTTTATTAAATGAGATTCAAAGTGATAACCATCCTTTTTTTTTACAGGAACACCAACCTTTCACATCACCCATTACTTTTTGGGAGTGTACCTTTGTTACAATGAAAGTTATGGAATATAAATAAAATTTGTTCCTAAGTAGGTCCACTATTTGCCATTGGTTGGGTGTCACAAATGTACACTACAGAATAAACTATTTACATTGGACTGTTGAGAGTTCTTTCAAGTCCCCAGAAGTTAGGCAAAACCAGTGTTCTGTATGGCTTTGGTAAAATTTCATCTTGCATTACTAAGCCCTATCTAAGCATTTACTGCAGCATCCAACTTTATTTGACACTCAGCACTAAGCACTAAGACAATATACTCCACCTAAAATCAAAGATCAGTAATTTGTAAGTTCTGCTTACATCGACTTTGATTAACCTACCACTGTTAAAGGAGGCCATTATGATGTGGTGAAAGACACCAAGCACAAAATGATTGTCCAAACCCATAAGTGCTTTTCTTACCAGTAGTTTTTTTAGACTGATTTTGGAAAATAACACATTCAATAAATTAGAGGGCTATTGATAGACTTGGAGTAGTATATTTATATATTTTTTGTAAAAGTAGGCCAAAATAGTGAAAACTAATAAAGTACAAGGAGCAAATAGATTTTTGGAAGTCATGACTATTGGACTGTTTGGATGATTTACTGTTGTATAATTTAGGATTTAGGATTTTTACAGTATATTGGTGCACTGTAATGATAGCTGCTATTATTAAAGCAGATTAAAAGAAATCTTTAGGAACTAAATTATAGTAATTATTATATTTGCTGCTATTTAAGCACAATAACTTTTAACTTTATTAGCTGAAGTTCTGTTTTACAGCTCAAAATGTAAATGATACATTAACCATGCATACTTGACTAGTAAAAATTGATTCATTTTCAGTAAGCAGCCAATACTGTCCTAAATCTATGACTAGTAGCTCAAGATTTCTACAGTCAGGCTGTAAACACTGCAGTAGGCTACATTCGTCTTAAAAAGGTAGGGTGACACAAGTGTGGTAGTGTTGGGGAGTAGTTTAAAATAGGTGAATGGAGTACTGGTGATTTTTGGGGAGTTTTCATTTTTGTGAACATGTATGTCTTGCTTTTGTAATAGTGTGATACATTGCACAATGCCACTATTTATACATCAATGAATATGCAGTTCCAAAGTCAAATCTTCTCAAGGTAATAAAGATTACACTCAAACATTTGCACTGTTTATGTTCTGCAAGAGACTGAACACAACCAGAGCAATAATGTACAAGGTTTCCATGGAAAGGTTACCCATTACTTTTTTTATTTGGTCGCCATTAGGATTTCTCTACTGTGTTAATAATCTCAAATAATAATATTAACTTTTTACATATTCCTTTTTTGTGCAAATCTTTCTTAGCTGATACTTATCCAGCCCACAAGAAGCTGCTGCCATCTTTTAAATGTCAGCAATCTTCTCTAACACTCTATGATTTATTCTTCAGTTTTGTATCTGAGCACCAGCCAAGAATATTGATCACAATTTCTTCGAAGGGAGAGGGGTTACATTTTTAATGGCTAAATCAGATTGTTATTTCTTCCTCAGCATTTTATGAACAGTAAATCCATTCAAATATTATATGAAAAACTGAATTATGATCAGATGATCCAGCCAGTGAGTGAAGAGAAAGGAGAAATAGCTAATCAATTTCCCAGTCAAGGTGTATTAGTATAAAATCATGGGCAGGAAACATGACTCAAAAACTTTTTACACTATGCATTCTATCTACTCCAACATTTTGCAGCCAGCCCAAGTGGAGAGTGGACATTTCATGCCTGTAACTTTTTAACCCTGGTTCTATGTACTAAAGGTTCAAACAGGCAATCTTGAAATAAAATATCCATTGCCTTAACCATTCTCCATGTTACTATACCTTCTCCTAGGCCAATACCACTTCTCTGTTGTGTTGTGTTTCTCTTCTCTCTATGCAAACATCCGTTCTTTTCGGTCAAGTGTTTATGCTGGGGAAGGTGGCTAGTCACAGTGCCTTTTAGCTGAGGAACCAACTTCTTCCCTCTTCTTGTTTGGTGGTGCTATATAGATAGCATAAGGATGCTTTCTGCTATGTTTTGCAACCACTAGTCTTATTAAAAAGGAACTAAACTCAAAAACGGCCCAAAAAAAATACACTTACTTTCAATCACACAGTGCAGTCGATCGGTCCGGAGGTCTCTTCTATCAGGTCCTGCGTCGTCCCGGTATCTGTCTTCAGGCCGGTGCTACATGCACCACCATCTTCTCCTCTTCTTCCAGGTCCTTCTTACTATGTCACTCGACCCAGGAAAAAAAACTTGCTGATCTCACTGTGCATGTGTGAGATTGCATTTTTCCCCTTTTGACTAAAGGGCTCTCGGGAATGTGCAGAAGGAGCACCCAAGAGCCTCCTGGGATGCATGACGCAGGTATCCCGGGTAGCTTTACGCTGCCATTCATTCTCGATTGCCTAGACGATCGAGAATTAGGGGGCTGTGCTGCACCCGTTTTTTTGTAAAAATGGGTGTTTCAGTTAAAAAAATAACAAACACAGAATTTTTACATGTCTACCCTTTTATGTAAAGTTAAAATTTTGAGTTTAAGTACGCTTTAAATGTCCAACAAGAGGCCATTGATACAACTGTAAATGTTAAAAAAATAGAAAGTAACAGACTGAATTTGTAGATAATATTAAATAGATCTATCGTGTCTATACTGTATCCATGTAATTGCCTTTTTGCCTCTGCACTGTGTTTTGTAGGGCTAGTGCTTGGTGCTCCTATTTTGTACCAGCTACTTTCTAGTGTGTGCCTTGCCTGAACAGAAATGTTCCCTTGCCTTCCACCTGCCGTCTTCTCTGACCTTGGGCCTGGATACCAATATTGCCTTGCCTGCAACCTGCCCTGACCTTCAATCTGGATACCAACAACGCCTTACCTGTTGTGTGGTCTGTGATCACACCTACTGCTTCAACTGTGTCAACACAGAAACCTACTTCTGCCAACCGTCCCACTGGTGAAAACCAGGTGATCCAACATTACCTGCTTGTGGGGGGAACATAAAAATATCATTCAAATTTCCTGAACCCCACAAAACTAAGTTTGCATTAGCAATAAAAGGCCCAAATACAAAAGCACATAGAAACAACAGGCTTTGATCTACAAGATGTTGTAACTACAACAGCAGGACAAGTTTGCATCAGCATGTACAGGCCTAAATGTTGAGATAAAAGGCACAGAGAGTTTAGTTTCTCTAAAAAATAGAATGCCAGCTTAGATATAAATGGCTAGAATTCACAATTTTATTCATCAAGATATGTCCTGCAACAACTTCAAGTTTAATTTGACAAACTGTTTACAGTATTCAAAGAACTTTAGGTAAATTGAATGATTAATGAACAATATTAATTCATACCAAATTTTAAATACCACTGGGTAACAATTTTGGACAATTTTTTTGTTGACCTACAGTTTTAGGCTATTTACACTAAAATAGGTATGCCAATTCTGAAAGTGCAGTTATGTCAGGTTTTTTCACTACCGCTTAAATTACCCTTCCTAGGGGTCTAATTCTGTCCAAATTTCCATGCAAAAAGCAGAACAATTTTTTGCATGGAAATGTATTTTTCATTGTATGCTGTAATTCTTAGGCATAACATAACTGATATTTAATAAATTTAATAAATGTAATAATAAACTTTAAATAACAAAACAAAAAATCCTGTTAAAAAAACAAATAAAAAAATTTAAACATGTAATGTAAATTAGCATATAAATATTATATATATAATATAGTGTATATATATTATATGAATATTTTTTGTATTGGACTCATTACAGCTATTTTGTTTTGAATCCAATACAAAATTATTTGAATTTTCCACCTATCCTCCTGCCAGCACCGACGCATGTACTGACATCACCAGGAAACCCCGAAGATCTCGTCTCTGCACTTTGCGGCTGGAGATCAGAGGAGCAGGACGTGTCTTCAGGACCTGCAGGGGCCAGCAGGACGCCGGAGGACAGCAATGGAGCAAGGTAAGTGGGGTTTTTTTTAGTTAAAAGCGACCCAGAGTGTGACTCAGGATTACCGCTTTTTGCATGTAAAATCCACCCCGAGTCACACTCGGGATTACCGCTAGGGGGGTTAATGCAATTACTGTAGCGTGGATTTGTATAGGCTATTTATTTACACGCAAGACAATGTGGTCAGAGGTTGTGTGCTGCTCTACGTAGTGAATAAGCAAAATTTATTTTTCTACCTACACACGCATTTCCTTTCTTTCAGATCATGTCTGGCTCTGCTGTTTCTTGTAATAAGTGCCTAAACAACCCTGATTCATTTTGTTATATCTGTGGCAGTTTCATTATTCCCAGTCAAAGGGTGAACATCAGCACATTTGTAGAGCAAGCCAGTTTGGCATATTTCAAAGTTAAACTTGGTGATCAAGACAAGTCTAGGGTCCCTCATAAGGTGTGCAAACAGTGTGTCGAAGGTTTACGGATGTTGACAAAGGAAACACATGATAAGATGCCATTTGGTATACATATGGTTTGGCGAGTGCCAGGAGATCATTTCAGTGACTGTTACTTTTGTATAGTAAAAACTTCAGGATATAACAAGAAAAATAAATGTAACAAAGAGTATCCTAGTCTACCATCGGCTGTACACCCAGTGGCTCATTCAGATAAAATTCCAGTGCCGGTTTTGGTTACACTACCCTTTCTGCAGTACTTTAGAACTGACAGTGGCTTTGTGTATTGCCATAACATTCCTGATTTACCAGAGGAATTGGGAATTCCAATCTGTAACTCAACTGAATGGCGACTATTCATCGATAGCTCAAAGCGGAGCTTTAAGTGTGTCCTCCTTCACAATGACAATATATTTGGGTCAGTCCCAATTGGCCTTTCAGCTCCCATTTATGAAGAATTTGCAGACATAAAGAGTGTCATTGAGTGGTTGCAATATCACCAACACAATTTGGTCATCTGTGTTGACCTTAAAATGGCATGATTCTTTCTTGGTCAGCAATGCGGATACACCAAGTATCCTCATTATCTGTGCATGTGGGACAGCAGAGCTCGTGAGAGGCATTGGGTGGAAAGTAATTAGCCTCCAGGATCTGCCCCAAAACCAGGTGATCAAAACATTCTACATGAGCCACTTGTTGATAGAAAGAAGATAATATTCCCACCTCTGCACATGAAACTGGGTCTGATGAAGCAGTTCCTTAAAGCTTTGCCAACTGAAGGAGACTGTTTTAAGTACCTTTCTAACATCTCGGAAAACCTTGGTGCAGTCAGTGATGAGCAAGGTGAACGATTCCACCAAGATTTGAAGGTCATGGAAGGATGGTATCAGGGTAGATGGGATGTACATATGATGGCTGACTATTGTTGGAGCATTCGGCGGGATGAACACTCCAGGAAAAGCTAAGCTAAGTCTAAGTTTTTACCTTAACCACTTACCCGATTAATTTTCAAATGTTTTACTGTAAAAAAAATGTAATAGAATAACAACAAATCCTTTGCATGAACAAAAGAAATTTAAATAAACAGTTCATTCAAATTAATATTTCATTAATTTTTCATAAAAATGTAAAATTTGTATGTTTTTTGACAAAAATGGAGGGTACCCTGTATCGTAAAAACTGGATGTGATAGCAAAAAACTGGGATCATTTCTGGATTCACCACCCAACAATTATTAAAAAACAAGTATAAGATCCAACTCAACAAAAATGCATTCCCCGGTGTCATGATTAGAATTTTGTCTGACTAAGTGTAAAATTATTATAATTTTTATAAAATTATATTGGGTATAAGGGGTTTGATATTGTTCATTTTCCCGGAGAAGTTAAACACCGTTTTGTGTCATGTATGCCCCCTGCTTTGGCTTGGAAATGCTATGATTATTACTAAATTAAATGTATAGAAGATGTGTATTTTTAAATATAATATGGACATGACTCCATAACTTTTAGCAATGCATTTTATTTTTTTTTAATTTTACCCTGCCCACTTTCAACCATCAAGCGCTTTACTGCTATGACATGGATCTTAAAAGTTTTTTCATACTCTGATTTCCTACTAAATAATGCTGCTTTTTCTTTTTCACCATCTTAGCTCATACAGAAAAAACTCAGTAAAAACTCAGTCTGTAGGTAAAAAGGCTGTGCTAGGCTTTCTTCTTATTAGAATGCATGTAAAGCAAAATGTCAAAAAAGCTGTAAAGGATTATACAACGTATGTTGCCTACATACAGTTTGGGACATTTTTTCAATGTTTCATGTGTGTACATAAAGTTGAGAACTAACTAATGTGCCATTCTCTACTCAGTATAGACATAACCTTTATATTTTAAAAACATTTACTAATTATACTGTGTTCATGTAGTCAAATATCAGTGTTAACATGTTTGTTACTGAAAATATATATTTTTTTTAAACTTTTGCACAAACATTTTGAAGATTAAACATATTGTGACTGCCATTTATTTATTTATATTCTACAGATCTTCTGCTTTAATAAGATATATGGCTTTAGTAATTTTTATTTTTCAAAAAGGTGCATTTAGCCATCCATGCGTAAACAATGGAAAATTGGTGTCTTGGCTCCAAAAGGTGAGTGGTGGACCCACTGTGTCACCAACCCAGTGGGTGGAGATATACACGGGGCGCAGGGTCTAAGCTACTGCCAGGTTGTGACCCCCGTGTCCGCCAAGGCAGGTGACTGCTAACAAGCTGGAACCAAAAAGTAGTGCCAGAGGGAACTCCAAAAGAGTAGTCAAACGAGCCAAAGGGTAAAGGCAGGCAGCAAACAAGAATCGTCAGGAAACAAGCCGGAGTCAGTACACAGATAACACTTAAACAGAATGCAGGATCTGGAGCAGTAGAAACCTGGGAGTAGAACCACAAGGAACTCCTTTGTCCAGGCAACTTCTTGTTGTCAGGTCACTTCCTTGAAAAGGGGGTGTCAGGTGATAGTAAATCATGTGAGCCGCAGACACCAGACCCACCAGCAGAGGGAGTGCTGGTGACGAGTCTCAGGTGTTATTCAGATGCCTGCCAGCAGAGGGATGCGTCTGTGGAATACTCTGGTTCTCTGAGCCAAGGGAGCAGCAGACAGAGAATCACCTGACTTGGACCAGGAAGTGTGCAGAGTTGGATCCAGAGGTGGTGCTGGCAGCTGGGGACTGCAAGAAGGGTAAGCCAGAAGAGGGCACAAATTACCTGGACCTGTGGGGATCTGTGACAATTGGTCTGGCATTGAATAGTTAAGTGACCTGACTTTGATCTATTTATCATTACTGTCAAACTTGACCTAAAATTTTTATACTGCCTTTGTCAGTTATCCTTCAGCTTTAGGCTCTTTTAGCCAGTGTTTATTGAAAACTGTTTATTTTTAATAATGTCATTGAGTTTACATAAACCTTTAAGCCACATAACTATTTCATCTTTTACCAGGACTGCAGCTTTGTGTCATGTGTCTTTTAATATTTTAAAGTCTGTAGGGCCAGACTGCACAGTGTTCCAAAAGAAGGCTAAGCTTGAACCATTGACTTTGCTTGGTCTATATTACAAAGATGAGGATAACAGCAAGCATAGGTATTTAGCTAGCAGTGAGCCAGGTGCAAGACCTGGTTGCCAGGGTATAAATTACAAATGCTCAGCACATTACCTGTGACCTGAGTCAGTTCAGATGCAATAGATTTTATGTGACTAAAGTGTTCCTCTAAAGTATCCAAACTGGAACATGTAGTGCACTTACAGTTCAATCCCATCCCTAACTGTCTATCCTGATGTTCACCAGGGAAAAAAAAGAGTTCACAGGAAAACTCCATTAGCAGTCTGTATATTTGGAAACAGTTGAACATTATCTGGACAATGTCGTCCGGTTCCAGCTCTGTAGATACCTGGGATATTGCTTTGATATACATGACAGATTATTTGTAGAAAATATTACATGTTTACATAGTATACTTTTTAAAAACATAAAACTAGCGCATACCTTATAAAAACATATGATAATAATGGTTGCAAGATAAATAAAGAAATGTTGAAGCTAATATGTGTTTTTCCTTGCTTAGCTTCCAGCTAGGACAGTCCAAGTGAAGATGGATTTACAAGACATCTTCTTTTTTCTAATTGCATTGTTTTCTATTTTCAGTTTAGGCAGTTAGGCAAATGTTAGTATTAAAACATGTGATTGGAAGCAACATCCCAGAGATGCTAACCCTATTAACCATATACTTAACCATACTTTTTCCTTTCATCTCACATCGAAGCCAGGAACATGAAATAGCTCCAACCACATAAATGAGGAAAACACTGAACTTTCATTGAAATTCACTTTTTTTGGCATTGCAAAATTAGATCTGGACCATCTGATTTAAACTCAAAGGCAGACATGTGTTTACTATTAGACTCCTTAAAAAAGCAATACAGAAGTATACCCTAAAGTGTTATGGAACCAGTATATGCACATGGCCTCCGGCCAGTTGGTGAGTTAGGTCAAACAATATACAGTTTATTTTAGGATGGTAATGTATAGCCTATTTGTTAGGGAATAACTAAAAGTAAACTATAAAAGAAACAATATAAAATATACCTGGCATGATTATAAAAAAGCAGACTCAAAAGCCCTGAAATTTGTCTAAAGATTTTATAATAGCAGTGGTGGAAGCCATTGAAATGGAAATGTAGAACATTTTGTCCGCATAGCAGAACAAAAAACAAATTAGCCTGAGTCATGGTGAAAGAACAATCAAAAGTGTAAAAAGATTGATTTCATTCAAAACAAATTTTTTTACCAGATATTATCATTTCATTTATCAGAATTATCATTTTTACCAGATAATATATTATATTATGACAGATTGTATAGGTTGGACAATTTTTTTTAATGTTTATAGTTGTATATTATATATCTGAAGGTGTTCCTGCTATACTTCAAATGTTTCTGGAAACCACGGATTTCCTATACTAAAAGTAAGTGAAGTAAAGGAAGTAGAGACCATATTATTATTGCTTAAGTTAACCACAATAGCTCATCCATCCTGTCCTTACTGCTACGTCAGTAAAAACTAAATGGGAGCGCAGATCCTCCTGGGTTACCTTCGTCATATTTCCCTTCTGACTGCTCCTTTCCGCGTGCAGGGCATGCGCAGAAGAAGCTTTTGCCTGCAATGGTAAAAAAAATGACAACCTCATGCATGCACAGTGAGATCAGCATTCTTTACTCCCATTTACAGCAGGCTACATCACCCGACCTTACACCTACGCACTGCAAGATCAGGTGATGTTGCCAGAAGAAGAAAGAAGAGGGACGAAGATGGCCACGATGAAGGCAAATTACAGGATGGCACAGGACCCAACTGAGATTGGGTCCTCTGTGTAAGTAAAGGTAAGTGTGATTTTTTTTAGTTTAGTTCTGCTTTCAAGCCTAACTCCAGACAAATATTTTTCATAGTCTTGGACAGAGCGGGGAGGACTTAAACACCTGTCATGATTTTGTTTTTGTGTAAAAAGTCTAACTCAAATATAGTTAGAGGATTAAAGGGACCAAAAAATAAATTTTCACTGAACTAGTGCATAGCACAGCACAGCCTTCTTTAGACAGATAGTACTCATGTCTCATTTTATCACATATCCCAAAATTAGGGGAATAATTGTCAGAGCCATGCAAATTAATCCTTTATGCCCCACTAGATAACTGTACGTCCAGAACTGATGGTGTATTATACAGCCTAACATTATACAATCATTTATACTAGACTGCATAGCTTTTTCAGTGTTGTTGTCCATCATCAGTGCATTACATGGTTTCTGTGTAGTAGGGGCATGCTGCTTTTTGTATATTCTTAACTGTTTTTTTTTTTTTTTTTCAACAACTGTTAGAATTTAACTACTATCTACAGGACATAACCTAATTCATAGGTCTGGGTGCACCCATCACTTACCGTATGTCAGAAATGGATGCACAGACAGCAACAAAAACCAAAAAAAAGAGGTTTTATGTTTATATTGCTCAAAATAGGGGAAAACTGAAATCACAAATCATCTCAGATTTTGAAGTCCAAAATAATGAAGTTGAAAACCTTTGCTGATATACGTGTGCATTTCATTGAGTACAAAACTATGTTCCTTCTTGCAGAAAGACTGCAGGGTCATGGCCCTTCTATAGCCCTGTCCAGGCTCATATCTTAGTATCTGCTTTATGTTCTTAAGTCTCTGCTGGAAAACACAGCAAACGTTATGATGGCATATATAAATGTGCCATCCTGGAAGATCTCTACTACCTGTATGACTTGA
Organism: Pyxicephalus adspersus; assembly: GCF_032062135.1. Classification (NCBI taxonomy): domain Eukaryota; kingdom Metazoa; phylum Chordata; class Amphibia; order Anura; family Pyxicephalidae; genus Pyxicephalus; species Pyxicephalus adspersus. Next base: position 98,541,953 of record NC_092860.1, read on the forward strand.
GTGGGCTGCAGGTACTGCCTCATGCTACTGTAGAGAATCTGTATTGACAAAGGCACTATCAAAATGAAAAATCAGTCAGAAAGACCAAGGATAGAAAAATGGTCTGTGGTAAAACCATTCTCTCTTTGGGGATTGGCTTTCCATTTGCCCATCCTATCCACTTTTTGCCTTTATTTTTGCCAATGCAGGCTAAACTGATTATCAATAACTTATGCTTCCTAATTGGATGTATATTTTAGTACATCCTACACCCAGAATTTACAGTAAACCCAGTAGTATTATTTTTTCCAAAATGCAATATTTCATGTTTTTTTACTGAAAAAAAAGCATAATAAAAAATGTTAACCTTAACTATAACAACAAAATCATTCTACATTCTACTAAAGTATATTACTGTGTCAAAATAATGTTCTTGTATTTAGTTTTTGCTAAACAAATCTAAGAAAAAATGAAACCATCATGTACCAGCTTTACCTCAAATTGAAACATCTAAGGCAGGTGGAGCCATATAGTTGGCATATAGTCTGAGATAAGGAAATACCACTTTACCACTGGACATTATATTTATATATTCTGCACAGGGTATGTGAAGTGGAAAGGTCTGTGAATAAGTGAAAAGCACAAAACCTTATAGGAGCACACTAATGAAATCTAGATCTGCTTAAAAGAAAGATATCAGTTCTGTCCTAATCCTAGCAGGAAATATTAGCCTTTTTGTTTTTACTATGGTTGTATATAGCTGTATACACATGAAAGGAAATATAAAAACTTGTAGTGCATTCTATTGTACAAACGGGTTAACATCTCCTACTCTTCCTGCATATCACTGATGGTCCATTTTGCAAAGTCCTTGTGTGTGTGTTTATAGGCATATCTTGGATTTCTTATATTTCCAAAGTATATAGATCCAAAAACATATACAAAATTAGTTTGGCAAGTGAATAAATGAGTATAATGTGAACACTTGCAGGATGTATAATGTCCTTTATAATCAGAGATGCGTTTAAAACTAGGGTTGAGTGAGCGAAGATTGTGAAATTGATTTTACCTGATACATTTGCAAAAATTTTATACAATTGGTACATATTTTTGACATGTTGCAAAAATCTGGGGACTTTTTTGGTTTCTCAACCAAAAGAATGTTGCATGTACATCACTACTTGCAACCAATAAAAATTCAGCACTCCCCCTTCTCTATAGAGACCACATAATAAGAATAGGGAGGGAAAGTGTGTTTCTTTTACAACTATAATAATAATTAAAATAGTACAATTCCAGTGTCCTTGAGGCAGGGTCAGTTTTGTATTGGAGGAGAAACTTGAGGATCTTATCGCTGAGAGTGATTGTTACTTTTGTCATTCCTATTGGTAGCTTCTCAGTGCTGCCTTTGCTGCTGTCTCATTATACAGTGAGACAGAAACCACAATTACTGCGCAGCACAGACTTCTTTTTCATACAGTACTCTAGAATTTATTTGTATTTACCATAGTTTACATTGAGAACACTACATAGAGGTATGCACTGAACTGTCTACAATCGTGATGCTGCATAAATTCTGAATTTTATTTAAGTTTATAGTGATAAATATATACGAATATACATCACAAGTGAGCAGTGATCTGCTGATATAAAACATATATAATCAATGTGAAAATGGATATGGACACTTGCGATATAACACTATGTACAGGTATAAAATTCCAATAGCAAAGCAGAATTACAAAGAGATAACCTATTTTGAAATAAACAGCAGCATTATCTGAACACTTAACCCCCACAAATTAACATATACAAAGTGCACAAGAAAAAGTCGAGGAAAAGGAGGAAAGTAAAGCTTGAAATGAAGAAGTTAATCACACATTTTAACATTTAATTAACAGGTGCCACAATATTTATTGCATAATAATTTAAATTTTAATACAAAATGTTATTGACCTTCACGCATTTTTCAAAACATTCCTAAATTCTCCAAAAAATTTTAGAAGCATAACATTGTCAATTTCTTTATATTGTACTTGGTCTTATGGAAAAAAAATCAACTTTAGCTTATTTTCAAACTTTTTCCAAAGCTGTCCTAATGTAGTGCATGCAGGTGTCATTTCAGCTCTCACAATAAATATCTGAGGGCATAATTCATTGTTTAAACTCCTACTTCTCTTAACTTGCAGCAAAAATAAATACAACTTTGAAAAGTTTATTTCTAGATTGTTTTTTGTCCTTAGTGTCTGAATAAGCAGTGGAGACTCTGATGAACCCAAGAAGCATGACATACATTCTCATCTGAGTAAATCCAGTAATCTATCCACTTAATCTCAAATCGTCAAATAAAGTGCTCTGGACAATATAAACTCACCATTGCTCTTGGTTTTCCTGAAGAAAGTCCAACTCCAAACTTTTTCTGCCTATGGATTTGTTTAAGCTATTCCCGAGAGCTGTACTTGTTGATTTAATAAGTGAATGACTTCATGTAAGTCTTAAATAAAGGGGGATCATTCAAGAATTTGCCCTACCAGAATCAGAAGCAGAGTAATAGTTTAACGTCAGCATTTTTTACCCATGGTGTTACTAAAAATGATTTATGAACTTTAGGCATGTTTTAACAAAGTATGAAACAAGAACAGATAGATAAAAATATATATTTTAATAGAAATAGTCCATCAAACAGCTAATTGCATGAAATAACTGTCCTTAAAGTGTCTGTAACACTTTTTTTGGATATAGTTGTGAAAGGTTAAGATATTTCTACGTAATTTTTTTCTTTGTGGTCATCATTTAAAAGCAACAGGAGAAAGAAAGAACATGCTTCAAGAACAAGTCTTTCATGCTACTGCATTTTCAAGAGGGTCACACATCAAATCCTTGACCCCATCCACAGAAGTGGGTCTGTTCCTGGATTGGTTATTGTGAATGTTTAATTTTCTACCCCTCTTTCTCACTGCATAAATCCTCACCTCTCCTGCGGGTACTAGAAACAAAATAATCAAGCAAAAAAAAAAAAAATTATATATTCCTTTGCATTTTGTCTGCATGCACTAAATCTTATGAGATATTCTTTAGTATGTAAAATTGCTTTATCTAGGTAATTTCATATATAGAGTAAATTAAAGTACAATTAATTAGGATATAAGTAAATAAATGAAATAGAACACCTTCAAAAAGAATCAGATGTCTATGACATTTTATAAACATAATTAAACAGACAGCCCTATTTCCTAATTTTTCAATTACTTGACTTCCCAAACAATATATACAGAAGCTAATTTTGTCTGCCCTTTTTTCAAGGTGATATCCTTTAATTTCCAGAGTCCTTTGGACAGCCTCTGGAGATGCTCTCCAAACATTTGCCTAAGTTACTCTGATGCTCTCCAGATACAAATCAGCAGTCCCTGTGCCACACACATCAATTTCCTAAAATGTATGTAAAGAGAACAGTTCAAATGTACATGGCATGAAGTAAAATGTGAATAGACCTCTTGTGAAAAGAAAGGTTTTTGTAATCTTGTACACATGGCATTTCTACGTGCTGATAGCCACTTGTCACACGCAGAGAAGAAAACATCCAAAGAGCTTTCAGGAAGACATCAATAATTTCACCAATCTGTATGATAGTTTAAGTGTAGATAAAAAAATACATTTTAGCTGACAACCAGGATATCCCGAATACAAAAGCTTTATACACTAAACTCTTATATCAGAAGACAGACATCTGTCAATATTCTATTGAAATGAGAAATATTTCCAAAAACATTCATTCTTCACTCAAATGCATAAGTTATGTTTCTGTCTATTTAGCCATTGATCTTTTCTTGACTATCTCTCTATCATATGTGTATATAGCTTTGACAGTTATTCCTTTATTCCAGGTTTATTTAATTTACTTATTTATGTATAGACATAATACACAGTATATCTACTCATATAACAAACCACTATATTTAGCGGTCTGTTTGCTTATCTATGTTAATTATCATTATTATTTATTATTAATATTAATAATTATAAACAGGATTTATAAAGCGCAAACATATTATGCAGCATTGTACATTAAATAAGGATGGCAAATGACAGACAAATACAGATAGTGACACAGGAGGAGAGGACCTTGCCCTGAAGAGCTTACAATCTAGGAGGTGAGGGAAGAAGGGTAAGGAAGTGAGGAAGAAGGGTTTTATAGTTTTGGCAAGTAAACAGACATCTATTTTTCTTACATTTAATTACCTTACTTAGTTCATTTACATTAAGAAATGCAGAACAGATCCGCCATAACTATCTACTACATGTGTCTGTCCATCTAATATATTCTATCTATCAATTTATCTATCTATCTATCTATTCATCTATCATTCTTCATTCTTCCATCCATCTATGGTCCATATATATATATATATATATATATATATATATATATATATATATAGTAATGTACTGTATAAAGCTTTGGCAAGCAAGCAATCATTAAAAAAATAAGTATATTTAATTAGCACTGTGAATAGTTATTAAAAAGACTGAACTTTACTGAAATTAGTCTAATAGGTGTAATATATAATCTCGGCTTTACAAATGTTAACCAAAAGCTCAGCTGACTTTTAGTTTAGTTTCTTTTTTTTTTAGAATCTGCAAAGTCCTGGAGTCCAGTAAAAATATACACCACTGAGTTAAAATAAACACAAACCCCTAGCTGAGAATTTCAGGACTCCTTAGAGGCAAAGTACATACCAGACAGTTGTAAAACTGCCATTGCGGTTCCACTCACTAAGAATGGTCACACTGTACACCATGACCCTGGGAATCCTAGATTGTAAAGTTATATATCTGTTTTAGATAAGCGATCCTTAAAAAATCATATACAGAAAACCAAAGAAGCAGTTATGTGCCATGTCTTAAGGTTTCAACCTTTCAGTGATGTATTCTAATGATCTTTAAAGTCTATTAAATTGCAACAGGAAATGGCAAGTAGACTGTGGCTTACAGTTTGTTAGGGGATTAGTAAATCAGGCTGGTAGTTAAAGCACATTCCTTAAAACCAAAATATTAATATATGTAAAAATTCTTCATGTGCCAATATTAATTTTACTACTGTGAGAACCACCATATACATGCATAACTAATATTGCTGCAGCTATGGTAAAATATACAGTTAGCATTAACAGTTTTTTTTACAATGGTGAGTTTCCTGAACCTGAAAATACTACCATGTATTTCACAAGATATTTCGAAATCTTTTTCAATTTCAGGCATTTATGCCATAGTATTGATTTTTGGGCCTTTTATTGGATAAAAAAGCATAATGTCCATATTTTAAGAGTGTTACAAAAACTATGACATTAATTTTAGCCATCATTATTTGCCAATAATACATATGCATATAATGCATTTTATGCATATGCATAAAATATTACATTTTCATCAGTGAATCTGTATAACCAATGGAGGCCACCATGAGTGCAGCTCTCAATAGCTTTATTGGAAGAAGTTGGTCTTTAAATCTCAACAAAACCCAAAAATGAAAAAGCTGCAACCAGGGAGGTCTTTTATTGCAGAAGGGAAAGGAAATGTCCCATGTGCAATAAAAAACCATACCCGTCTGATCACAATTTTTTAACTATACTCACCTTTCTCCATTCTGTTTTCAGGCACCACCACCTTATTCTTAGTCTGCTCTTGCTCTTTGTCCATCTTGATTGGCCAACCCAGGATAACATAACTCCTACGTGCCTGGCCAACCCTTCACTCCTGGTATCCACATGGGGAAGCCAGAATGCTCCAGGTATCCCAGATTCTACACTGAGCTGCAATTTATTTGCATATTAGAAAGGTGATCAGGCAGGTAAGAATGCTTTCTGCAATAAATGATCTTCCTGGTCACTACTTTTTTCATTTTTGGGTTTACATCAACTTTAAAGGTGATGTCAATTTTTTGTGAATGTCATTTAGCTGGTGCACCATGTATGCATTAAATCCTGGCACCCTGCATATCCCAGCAGTTCACTGTTTGATTTCACCAATATGTATAACTGTTATGGTTGCATCTTGATAAAGGAATCTTTGTCACAGGTATTTGGTGAAATTTGCTGTATAATATTACCAAATTAATATTATTGCACAGTATTTATATAGCACAATAATATTACGCAGCGCTGTACAAAGTCCAACGTCATGTCACTAGCTGTCCCTCAAAGAGGCTCACAATCCAATGTCCCTACCTTGGTCATTAGTCTTTAATACAGTCTGAGGTCAATATTGGGGGTAAGCCAAAAAATCTAACTGTATGTGAGAGAAAACCTGAGTACCCGGAGGAAACCCGTGCAAACACAGGGAGAACCTGCAGATAGTGCCCCGGCTGAGATTTAAACTTGGGACTCAGCACTGCAAAAGCCAGAGCACTAAACTCTGAACAACCGTGCTGCCCAAATATTAAGTTGTGTCATCATATGTTATCAATATGGTAGATAATTTATTTAAAGTAGCCCTTTGCTACCCTGTGATTGTTCTTGGCCATTTAGGAGTGGACACTGTCTAATGTGTTGCACCCACTATTTTGTTAAGTGCTACCTCAATGCCAACATATTAGCCTTGCTGCTCCTACATTAAATTAAACTTTATTTTCTAAAGTCAAAATGAAAAGTTTCTTCATTACCCTTTATTACTCCTGCTTTTTTTTTTGGAAAATAGTGAGTGGAATTCTCCACAACAAGGATATATTGACCAAATAAAAGCCTTAATAGAGTAAGTAAGGGTTTCAAAGGGAAGAAAGTGAAAAAGCAAAATGTGTGACAGAAGTAAACACCTCACACATTTTACCTCTTCCTCATTCTTTTCAAACTTACAGTAAAAAAATGTACAGGATTTAGACTTCATGCATTGTAAAACAAAGTGATAATTAAAGCGAAAAAGAAACACGGTACACTAAAAAGAATATGCAATGTGCTTTTAATCAGAAAAAAATAATTTATAATGAGATAATTTATTTTCTTATCCAGTTTACATTTATTTCTATGTGCCGTTAGCCTCAGATCACATCAGACAGAACATTATTGAAGCATCTAGAAGACAGCCACAAAAATAATGGCCAGAACACATTCCTGCTCCATAAAGTATTTATGATTTTGACTCAGGTTTCATAAAAAGTAAAAAAAAAAAAGTTGTGTTATGGACCAGAATTCTTAACGTATGAAACAGGATTATGGTGGATTGAAGTGGTCTCAGATATTGTGGCAATCTACTGTTATGGAAGCAGCCAGTGCCAAGCCCTTCAAAAGTAAGGCCAAGCCTTAAGCAAGTCATACTGGAAAACAGTAGGTATGCAGGTCTGAATCAGTAACCTCAGGACAGCTTAGCTTTCTAATTTTCTCAAGTTACAGATGTGAAATCTTCAGTATGTTTTTGAAATTAAACCATCTGGAACGTTTTCTAGGAGTGTGATCATTTCTATTGCTTTTCCTTTGGGTCCTCTCCAAAAGTAAACAACTATTTATTTTAGGGGTTGTATTTAAGACTTATGTAAGTCTAACATTTTTATTTCCATTGCATTATATACAGGCTTGTTTTTTAGAATTGTATCAGAAAAGTCTATACAAAATACAAGATATACAGTGTTCATATAGAGTTACCATTTTTGATTGACTTATTTTGAAGAATATATCACATAAAAAACCAAGATATATGACACTTTATAAATAAGTGGTAAATAAAGTTTAAGTGTGTTTCACAGTTAGTACAGTTATATGATGATCACTTAAGTGTAGCACATTCTTGACATTACTGCAATTTCCATGACTTGGTGATTTCACATCCCTCATTCTCTGATAACACCCTGCAGGATGCAACCAGCAAAGACAAAGCAGAACTCTAATATTCTAAATGAAGGGCCATTGCTTGATCTTTTCTTGTAAACTTTATGCTAAGAAGCATGAACCTCATTAATCATTTACAAAGTATTTGATAACCAATCAGTTTTATTTGGCTCAACAAAGAACCCTTAGGCTTCAGCTCAGGTGATTTAAATGTGTGCTTGTTATCAAGTTAAACAAGTTTGTGTCGCACTTTTACAAGATTTACCAAGTTTCAAACTTGCTGAAGCCAAATAAAGCCTGCCTAAGTCTGGCAAAGCGTGTTTAAAGCAACAACTGGTACTCTCATTAAATTCCGTATTGCACCCCCCACTGCAACTAAATGATGCTCAAAGGAAATCAAGAAGAAACTCAAATGCTTACCAAATACTTTGTAAAGGGTTAGTTCGCTTCAGTGTTTCTTTTTTTAAGCCAAACTTTACAGTATCCCAAAAACAGGAAGCAGGGAACAATGTGTCCCTTATCAGTAAAATACCCAATGCTGAATGTGGTCATTCTTCAATATCCTTCCTGCTGCTAGTAGTGGGGCTGTAATGTTACTCCTGAAGACTTCACTTACAGCTTTTATGTCCTAGGAAAAGTAGGTGGTCCAGGCATAATACTGCTTTCAGTCAGTTTTAGGGTTTATTTTAGTTAGGTTTGAATTGTTATAATCCCTTTAATTGCCAATAAAACAAATATAATTGATTGTGAACATGTTCCAGACTTTCTAACAGTTTTTTTGTTTAATGAAAGTTACACTGATTTGTGACAAAACAGTGAATTAGATTCTAATGTGCGAGTATAGAATGCCAAAACACATGAAAACAGACATCAATATGGGTAACATCTGTATTCCAGCAATGCAATTGGAATTTAAACAGACATGACTAACATTTTATAAAATATGATATAATCCAAAAAAACACTTCAAAGTTTGGAACTGATAGTAACTCCCATACCAGAGATGTACCATGTTTTAGGTATTAGCATTGTTTTAGACACTCATATGCCTCTATTCAACAATAATTCCAATAAGGGAAAACTCATTTGGGGTTTATTTACAATTCTGTTATCAACTAAAACATTCTCTGGTGTAGAATCTTCCAAGTCAATGTGATTCAAAAGCAGTAATTGATTTTCCACCAGGGAATGTTTCAGAAAATGTCAGGTTCATTGGTTTTTTTATTAGTGTGTTAAAATCAATTTTAAACCTGTGTAACTAAAAGGAGGATGCAATTGGTACTATAGAAAAGTATTATATATTGAGAGTTACTACCGTAAGGGACCTAATTGCAAAACTGTAAGACTGGAGAAGATAGACTATCATTGGTGAATCTGAGTTATTCAGCAAAACTGTAATTGATCTGTTGCAGGATTGAAAGCATTTGCCAAATAATAGCAAATTATTTTCAATCCCCGGTTCTCCCACGATGGTTTATCTTTTCCACTCTTGTAAAGCTTTAATAAATCAGACCCAGTGTGTCAGTTATGGGAAAAGTCATTTTCCTTTGTCATAATCAGTTTCTCTGTAGCACTGACTGATCAGTGTTCAGGGGGAAAAAATAATTTTAGGGAAAGCAATCAAATGTTTTCAGTAAGAGTACACTCTAAGTTAATAGTACAGGCTTGCGTAAAAGGAAGCTGTTCATATAGTATCATATCTTACTTTCTTTCATGTACATTTGTAGGATTCTCCATTTGATAACTAGATTGTAACCTTGTTTAACAACTTCTTGAAGTCAGTCAGTTACATGTAACAATGCACAGATAGCATTTTATTCAACCTAAATAGCCATGAATCGCTTTTAAAATTATGCTATTTTCCGCCATATTGACTATGGGGTCTATTTATAACATACTGAATCTGAAATTCGCTGAAACAATCTCGAGTGGAGAATTGTTTACTGCCATAAAAACACATGGACTCGGAGGGAATGTTAGGGAATGTCAGAATGACTGCTTTACAAGTAGACCCCTATATGTAGATGATGTGATTTATAGTTATGATTTGACCTGATTCAAGAAATAGTATTGCAGAAAATACGATGAGAGAATCCCAGTTTAAAAGTAAAATAAAACTGAAAACCCATTGAAAAAGTGTTGGCTCAGAAGGCTTTAGAAGGAATTACTTTTTTCAGGTGGGGTTAACACACGTTTTGCTGAACTCTCTTGAATAATTACCATATCAATTCCACATAAATGATACTCCATTGTCAAAAAGATGTACTTTTACATTAATATTTTAAAAAAGATTACATTGAAAAACAAATCAATAGATTATACCACACAAGCCCCACCCCATGTATGTTTAGGTCTGCCTATGTATAGGTGTGTAAATAAATATATATATATATATATATATATATATATATATATATATATATATATATATTGGTATGTGGTAAAAAAACATTAAATTGAAAATAAAAAAGTGTGTGTGCATTTTTCACAAAAAATGGGTTGACGCCTTTCCTTAATTAGATATTAGAATTGCACCTATATGCTGAAAATAGCAAACATCCTATTATCTGCTCTTGCTTGATTTACACAAATCTATTCTTTGTTAGAATATTTTCCCACTCTTGACCAATATATATTATTATATATTTTAGTATATATATATAGTTATTTTTCATTATGGAAAATCAGTATCTAACAAAATCTTTTCCAAGTTTCCATGTACATTCCACTCCTTTGTTCTAACCACAACATCGTTTTAAGTGTCCAGATAGAATTATGATAACATAATATGTTTTTGCTAAGGCCATTGGGATAACTACAAAGTTGTTTTCATCATTTATCAATCACAGTACTGCTAGTATAGAGGGCCAGGTAGTATCTTTGAAATGGTACTGTAAGAATCTAGTAACACAGCAACATCTTTTCATAAAATGTAACATGCTTCTTATCACCTTGCCGTTATCAAGCATGTGCATGAAACAGACCCGTAATCTCATATTTTAACACGTTATAAAATACCAAGTATACAGAAACAAAAAGGGCAAAAACGGCAATACTGTGTAATGTTTATTTATTATTTATATTATATTTATATATTTAATAATCAAGCTTTTTTAACTAAGACTCTATTACACCCAATTGGGCTTTCAGGACTTAGAGGACTACCACTTTTTTCTAGGATACCTGTACATAATTGAGGATTTATGACTTATCATAGCAGCTGTTATCAAATCACCCAGAATAGATCATTCTCAACAAATGTTTTTTTTCAATATTGGTGGGTGGACATTGATCCATGTAGCAAGGAGTGTGACAAAGAAATAGAGGGGATTTTATTTTCCTAAGACACAACAGCTAGGAGCACATTTTCTTTTTTTAGCCTATTTAAGCTTCTTTAAGCTTGGGGTCTGGAAAGACAGGTAAACAGACAGAGATAAATTACCTATAAGGGATATGCTGTATCTGCCAAAGGAGTATTTTTCTGTCAGTCTAAACCTGGCAGGACAAAAGACCCAATTTTATTTCTTCCCTTAATTTAGCTTGTGAAAGTAATTGGATATCACTAATATTATACGATTATAATAATACTATGTATATATAAAATATATTAGAGCTGAACTCCAGCATTGACCTTTTTCCACACTTTTAGATGGTCTGTTCCTGTATTGAAGACAATTAGCTCCTGTTCCCTTAATGTTGTGACTTTTACACACAGACAAGCACTAGAAGTTGCAGCTGATTTATTAAACCCACCTCATTTCCTGTAAGATAGACTAACAGGACCATCCAGCCGGGTCCTCCATATCTTTGCTGTCCTGGACAAGAGGAATGTGCTGTGTTATAGTCTGGGGTGTGTTATAGACAGGGGTGTAGTGGGGTGCCATGCCCTCACTTTTTTTGGGACCCCCGTATAGGCTTTTCCCGCACACTCATCATGGATAGCCTTCACTATTACCGTGCCCTCTCTTTTTTTATGACTACAGTCCTGGGTATAGATGGGTTGGGGTTCCAAGGCAGGCTAACAAAATGTAAGAAATGTGACCATGCTTACAATACAAACACATTCACAGTTTCACTACAGTGTGAGCTGCTGACTCCATTTTGGTCTCTATGTTAAGTGTTCAGCTTTTGCAGTGTTCAGTGTTCAAATTTGTTGAGCCACTTTTCCATAAAAAAGTTTTGGCAACCTTGCTCAGGAGTTCGGTGATTTAGCAGGATAGTCAGGCTACAGGAAAAGAGGAGTGAAAATTTAAAAATATTGACTGGACTTGACATCATGTTGGCAGAGTCATGTACAGTCTTGGCAGCTACAAGTACAAACAATTAATGGATAGCCCATTTTAGATCCTGGGGGTGCCTTAGAATTTTCACCTGTGTGAGAAAGTCTTAGCTGAGCTACTGAAGCTAAAGTTTTAGGCTGATGACATGGAGCCCTCTTAAAGTGCATCTTTACCACTGCATAACCGGGCAAGCCCCATTAGCACTACCCACCCCTTGTTTTTGACCCTTCTTTGCCTTTTAAATTTCAATTAAATGTTTATTGAAAGTTTTCTTAGCAAAAAACAACACTAACAAAAACATATTCCATGGTTAGTGACTGCCCCTGCAGGAAGTGTTAACGTTATGTATACTAACAAAAAGGCCTTCTTCGGGCACTGCTTTTCCAAAATTCTAAGGCAAATGTAGAGGGCTGTACTAATTCATTTGGCACTGACTGCAATAAATGTATTTGCAGGACATGGTGTTCTCGGAATCTGTGAACCACTTTACTTAAGCCTTTTAATTTCTATTTCTGTGCTCCAAAAACATTTTGCCTTGTAAATAAGATGTTTATTTATGATCTGATTTACAGATGCCTCACTCACATTCTGTTATTTGTAGTTTAATCCAATAGCTTTTTGATTCATTACCATGAAGGACTGAGCACCAGAGGCTGCCAATTCACCTCATTATCACCTCAATAAATGTAGTGCGATATGCAGTAGGGGATGAAGAGGCGTGATTTTGCCTGCAGAATCAATGATACACACAACATCTGTAAATGATGTATACTGCCTTGAAACCATAATGCACTATGCACATTGACCAGTGTGAAAAAACATTTTCATAATGCAGGATATCACTTGCTATGCTTTCACAATCTCAACAATGGTTGCAAAATGTATCATAGTAATAAAAAAAACTTCAAAAACAGATAAAGTCAGCTAAGTTAATTAAATATTTAGTTAATGCCATTCAAGATACTTTGCAATTGAGGTAATGCCAAGAAGTCCACTAAGTTTACCCTCAGTTTATGTTTAAGAAAAACTATTGAAGCAAAGGCTTTTGCAGTGTGTCTGCTTGTAACAGCAACCTCCAATGCCCTGCAGTTTTCTGCAGACAGCCTGCAGTAAGTGGACATGCTAAGTACTGTCTACACCTCTAGTGACTGTACAACACAGTATTTATGTATACAATATTATACAAGATAATATCTGGGTCTACAAATGGATGCATACCCTCAATGACTAAACATATTTTTTGTGAGATTTCAACTCTACACAGAAAACACAACTGTCAACAGAACAAATGTCCTCACTGGACAATTTCCCCAATATTACTGCTCTGTAACATTTAGGCTTTCCTGTCACTTTCTGACAATGGACACCAGAACAAATAGAGATGCATATTCTCTCTAGGAATCTTACCACTCTGCCTACTGCCCAGGTGTGTAGTCTTAAAAAAAGAAGAGGGGGCACGGTACTATCCATGGCCAGCTTGCATACGCGTCATTGTTATGTAAATGCCTCATTCCTAAAAAAAAAAAAAAAAAGTGAGAGCACGGCGTACCAACACATGCCCGCCCCACTACACTTCAGCTACTGCCTAAACTTGACACGGCTGTTTGGTTCCTAATCTTAACTACTTTTTACCTGGTACCTTACTCTTAATCTTCTTGCCTGTGCCCAAACACCTTCCACACTGCAGGTAATCTTAACCCTCTCACAAAGTTATGATTTATCTCTCGAGAAAGAAGATAACTCTGCTTGCTTAACAAATGCAGGTGGTGTGCTGAAGTGTTCCTTGGCATTGTTTTGCCAAGGCAGCAAAGGCTCACTTGAATGCCAAATCAAGGCTTATCAACATGATCCACTGAAGTATTCTCCAGCCCTAGAAAACAAACCTTGACACAACATTGGGAAAATTGCCTGTATAGAATTACTTTGATTTCACTTGCTTAACAGTCAAACTGTTCCCAAGTTTTCTCTGAAGGTACATTCTCCCAAGCACTTTCCAAAAGCACTTCCCTGAAAGTACTTTTCCCCGATCTGAGTCCTCTAAGCACCTTTCCCCAATTACTTTCCACCCAAGTACTTTGCAACAAGCACTGTCTGTTCACTTTTTTAAAATCTCAACTGTCCCCATTGTTTCACAGTTCTGTCTCTAACTGAAAATGGTCCCTTGGCTAGCTGTGCACAGTCTTTTCATGGAAAGCTATACTGACATCAGTGAAGACCCAGGCATGGGCGCATGTGTGCACTAAATCTAAACTCAGAGGGCCCGATTTATTAAAGCTCTCCAAGGCTGGAGAGGATACACTTTTATCAGTGAATCTGGGTGATCCAGCAAACCTGGTATGGATCTGGTTCTTTTTTAACCGCAAATGACTGAAGAAATTCATTCCAGGTTTGCTGGATCACCCAGCTTCACTGATGAAAGTGTATCCTTTCCAGCCAAGGAGAGCTTTAATAAACCAGGGCCAGAACTTGAGATTCTGACTTCTAATCAGAGGTCAGAATAGATAAAAAAAGAATCAACTGTGATTAGAACTATTCAACCACATCAGATTAAATCAGCACATGTTTAAAGTGAAAAGTAAACAGGAATTTGCTTTTACATGACTGAATAATTGACATGAACATTCATACAATATGTTGTGTGAAAATTCTAAATTTCTTTAATAATTCGGTATCAATTTGGAACCAAAGACAATACCATAATTGGTTAGCAGAGCTTTATCACAAAATAAAAAGTAGTCAGTCAAATTTTAGGTAAGTCTGCGGCACAAAATTATTTCATCTAAGCCCTTGTTGTCATCATTTTGTTTCCTTTGTTGATTCAGTATATAAACCCTGTAAAAAAAATTTTATTTAACTGGGTGTATTAAAATTGCATGACATCTATCTATAATTGTCCCTTTTCATGAGACACAACCATTGTACTAGAAGCGCTGAAAATGTCAAGAATTTGCCTGAATAATATTGAAATCTACAACACTGTCTGTCATTTACATA
Organism: Pyxicephalus adspersus; assembly: GCF_032062135.1. Classification (NCBI taxonomy): domain Eukaryota; kingdom Metazoa; phylum Chordata; class Amphibia; order Anura; family Pyxicephalidae; genus Pyxicephalus; species Pyxicephalus adspersus. The sequence continues at coordinate 98,557,020 of NC_092860.1, forward strand.
ACCTGCTTCACAAAAAAAATGAATGAGGTTCTGAAACTGATTTATACATAACAAATAGTACATAGAAATCAACAATAGAAAAACAACTCAACAGAAAATGTCAGCTTTCTCTGAAGAACTATTCTAACAGTCTGCAGTCAACAGTGACATCAAGTGGTCTCTGGTTTTAATTTCACAATTTTCAGTAGTATTTTACCCATCCCATTCAAATTTTTTAGTTTAGTACATTATTATACTTAGACATAGGACTACATTACAAAACACACAGTAATATAAGCTATATAGTATAATGATTTAAAGATGCAGAGCTTTATTATCTAATGTCCCATAATGCTTTTTACTTTTACCAAATGAAATGTAAAAAATCTAATCATCATCCCATGCACATCTTCCTTTAGCATACCTAGTTAAATAACATTTTAGAAAGGCCAGGGTTTACTGATTCCTACTACTGGGAGATACTGAAGAGCTTAGTATTATTTTACCTGTGGGATATTAAGAACTTTCAGGACATTAGGTAATGGGCCTGATTTATTAAAGCTCTCCAGGACTGGAAACGATACACTTTCATCAGTGAAGCTGGGTGATCCAGCAAACCTTGTATCCAGCCTTGGGGAGCTTTAATAATTAAAGGCCTATTGTGTACAGTGTTTTAGCAGTCATCATCTTAATCACCATCATTGCTTTCTGTTGTCCTTAGGGCTCATTGTACTTATTGTGACTGATAATTCTTTATTATGTTACAAACTTAAGCTACCTACACACGTCCAACAGTTCTCGCCCAATAACCGGCTCAAGGCCGATATCTGGCGAGAATCTGGCATGTGTACAGCGCCAGTCATCCATTGCCCGAACGACCGTTCTGGTGGATCCACGGACGATGGATGACTAACGATCCTAATGCAAGGGAAAGTGGAGAGTGCACAGCAGGGTGCCGCTTCCTTGTTCTCCCTCTCCCCTCTCCATTTTAGGTTTTGCATAGACCCCTAAATCCCACAAACTGATGTGATGTGAGAAAAAAAAACATTCTGATAGTGATAATTAAATAAGCTCAGACTGGACAACTTACTTTATCAGCTAACCTTTTAGAATCGCTTCCCACCACCAGTCTTGGAGATATCTTCTATACATCCAACCAGTCAGTAGGACTTTCTAGTTTACACCACAACCTCATAAATTAACCATTTCCCAGCAGTAATCCTCACTGTTTATGTTATGCATGTACTGTAGATCTCTCCTCCTCCTGCATAGCTCAGTATAGGTTATGCCAGGTATCTTGGCATCCCTGGGGCTGCTCTGGCTAAATGACACCCAGTGCACATGATCAAGAGTTACATCATCCTGACTTGGCCAATCAAGATGGTCAAGATCCAAAGCTCGGAAAATGACTGGATCAAGATGGCAATGATTGTGATAAAGTGCTAAGTGTAAATAAAAAAATGTGATCAGACAAGTTTTCTTATCGCAGGGGGGACCTCACCTGGTCCTTCCTCAATAGATGATCCTGGTTGTAATTGTTTTTTAGGGTTTGGTTCCATTTTAAATACTAGCAAGCAGCAGTTTCCTCATTCAGTTGTAATTTTGTTTGTGTTTTAATGGACTCTATACTGTTCAAAAAAAATATAGCTACACTTTGCTAAGTTGGTGGCAACAGTAGAGCTAATGTCTGATTTAGGTATCAGCTTACAAATAAAGAAACATAAAGGAAAAAATTACAAGGAGCAAACCATTAACAGGATTTGTTTTAGTAACTATTCAGGTTTTGTTCCTGGGGAGAAATTTAAGAATGACTAAATACAATGAGTACATTCTGCTGTTCTGCTTTGCTTTGAGTCTAAATGTTCACGTTGTAAACCGCAGGGGCACACCCAGAGTTTCTAGAAAGTGAGTTAAAAGACAAAATCTTACCACATTCAGAATAACATAATTTAATTCTGTATCCATAGTCAGTGATGAAGAACCATGTTTAATTCAGTACAGAATGAATGTTACGAGACAACACATTTCCCTACTTACATTTTTTGCTGTCTAGGCAAAAATTTGTCACTTTTTTAGATTTCTTTTGCAGGAAAATTGAAATAAAATAAATATTTGGTGGAAGACTAAATTCCCCAAATCAGGGGGCTAAACTTGCTCATTAACATTTATAATATGCTGGCCTGTAAAAAGAAAACATTAGGCAAATACAAATGTATTATTTAAAATACACTAATTTTCTTTATATATGGCTAATAGAAATGTCAACAATCCCCAGATCAAAGTCATGCAAGCTATACAGAAGAAGTGACTATAATCCATCCCTGGCCAATGAGTTCCAAACAACAGTAATATGTTTACTGTACCTCTCCAATGAAACCAACAAATTATGGATAGAAATGATTAAAAATATGGAATGTTGCGCAACAAGTTTTTTAGACTAATGTGATCATTTGTTTGACAAGTAACGTGATGGTATTATTCATCAACAGATCTCACAGATAATAAATTAATGTCTATGGCTATTATTATAACGTGTGCAGTTGGTTTTCCATTTCCAAACTTTGTACTGACCTCATTAAATAAAGAAAAAATGCTTTAGAGCTTATCCATTATTCAACACCAGTTTCAGTTAAATATACCTCTATAAACTGAAATCAATATGGTTGTCATGTGCACTTTGTACATTTATTTTGTTGATCTGTATAATAATGTGAGATAATTGTTTAAAGCTGAAACTTTATTTCATTAGATATACTTATTCTGCAGATAAAAATAATGTAAATTTACTTTGTATACACAAGAATTACCTTCTTAAGGTGGCAGGTCTGCACAGTGCCCGCACTTTACTAGCACAGATCTAAGACCTTCTGTGTCTTCTCACTCACTAACCAAGGACAAGTATACAGAACACACATTATTAGTACACAGTATATATATAGCACTGTACAAAGTCCATAGTCATGAAACTAAGTGTTCCTCAAAGGAGCTCGCAATCTAATGTCCCTAACATGGCCATGTGTCATTATTGTAGTTGAAGGTGAATTTTGGGGGGAAGCCAATTACCTTGTGCATGTTTTTGGTATGTGAGAGGAAACCCACACAAACATGGAGAGAACCTGGAAATTCCGTGCAGATAGTGCCCTGGCTGGGATTTGAACCTGGGACCTAGCTCTGCAAAGGCCAGAGGGCTAACCACTGCACCACCATGCTGCCCCTATGTTTGCCTACTTTGACTTCACATGTTGCATGCTTTTTATTTTTCTCAATGCATTTTTCTTTTAAGCTCTGTGTCCTTCTGATTCAAATTTCTGGAAAGGTGTACCTCACTAAAAAAGCATAAAGGTATACAGTCAAATATAAGCAATATAAGCAGAGGTGGATTTTCTTTCTACTGTATGGTTATCATCCATTCAAGGTATGACAGCTCCTAATGCATCTATTGTAAAAAAAATGTGTGTGCTTGTATGAGCAATCAAATAGCTAGGAGTAAAGACCAATACATACAGACATGCCTTAACATGGCAATATGGCTTCAGATACATTTTAAAATAGTTGGTTTAAGAGCCAAACATTTTTGATAGTCTTTCAAGAAGGACACCCCTCACTGCTATAAATGTTTTTTTCCTGGAAAATAACATACAGAATACACAACCAAGTTTCAGTTCAATCTGTTTTGATTAAATGACAGTTAAACTGCTGCTAGTATTGTGAATTAGCCTTACAATACATGCAAAAGCACCCAAGAAAGAGTTTGAACAGAAGCTACATATTGTTAGTCGATTGGAATCATACACTTACATGTATGGGTTCATTAAGTTAAAAAGAAATATTTTTCAACCTAACCTTTATACACTTCTATGTACTTTTTAAAGCATATAAACTATTACAAAGAGAATATGTTCGCAAGCAGAATACTATGATGGATATGTAGAGATTTACATTTATGGTAGTCAGGGTGTCAGTTTAAAAATCAGGGAATCAGATTATCAATCTGCCAGGTTTGCTGGCTGTTTGGATATATATTATCTTGGTAATAAAAACATTTGAATGCACTAAAGCTACGTACACACTTCCAATTATTATCGTTGGAAAACGAACGACGAACGTTCATGCACGATATATATGAACGCTTTTTTACGAACGATTTTTTGCCCAATCGATCGTTCGTCGTTCGATTGGAACGATAAAAATTGGAAGTGTGTACGCACCTTAAGCCTTGAGAGGTTGCTCATCTGGATACACTTTTTGCTGGAAGGAAGTAAATTGGGATACTTTTGTCCTTGGCAGGCTGAACATCTAACTGGCAAATTCATCAGGGCATACAAAAGCTTGACATGTGGTATTAATATTATTAATAATATTAATAATATTATTATTATTATTTATAAACAGGATTTATATAACGCCAACATATTACGAATATGGGGGTACATTAAATAGGGGTATTAAAGTATTCATACCTGTTTAGTAAGCATGGTATCAAAATCAAGTTCAGCCTAGCTAAGAGAAGACTATGGGGCTCAATAGAGATTATTACTCAGTTTTTCAACCACAATGATTTCCATTTTTTGCACAATCCCTACTTCAAAAGTGGAAATTTTCACCTCTTCCTTATCTTTGTAAAGCCATGATAAGAGGTTCAATGAAAGCCCACTCTCCACATTGATTATACTTACCCTTACTGCACTGTCATGTGGTTTTAGGTGACTTGCTGTGAAAATTAGAAAAGCTAGTGCCCCTGGATATGGGAAAGAATGGGACTCCCACCACTAATTCCCATGAAGAAGCACTGCCTCAAATTCCAATCCTGAGCACTGTCATATGGGGGTGAGAACTAGAGCCTCAGCTCTGACCAGGTGGACTTTTAGTTTACACAACGCATTTTAAATTGTCCCCAACACATGGGAAAGGTAGAGGAACATAGAGAAGGTCAGTATCGGCGCTGCGTAATATGTTGGAGCTATATAAAGCCTGCTTAATAATATTAATATCAGCAGCTGGTTGATATGTAGGGGTTTGATGGGGGAAGGAGGATCCTTCCACAGTACAGATTCATTTTAAGCTGTTAGAACAATAGCATTCATTAATAATACATTCACTTACATTCCCAAATGTATAACTGAGCAAACCTATGGAGTTTAGAAACCTCTGTGGTTGTTAAAATTGCAGACTGAACTTCATATTGTTAACATTCTTAGCTGAAATGTTGAAAAGTCAAATAAAATGTCTTAGCCACTCTTTTATATCACATTTAACCACAGTGCTAAACAAGTTCAATTAAGTGTCTGCTATTTTTCTCATTCCATGTAAGGATGCCAAAGCAGAGCTCCTGTAAAAGTCTAAATATATTAGCAACTCAAAACCAAAATTGATATATATTGAAGTCATGTGAAAGTCTTTCTTATAAGGACTAAACACACATGCAATGTGTGGGCAGTTACAGCAGTCAGTAATTTCATTCAGATATAAAGGGCTGTGGACTTTATTAGTCTCCAAGTAGTCCTTTAACAGTAGGTCTGAGCCGTGGCTGTCAGACTCCCATCTCTACTGAAAACAACTTAAGTGCTCCTGAAATGGGCTTTTTGTGTTCTGCATAACACATAATTACTAAGTCAAGCGAGCAGCAGTGACAGGCCTATAAAATATCGGTCTGTATTGCTGCACATCAGACACATTTCCTGAACAAACAGAAAGGAACCACAATCCAAAGTGCATGATGTTTGTAAAACATACACTGGTGTTCTCAGGCGTAGGAACTTGGTCTACTATATACTGAACGTTGGCATTTTCTTGGGTTTTACAAATTTCTTTTCATGGATAGGAAAAACGATATGGTTGTCAGGTAAGCAATACTATACAATACTAGTATTATTGTGGAAGGTAGAACATGTAATAGTACATCAGTAGAGATGAGTATTTGAGTAAGTGAGATTTTCCCTTTGAAATTTTCATAAAAGTCAAAATATCCTATTGAAATATACATTGGAGTAAAAGGGGAACATGAATGAATGTGGCTTTTAGTTGTTTTTCAGGGTTCAGTGGGCTTATATGGCTTATAAATAATATCAAAACTCCTGTATTTTTTTGTTTTGTAATAAATGTTTAATGTATGTGTTTACAACTATCTAAAAAAGTATTTATTACTAGGTGCACTCTAAGAATACTAAAAAGTAATACAGAGACAGCAGGAACTGACATGGCCATCCCTGAAATGGTGATAAACGACTTTGCTAATAAATCCAATACTTGCCAATTTTAATTTGTGATCAAGCTAATTTGATTTTTAGGGGGTAAAACATTTAGTTTAAGAAAGAGAAAATGCATCATCAAAAAACTACTTAAAACATTTTTGTCTGGTCTTTTTTATTGTGCCAACAAGGTACCAGTCAGGGTAGTATAGGGTGAAAAATCTAACCCTGGTAAGCAAGAGTAATGTTTTACGTTTACTACACATGGATTCTGATTTTAAATCACAAAACAGTGACTAAAAGACTAAGTCTACACTTTGTTATCCCAAGAATGGGCACAAAAAAGCATTCACAAGAACTTGCTCTGCATGTCTGAATGTACATTAGATAATTCTTTTGATTTTCACTCCATTTCCATGCCTGTTTTCTCAATTAAAGATTTCCAAAAAATGTTTTCAGTGGTGAATGAAAGCACCAAATTTATTATACAAAATAATGTATTTAAACATGTATTACTTCCATGGCGGTGCTTGCCAACAATATATTATTTTTTATTTTGCCAGGAAACACCCACCCCCTCTGACAAGTCTCCGAGGGCAATTCATAATTTTATTTAACAGTAGTGTATGATACTTTTGATTGCTGACTTGGAATCAGTTTTGGGCAAACCCCATTTCTGGGTGGCCAACATGTATTCCAGGTTATGAAACAGTCTGTCACAGTCCACTTACATGAATGGAAAACTGCAGGTATCTGGCAGGTATCACAGCATTGGAAGCTATCAAAAAATCAGTCTAATGTGGCCAATCTAACAAGCTTTATTCACTTACCCTTTCACATTGAGATGGTTATGAAATACTTAGTTAGAAGGAACACAAATATAGTTTCTCCAGGGTCTACTCAGTCTACCCATAATTTATTTTTATATTTGTTAACATGTTACATTCAATAACTAACAGATGCAAAATCTATTTGAACAATGTAACATTATTTTACTGTCTGGGTGGCTGGATACACAGTGACAGTTAAATTTATTATTTTTTCATGTGTTTCAGACATTCATTTTCTTTGCATTACACACTGTGATATGGAAACATCAAAAAATAAATTGTCTACAAAAAAGTGCCTAAAGAGCTTACTTAAAGCAGGCCTAATCTCAGTGTATTTACTTTACATAAAAGGGCAGACAACACTTCTATATAAAGTATTTTTTTTTTCTTTTTTTAAGTGCAACACTATTTTTTTTAAAAATTAAAAAAAAGGATGAAGCACCTTTACTGGGATACCGGCATCACGCATCCTGGGAGGCTCTTGGCTGCTCTCGATCTCAGGCAGAAGGGGCATTTTCCTTCACTAAGGGGAACAAGATGCCAATTTCACAAACTTTCTTTTTTCCCCTCACAGGGGTCTATGTCACCCATTATCGCACCTGCACAGTGAGAGATCGGGTGACGTAGCAGGAAAAAGGATTAAGAGGATCAAAGATGGTGGCACCCAGCGCTTCCTCCACGCCAGGATAAAGAAGAATTCCGGGCCAGTGCAGGATCCGATGAAGGAAAGGTCCAGAGCGATTGAGCAATCTACAGGATTAGTTAAGGTAAGTGACATTAACTGAAACATTACCTATTGAAACATCTTCAAGGTCCATGTGTTTAATTAGCATTAACTGATTCTCCACCAGGAAATTCTTCACTGATTCACTGCCCTATAAATAGACCCCTAACAGTTTTGGATTCATTGTCTTTTCTTGGGGTCAAAAATATAATAGCTGTCCTCTGTATAATAGCTGTCAGATTCAAAATGGTATTCCCCATTGATCATTTCTCATTGCAGGCTTTTATCAGGGTTTCTAATTCAAGTTATAGAATAAATAATTTTGTTTGACAGCATGCCCTAACTCAGGGGCAGGCAAACTTTTTGGGGGAATATGATGTTTCACAGTGCCAATATTTCATTTATTTAGAATAAATTGCCAGGACATTTTTAGTTATTTTTATTTTGCAGAATTGTCTGTCTAATCTGTCTGTCTGTCTGTCTTTGAGCAAAGGAGTTGGGGGAGTGGCCACAATGAATTTTAAAATTTATCAGGCGGATCAGGCCAGTATCAGGATAGAGAGTGTATGTACTAACTGATATAAACTACATGTAAAAGCCATTAACTAAAAATAAAAGAAAACTTCAATTTCACTGGGAACAGTGTTGCTGCTCAACCTTTTTTCCAGTGGTCAATTCTGTACCAATATTTGATGGGCCAGAATAAAATTATTGAGTGAACAGAATTGTTTAAAGTGTAGTAAATATTAGCAACTATCCATAAACTAGTTTAATTGATCACATTTTCTATAACTTAGGAGAGCATTAATCTAAATTACTTCTAAGGGGTTCCTGGTATTATTTGTTTTTGTATAAAGAAATAAACAGTTTTGAAAATAATTCATTTTGTATACAGAAATATAAAACAGAAAATATAAGAAAATGTAAATGTAATAAAAAGAGTAAACAGATTTTGCAAAAAGCAAAAAAACACTTGGACATGGGGCAATTTAGGAATCAGGCAAATATATAGATTCCCACCAAGCCTGTCAGTGTACTAATAATTGTTGTAATGTAATGATAAAAACCTTGATTATATTACAATTCTTACACAGTATTCTACAAAAGCACTAGGGATTAAAAAGACAACAACACCTTTGATCTTCAACTGCAATTTTAGCATGCATATAATAATTTAATGAGATTTTTCCACATTGTCTCAGTCTGATCGTATAAAACAACTTTGCTTCATGTAACAAGCCATTAACAAGCAAATTGTTTTTGTACCAAGTAACATTGCTCTTGTAATTCAAAAAACAATTGTGAAAAGCATGTTCTCTATAGTTACCAACTACTTATAGGGAAACAAAACAATATGATGTTTTCCAGTGCCAATATTTCATTTCCTTAGAATAAATTGCCAGGACATTTTTAGTTATTTATAATATTTGCAGATTTGTCTATCTGTCTGTCTTTGTTTTCCAGCAAGTCTGCTGGCAAATTTTAATAAAAGTTAATTAAAAAAAGGAGACAGTCCCATTTTTAGGTTTCATACAGACATTAGGAATTCCAAATTTGGCATTCATTTATTGTTATCATTTATTTTTTGTGTGATGCTTAAAGTGTATCTGTAAAGTTTTTTGGTAGTGATTAAAACCCTAACAGATTATTTTTTTTTGTCATGGAGGTTTTATTGTCATTGCCTTACTCATTGTCATGGAGACACGGCAGGAAAGAGAGAAGATCTCTCCAAACTGTAAGAACTTTTGATCTTGTTGAACCATTCATCCTCATGCTTTGTTCTGGTGACAATACTAACAGATGGTCTAACCCTTTCCTATTCTACCTGATGGCTGATAAAACTTGTATGGAGTTGCAATGTGTTTTCCAGCATGTTCCTGTCAACACACCTGCCCTGTATTGAGGAGCCATTGGGCCTGATTTATTAATCTCTCCAAGGCCGGAGAGGATGCAATTTTATCAGTGAAGGTGGGTGATCCAGCAAATCTGGAATGGATGTGGTCCAATTTAATACAGATCAATCCAAAGCTTGTTTATTTTATTACTATGTTTTATCATACATTGCATCAATATTTAAAGCCATTGCAGGCATGCATCCTTATTAGAGGACACATTAGAGGAATCTCAGATTTCTTTTCTATGTGCTGTGTTTGTATATTCAATATATACAGTATATATAAAATACATTTGACATTACTACAGTAGTAGTTTTCTTTCATTTTCATTTGTATTTTGGAAATAAAATGTACCTCATCCTTGTAGCTTGAGAAAATGGAAAATGGACTGTTTACTCTGGAAGTTGACTCTGACCACAAGATTTTAAAAAATGGGAATTACTTCAGTTCAGACACAGCTTGCAGCCTTTGTCGGGCTAGAAGCAGTGCATTGTTGAGAGTAGGCCCAGAATTCATTAGAAAAAAGGATTTATATACAGTACTTTCACTTGGTGGTTTCTTTTATAGATAATAGGAGCTGGAAGCAAGGTATATCAGGACTACTTTACTCATATCATTGCATATTTATTCTAGCTATATAGTTTTTTTAACAATATAATATTAAAATAGGTTGGAAAGTTGGTTGGAAATTTCTTAATAATATAATGTTTTAATTCCAGTAACTTAATGATCTAAATACAAAATTAATTGTACAATCACTGAACTACTAAATGTAAATTTAGATACATACCTTTAACGTTGATCTAATAAAACAACCATTAGTGATTGTTTTGGGTGAATTGCTGTACAGATAGGTTGATTGGCTACTGGTTGAACAGCCTTTTATGTTCTCTGGAGAGAAGAGAGGAGGAGCTGAAGCTGTCATCAGTCATTACAGATTCAACAGTCCAGATCACTATGATCCTCCTCAACAGCATACAATAATAAAAAGAAATAATTGTAGACTTACTAGGCTTTTGCCCACTTTGTTGCAATTCAAACTGACCTATTATCATTTTCACAAAAAAAAAAATCCTTTTTACATAATGTTTTTTTTTTATTTCATAATTTTTTATTCATCTTTACTGCCACGGTGGTAAATACTTCAATGGGAAACCCGCAACCTCTTGGCATACATATGTCACATATCCCAGAAAGCTGCAGACTACTTCTTCAGCGCAAGTTTAGGATTAGTCACTGTGTCTCTGGGGGCCTTCATCATGTGTGAAAAGACAATTTCACTATCTCATGCATATGCAGAGTGCAATGAGTGCTCATTTATTTACATTTGGAGGAAGACACGACATCATATCTCGCATCTGTGTAGTGCTACATTAAGTGATGCCACCAAGAACCCAGAGGAAAGACGATGGCCACATGGGACATTCTTCATAAAGAAGACAGAAGAGAATGAGGGTTTACTGGGTGCAGTATGTACATCGATGAAGGTTGTTTTTGTAAGCTATTTTGGCTTTAACTGAAGCTGCATACTCATCTTGATTCAGGGATTCAGAATGTATTAAAGGCAGAGGATCAAAACACCAACCTGGCAGGATGTATATTTGAGATATATGGCAGGATGTATATTTATTTATAATAAATCACAACTCTAAGCAGATAAAAAAAACACAAATAAATGCAGCTCTATGATCATAAATGCATCATTAAAGTATTTTTAAAGGCAAGTAAGCATGCAAGCAGCCTCTTCCTGTAATTTTGTTTTTAAATGGGCTACTAATTTTTATATTTTAGAAGCCTGTTTATAACAGTGGATAGTACAGTGGAAATTGTGGGGTGCAGTGTACAGCCTGCAGTGCCTTTTGGAGTGCTCTCTACATAATGCTACAAAAAACAAAAAAGCTCATATGACTTTGACGGATCAAGCAACTGTTTTAGGCTCCTTTCACCCCTTTTAATAAATTAGGGCCTGTAAGATTTATAAAAATGCTAGAGCAGCAGCTGTACAGCAAGGCCAACACAGAAATATGGAATAATGCATTGCAACGGTGTGAATCTGGCTTTATTGTAGGCTAGTAATCCATATAGGTTAAAGGTAGGTTGGAATGTGTTGAGAATAATTGTTGCACAGTCATTATTTCTCCAATTGTAAAGTTAAAGATGAACTTCTATAGGAAAGGTTGGCATCTGAACCTTTAGTTGTCTCTATAGCTGAAATGACAGATTGCATTTTTTCATATTATGCTTAGTTTGAAATGTCCATGTTTGTTGAATTGATGAATTGTTGGAAAATGTTTGATGAAGTGTTGAAAGTTTAAAGCCAGGGTCCCCTTTATAAATTTAATTTACTTCTGTTCATTACATAAAAATAAATGATGTGCACAAAAACTGGACCTTGAGGACTGGAGTTGACCCCTGCTTTAAACCATTGTGATTTAAAGGTTTTTAAATGCTATAACTAAAGAGAAGAATATGAATAATTTACTATACAGCTACCTGTGCTGCCGGGTGCCACTCTGATCTAGAGACATTTCTGGCTAAATTTTTCCAAAATTGACACTTCTAAGATTATCAATCCCCAAGAGAATTTAATAATTTATTCTGTTGACCTTAAAGTAGATGATCACCACTTCATCCCATATAGTGCACTGAGGGAGAAACCACAGTGTGCTGTGGGGAGCAGGTATTCAACATTTCCAGAAGTATTAGATACCTACAGTTGCTGGGGACCTTTATTACAATGTTATTTCAGGACACAGGACTCCAGGAAGTTAAAATCTATGTACAGTCAAAACCTTTTTTTTAGTTGGGTAGGAAAAGTTTAAAAATCCCTTTGGAAGACTCTAAAATTTTGGATTTCCCTCATTCACCTAGGCAGAAATAAAAACTTATCACAGAGTGGAATCCTTTCTAAAGTTAACACAAAATTGTTGCACTTTAATAAAAAAATAAAAAAATCAGGTTGTCTTTAGGATAGATTGGGACTAAAAAAATTGCTGGTAACATATTTTTTTAGAATTTTTTTTACATACCTTATGGTGTTCAGTCCTTTGCAACAGTGTTCCATACTCTGCCAATCCACAAACTCAGAATGGTTTTTTGCATGGTAGCATAAGTCAGCTACCATTGTTGCCCAGTTATTATTTTTCCAATTGTAAAGTTAAAGATGAACTTCTACAGGAAAGGAGTGTATAAGTACATATTTTGCCTGTATGGTTGAACTATTACAAAAAAAATATTTTTATTATTGTTTTTAAAGTGCCCCACCTCACTTGAGCACATATTTAAATTTCTATGATGCAATAATTCTATGTGATGTCTTCCTATTATCTTGTCATCGAGAATGTACACATTGTATATTGTTCCCCTGACAAAGAAACATCCATGTGTTATATTCTTGCCAGTCATTTCAATTCTAAACATTTCCGCACTTTTCATTGAGAAACTCTTGAGTTTTAATCCCCCACACCTCCTCCTGAAAACTAGAAAAACAATATCCTTCTGAGTTTTCAGTAATGTATTTGTTTCTGTTTTCTTGTTATTATTGGAAGTGAAAAAGTTAGTTGGTTACACATGTTTTTTATTTAAATGTGCTTTACTTAAATTAATTAAAGAAACTGCTGGCTCAGTTAAAATAAAGAGGTTCATTATTTAGAAAGAAGTTCATTCAGTTTTTTCTTTTATGTGTACATTTTTTACTGATACAATAGTTACAAAGAAGGTAATACTGTAAATAAGATGACAACTCCGGATGACACTAAATGTAACTTGACATCTGCTACTGTATGGCATTTGTTTGAAAAGGATATCTCTGGTAAGAGGCCGTCTCTGGAAGCAAGTGCTTTTTCCAAGTTTTTTTTATTTCACTCTTTTGTGGTAGGACCTTTAGCATCCTGAATGGCAGGTATACTTCTTCCTGATTTAGGTTGTGGTCCCTCTAAAAACAGGTTACTTACCGCCAAAGGAGTTCAGGTAGATTTGATTGGTGGCCAACAGTTACTGTTTGGTTATATTTCTTACAAGGTCTGGACTTTGGGATAAAAAGAAAGGATATGGGTCAGCCTTGCTATCCCTCCTCAATACAGAGAAAGGGGAATCTCAGGCCCCTAAAATGCAGGAACCTCCTTTTCCATTCAGTGCACCTGGATGCTGCATATCTTCTGGTTTCTTGTATGTTGAGTTTGCAAGGGGTTCAAAATTCTCCTTTATCTATTTAATAATTGATAGATGGATCAAGTAATCATGTCAAATTTCAATGCATAAATTATTGGTCCTCACACCGTGTTCATTTTTCTCCTGGTATTTACATTTAGTTTGTGGCATAGACATAATAATTCCATAGAGCTTTGAATTCAGCAGTAAAAAAACCTTTAATGAGAAATGCAGTTACACACATTCAAACAATTCACAACAGGAAAAATACCTTTTAAATTAGCATAGGGCATGTACGTTTTAAATGTCTTCAAGCAGGAGGGATAATGTAGTGAAGACCTTTACAATGACAGAAAGTAATAGACCTGGACATATCAAGACAAAAAAAATAGGAACAAGAATGGAATCCTTTCTTAAATTCTGTTTGAAAACTCTGTATGTTCACAATGGGGCTGTACTTCAGCATGTCAAAATATTCATCAGTCAGCATGTGGTTTCAATTGTAACAACAATGCAGATTTGTTCAAGCAAACGTTGGCTGCTAATATGCCTGCTAGCTGTGTTTTAAGTGTGGTGTTTTCTGTATGACTCCTTTTTAGGAATGTATTTGCTATGCAATGGCCGACATAATCTTAACTAGCATCTGATCTAAACATTCTTATGTCAAAAAATGCTATTTACAACAAAACTGTATAATCTAGCGCTGTAAGCTGAGTATTAGGTTCTCCAGACATTTTACACAGCACAATTATAATTGTTTTGGATCAATTTCTTTAAGTCATATTTTAAAAAGTAATTGAAACATGAAATGCATGTGTGGATCCACCCAGAAGTGTTAATGCAAAGGGTGAGTTTATTTAATACCAAAAATCTCTGTAACCAGAAGTGTAATAAAGCAACTGATGTACTTAGTTGTAAAGGTTTCTCTTTATTGTGCATCAAATACAATATTTACAGCCATTCTCAAATAGGGTTCCTTCAGAGGTTCATCGAGTTTCATAAGCTTTGGCTGATTAGCCTCCCTTTTGATAGTGACTGCACAAAATCCTTGGCACTGCCACCTGGCAGCGTCAGCATCACAACACCAACCATCCTTTTAGCTATCTGTAAGAGTGGGATTCTGACTACCACTTACCTTTGATTACCAATGTAAAGAGTCTTTTTTTTATTAACGTTAATGTTTGTAGCAGGGGTTCCTTAGGGGTACAATGTTGAGAATGGCTGGTCTACAGTGATATTACAATTATGGTTCAATTGTGACACTGACACTTACAGTTTGATCTTTATTTATCTAGAGCAGTGTTTATCAATCAGGGTTTTGTGGCACCCTAGGGTTCCTCCAAAGATTGATAAAGGTTCCTTGAGCAATGAGCAATGTGTGCCTCTGAGGTCAGTTTAACAGAAATCAATGATCTTTGGATACCTGTAAGGTATCACACTGAACACCACACTAATGTACTGTGAGCTGTGGATATAGCAACAATAGCAGGGGTTCCATAGAACCTGAAAAATTATTTCAAAGATTCTTCTTTGTTAAGAAGGTCAATAAAGGCCGGTTTAGAGTTTAAACTCATTTTGCTGTTTGTTGCATACCATTGTGTATTTGTATTCACAATAATGATGAAGATAATAATGTGTGGCTGATAACCATCCAGTAAAATGTCTACTGTTGCTTGTAGGTACAAGTTTTCTGTACTGAATAGTAAATCTAGCCCTGTGTGCAGTCCAACTAAAGAATAGTTTATTGTGAATGAACAGCAGTCAGTTTCCACTTCTGAACATACATTTGGCAATAATCAGATCCCCAAGACGTGTGTATTAGGTGGAACTAAGGGAAGTAGAAAGAATTTACATATATGCTTCACTCTGTGAATGGTCTTGTTTTGTTTAGAGTCCCCACAGTAACACAATTTTATTACCTGTGTACCCTGCCAAGCTGTCCAGCAAAATTGTCAGCTACAATCTGAACAAGCCATAGAAAAAAGTGCCAAGATGCTTACAATGGCCAGCTTTTCTGCATTTGGTTTAAACGTTTTTTTTTTTATTTCTAGGGAAAACATTCTACTAGAAGATGCAATTTAGGATTTTATTTGCCTCTTTTTAAAGTTCAAAACCAACATTATTTTCAGCTTTGCACACATCTAGGCTCCTTTTCTCAACTTACATTGCTTACTCTAATACTTTACTTTACTGCTTTACTTGCAGAGTTTGCGTTTTTAACATTTGACATTTGATGGTGCAGTAAGTCAGATGATTTTCTTCCTAACAGACACCCAATATTATCTTGTCCTTCCCCACCCTTACTGTTCTAGCCCACCCTTTCCATTTATTGGATTTCATTTTTTTAATCATGAAGGCTCACCAGCACATGTGGGAATTACCTTTAGCTGTACGCATGCATTTTTATTTATTTGCATAATTCCTCCAAAATGCCAGCCCACTACTTGCATGAAGGTTGAACAATTCTTCTTCTTATTATTATTATTATTATTATTATTATTATCATTATTATTATTAATAATAATAATAATAATAATAATAAACAGGATTTATAAATAACCAACATATTATGCCGCGCTGTACACTAAATAGGGGTTGCAAATGACAGACAGTGGCACCCTGCCTTTAAGAGTTTACTGATGAAATGATGAAATTCCTGAAACAGGGTTCTGTAATGTTTTAAAAAATTGCAGACATCACTGATGCAGGGTTTGTTATAAAAAAATTAATTAGCATTCTGATAGGAGAAAGGGGTACTAGGGAAGGCACCATAGGTTAGCTTACTAATCAATTTACAATGGAAACAATTGGATGCATGAACAATTGTGCAATTAGAATAGTTATTGTTGCCCCTTTAACTAATACATACCCTCTAAATTCCAGTGGTATCTAAAAATGCCCCCTAGTAAATCTCCTGCAACACTACGAGAAATTAAATATTGCAAAAGCAGGAATGAGACCATGCATAATGCCACAGCAAGCGTGCCAACCCAAGAAAGCAAATGACAGAAACCCCACCAGAAGCACTTCATATATATATATATATATATATATATATATATATGTAACAGTGATAACAGTAACAGTGATTTAACAATGGTTTAACTCTTCAGTATCCTCCAAAAACAGAATTGTGTAAACCTACTCTTAAAATGCAACAGATATAAAATACATTTCAAATAACCAGGATGGTAAATATGGAAAACATAAGCAGGGGAATTTGTATTTAGGCGTTTTCAGTGATAGTCTTACAATACTAAATAATTAACTAAACGTGTCAAGGGAATCATGCTTTTAAAATGCATTCAAAAAGTCGGAATTTCTCTTCTACTATGAATGCCGGACCCAATAAATAAACTGCATGACCATTTTAAATAATTTCCATTCTATGGAGGCTTAATCAAAAATCTCCCATGTTCTGCTTTAAAAAAACACATCCTCTTTCTGGATCTCGGAGCTACTTCCTGAATACTGTTTAAATAAAGTATGAGAACAGCTGCCATAAATATGTATTTTGTTACCCAAGCTCCGGGCAGTTTTGAAAAGATCAAATGGGACAAAGAGAACTTAATCTTATCATCCTCCTGTTTGCCAACAAGAACTTGGCTTCTGAATTTCTGACATACACCCGAAGTAAAAATGCAGTGCAAACAAAGAATCCCTCATAGTCCATTTCCATGCATTATTCTGCATACACCAGTCTCCAAATAAGAATTTAGGGTACTTTGTTGAAAAACATATGCTTATCAGATAAGCCCATGTGTGCGCTCTTATTTCCCAAGAAAAACATAAGATATAACATAGGATCAGGGAGATTTCGAAATTGATGCAAGTGCTGTAGGTTTGCCAGTGATAAGGCCACATCAAGAAATGATTGTATGGTATAGCTATGGGCCAAAACTCTAGATAAGTCAAGAGAGTCGAACTTAACATATATAGAAATTAAATGGCAAATTTACAAAATTATACTTATGATAATCAAACCTGTATTACTGGTTTACAACAACAAACTAACAGATGGTATGGTCACGTGATATAGATATTATAAACAATAAATTAAGTATTGTATTACTAAGGGCAGTGATTTTATTATATTCTGCAGCAATTTACTACAGACTTTATTTCTATTATTAAAAGTAAATTGCTATAAGGAATAACTTGTGATATTATATTTGACATTTGCAGATCGCTTATAAACTGAAAGCATACAAAGGCATAGCATTGAATATCTGCTGCAAAACCCAGAGTGGAAGGAAGGTAGCCAGTTTTGAGTATCATGGGGGGATAACAGTAATGTAATGTTAAAGATCTATGGATTTTAAAGTCACTTCCCTACCTGATAGCATAGATTCAGTTCCGTGAACATATCATATTGGGCAGCCTTTTCTCCCCAAGACAACTTTTTTTTAATTTCTTTTAACAACAGTCTAGTTTTTTGCCAGGGTGGCAGTGTCTTACTTTCTCTCTGATATTTCCAACTTCATGGCTCCAATCCCACAAATAGTCTCCATAATCTACACCTATGAACAAACCTCTGTCCAGCCATGAAAGGCTAGATGCACTGTATCAGCACTCGGTTGACCAAGGCATGCAAGGGATGGAGCCTGGGGAGGGCATGGATTGACAGACAACCAGGGATCTCCCCAAGAGAAGAGAAAAAAGAGAAGACATTAGGGGCTAGAATGAAAGTAGAGGTATAAGGTATAAGGCAAAGAGTCATACATTAAAAGGAGAAATCAAACCAAGGTCCAAGGGTATAAGAGAGTGTCTGATTTGAAAAAACTCTAACCCTAGTGGTCATACAGCCAGGCAGAAGATCCAAAGAAGTCAGAGGGTTCTTGGTTGGAAGAGAACATGGGTCAAGTCAGGAAGGAAATAGAGAATGGTCAGACAAAATTGAACAACGGCAAAATGAGGAACATATTCGCAACTTAGCAATTAGCAAACACTACATTATCACAGGTGAGGTGGCCTTAGAGTGCAATATTAGGGTGTAGCTCCAACCCGTATCTGGTTAATCAGGGGTCAATGTGCAAGGTCAGATGCCGGCAAACAGCTGAAAGGCAGGGTGGTGCTAGCCACTACCACTAGGGGGTGACAAACCCCATCTGGCCCAATGCCCAGAGAATGGAAGTTACCACTGCAGAGAGCATTAAGTACACTCCCTTGCAGACACCCTGCTTGTTTCTCGCTTGTCTCTAGGATAGTCTTACACTTCATTACGGATTTTGACCCTAGCTGAGAGTCTAGGTGCCTGAAAAGTTGGTGCTTTCAGTGGGTTACAAATGGGATGTTGTAGTTAATGTAGTGCTACTGGATGCTGATAAGTTTCAATTCTGTACATGAATTACACTATTTGGGAACACTTTTTGTCTGCCCTTAAACAAGCCTTCACTGACCTTCATAGCTGCAAGTGCTCTAAAGTGATTCATCCTAAATGATTACTGCAACATCTCTGAAGTCTTGTTTCAGATGGTTTTATACAGTATACAATATGTTTATTTAGGTTGGCAAACTGCTTAAAGTAGAAGTAATGTTTAATAATTAAAAATAATGTCAGTATGTCTCTTCTGACAGAAAAACTCCTCTTTACTTGGCAGCAAAATGTCTTCTGAATGAACACTGAGCTGTGTATCTACTGCTCAATGTGCATTCTCAGCTTACCTTGATGCCTAGTTAAATTAACTCCTATGTGCATAATGTGTACCAAACAAGAAAGCTTAAGAGGCCAATATCATATTGGGTAATAGAGCCACATTTTGTCTTATGCTTCTGCTGCCTGGAAGACTAGCTATGATTTTAGTGATTTTGTTGTGAACTTAAAGGACAGATGTTTTCACAATTTCTGTATCTACAGTAGTAAAAATTTTAGTTTTTAAGAGTTTTTATAGCTTGTTTAGAATATCCAAAATATTTAGGATAATATGCATACTGGTATGTGTTCACTTTAAAGGTGCATCTCAGACAAACAACAAAACACATTTGAAACACATACTGTATATGTGAACTGTTTTAAAACTTACATTGTAATAAAACTAAATTGTTTATCTATATTTTACTTGCTTTGCCAGACTTGGAGGTCTTACTTTTCTCTTTCACAGTTAGACAATAAAGCCTGAACAACTCTACATTCAGCCTGTGATTGCACAGTGACCCTATTTTTAACTCACATTAGCATGTCCCTTAATAGCACATTAGCATGCGGCACACATAATTATCTCAAAGCTTTGCCCATTCCTCTCCCAGTACAAGGTAATACGGGAATTGTATATCAAGTAAAATTCAGTTACAAAATATACTTTTTTATTTTAGTTTAACATTGTACATTAACTGTTTTTGTTTTATACCTGTTTGGGCTAACAATATTGTTCTTGCCCTTAGAATGTTCAGAAATAGTGTGCTTGGCATATTAGTCCTGTCTTTGATGGGTATGCAGAAACTATCATTTCCTATACAGCAGCAAAAGAACAGAAAAAAAGTGCTGAGTTAGCAGTATAGTTGTACTAGCATGCCAAGCTCCACATGATATGTTTAGGGACAAAGTCTTTTATGATATTTTAGCTGTTTGATAGTTTATAAATCCAGAAAGAATTATAATAACTATTGTATCATTTTATATTGATGTGACTAGAATTGAATACGTTTTCTTTACCACAAAAAAAAAAAAAAAAAGTCATAAATAAGTAAAAGCCATGCTAAGTGATGTCCACTGGGGTTATCACCATTCCTTCCATAGAAATTTGGTCTGATTCTAAAGAATAATAATGAATCCGATGTTTCAAAGGAAAGTCCTACTGGGAGTAAAGGAGTTTTTGTGTCTGGCACATTCATATGCACCAGTATGAATCAAAGAAATTTTGATATATGATGACCGGCAAATGCTTTTATTTAAAATATTGAAATAATAACATTGTTACGTTGCTGTCATTTCCAATTAATACTGTGTAACTTGTGATTTTTAGTACTTGTGGTCAAGATTAAATGTATTTTTTTCATATAATGTTGTTCTAACATATGAGAGGTAATAAAACTTTCTCCAAATATATGTTTAATTTAATGAATAGGGTCTGTGAAATTTTTACTTAAAGGACTAATAGATTCTGCAGACTAGTATACGCGTATTTAACCACTTTAACCACTTCTTCTTTGCTTCTTAGCTGAAAGCTAGAAAGTTTCCAAAGGATACGTGCTGATGGCCAAAGCTGCTGAATCCAAAAAGACCAGTCAAACAAGGATATGTCGATGTTAAGACAAGTGCGAACATTGGAAAAGTTGCTTTGGCAGGTAAGGACTGCAGACTTTACTTTAAAGAGGAAAAAATATGATGTTATCTCTGACATAATCAGCACTTTTTACAAACTCTGACTGCCAGAGCTGTACTTTGCTCTTGGTGCAGCTACTTGTTCACTGCTAGGCCACTAGACACCAGAAGAGGAGCAGAGGAGGTTAAAGGGGGTTCAGAAGTGGAGTGCAAGGGTTGAAAAGAATGCAGTGTTGCAGAGGTGGAAAAGGTGAAAGGTAGTGTAAATGGTATGTAGGGGAAGATACAGTATGTGAAACATACTCCCGACTGGTGCACTTTACCTTATTTTTGACCAAATTGTATATTGTCTAAAGAATTGCTGGGTACTCAAAATTGTTTAAATGAAGTTCAGAAGGCAATTAAACCTAAACAGTTTGGATGAGCAACTTTAAAAGCAAAACCAACAAAAACACTGGATGTATTTTTTTATTATTACCGTATTTTTATGAGTCTGACACAAAAAGGCATATTTATTAGAAGATTAGAAATTATATTTGACTGTGACTTGTGCATGTGTATGTGTAAAATTGGTGGCAATTCTGGGGTATTCTGAGCTATGTGTATTTTCATCAGAAAGAGTGCTTTAGGTGTCACAGGGGAAGCTTTGGGCAAGTAGTTGGAGGTGTCTTGCTGTGGTGGGGGAAGGTGTCACCAGAGAATGGGAGGTGCTTCCCGGTATGTGTTGCTTAGGGCACCAGAATGGATAACTTAAGCCTTGACTGCATTGATGATCTATTGCTTTTTTAACATTAAGTAATAGTTCACTAATATACTTAATCTGTTATTGCCAAGCCTCATGTAAGCCTAAGTTTGGTGCTCACTAAGCTAATGCAGTCCCCTTCCTCCTGGCAGTGATGGGCTGTAAGACCCTGGTCAGTACCAGCATTCTGCAGACACCAGTCCCCCAATCTAACACCACAGTCTTCACTTATAGCAGCCCCCACTCAGCCTCAGGAGACTGGTTGCATCTCACAGCACTCGGTTGTCCCAGGACTTAGTGCGCAAGGGATGGTGTCTGAGGATAGGCCAGCAGCTGACCAGGAGCCCACAGACACACAGTACAGAAATTACCGGGGAAATCCAGAAAACAAGCCGAAGTCAAACACAGGAGATCAGTCCATTAAATAAGGTACAAAGGAAAGGGCACAAGCAGAGTCGGGGTTACAGGCAAAGGTCGGTCCAGGCTGAGTTCAAGCAGATTGTCAGGAACAGGCAAAGGTCAGCAACTGAAAAACACTCAAGAATCTCTCCAGCACAGATAAGCCTAGCTAACACTACAACAGACACAGAAGACTGGAAGCAGAGAGACTATATGCCCCAGCAGCCAATGACAACATGGGATTACACAGGAACCACTCTGCTAATCAGCTGCACACAGCTCCTATTCCATTCAGCTGAGCACAGGATGAAGAAAGGAAAAACCCCAGCTACAGGGAAACACGGATGCTGCAACCGTGAGCACAGCCACCGGAGGGAATAGGCCGCACACAAGCTCCTGCAGTGGGGCACCGCCTGGGATTGTAGGCCCAAAGAGCGCCTCCTAACATGGGCCAACAAGGAGGTGTGAGAAATAGGAGGAGATGGGGCCAGCTTCATTCTAAACCAGGGAGGAAGAAAAGCATATACGTTAAGTTAATAAATACATATACCAAGGTTTTGTCACTTCACATTGATGGTCCAACAAGGAAATTAAAAAAAAGGTAATAGGGCCAATTTGAGAGTTTACCAGTAAGGAAAGTTATGGATGGATATGGATAGCTCTGGATGCTTGTATTACATTTTTTAAAAGCCAAGTTTACTTTCTTCATAGGATCTCCTTCTATGCATTTAAATAATGTATTAGACTGACGTACTGAGACGTAAATGTAGGAGACAGGCTCTACAAAATTTAGTAAACATGTGTTCCTATGCTACATCAAAGTGATTGGTCAACAAGGTCAAATGTTTCCCCAGGCCTCCTCCATGGTGGTTCTCTAAACATTACATAGTCTTGGCCCTTAACTCTTTATATTTCATCATACTGACCCCTGCACTCTGTACTTTATTTAAATCTTACCCCCACCATCTGTAGAACTATTCCTCCACTTTGTACATTATATGAGTCTGGCCTCTGTACACTGTATATTACATACTCTTGGTCCCTGTAACTTGTACATTACATATTCCTGGCACTTGCACACTCACAGTGCATACCCCTGACCCCTGTACTCTGTGCATTACTTACTCCTGGCCTGCACTGTGTGAGTTACTCATGCCACATATCCGCACTGTATATATGCTTGGCAGTACATTATATACTCCTGATCTCTGCACTCTCGGCTGCTGCTTCATTAAAATAAGATCCATCCACCACACAATTAGCTCTGAGCAAATCAGTTTGCTTATTCATACTGGTGATGCACTCAAGTTAAAGTTACTTTTATCAGAGTTCTGTTGTAATTATGATGTTAAAACTTTTAGCCCATGAGATTCCTGCTTCATTTTTTTACTGGTACCAGAATAATGAATGCCTACTTTACAATGGAAATTCTGCAAGTTGCATTTTCAACTAGTGAAACACCATTTATTTAAAAAGAAAAAAACATTCAAATATTTAAAGCAGAATATTCTGAGTAATAACTGCAAGTAAATATGGAAGTGAATAGGTTAAACTCAGTAAAAATGTAAGTAAGGTCTGGTTTTTCTTTTGGCTTGAACATATACAAATAATCATTTTTACATTCTGAACTGTTTGAATCATTATAATCTCCCATCTCTTTTAATAAAGTAAGAATGACACTAGAATCTATTTAAAAACAAAATGCCGGAAAAGTACATTATATTTGCCTTAGGAGAAGATCAAGGCCCAGGTTTCTATCCTATGAGGTATCTGGAGATTTCTCATTATCCTTGCTAAGATCCGAGTTGTTTCCCATCTTTTCCATTACCATAAAGACACAATACTAATTACAGTGCTCATTTTTAATGAGCGAGTGTCTAGGTTATACTTGATCGTCCAAACAACAGTGACCCTTGACACTCCCATCAAAGCATATTATTGCTTTGCTCGGTCACAGCCTTCTCCTACCTAGTGAATTTTAGGTCTCTGTCCCACACACAGGCTAAATATGGTTAAGGAATGTTTGCCTTAATGCTTGCAGCCATGATTCAAGAATGGCAGATCAAGTTGCAGCCTTTCATCTGGATTGAGTTTGCTTCATTATATTGGTGCTTTATATTAAAGAAAGCACACCAGTGTGAAAATATGAAGAAAAAACACTGAATACCTATTGGCTTACCTGGAAATAATTAGAGTTAAAAGCTTCTAGGTCAAAAGGCACAACGTTGTATTATTAAAAAAACATGTTTATGTTGCAGTATGTAACCTTTGTGAGCCTTTGAAAGCACCTGCAATGGAAATAGGTTTAGCAGACTGGTGAATCTCAGTAGAATTATGTGACTGGTTGTGTTTACATATAAATATCTTATTTTTAGATGTTCTATATCATTAGATAGATAGTCTATTGTGTCAAACCAAAGGACAAAAAAATAAAATCCAGTATTCTCAAACCCTAAAACAATTTGATGCAGTTTGACCCTAAAGTAGTTGACCTAGAGAAAGATAAAACATTTGCTAAAACACCATCTATTTTGCCTTTTTAAGGAAAAAAATCCTTTCTGGTGTGTTAACACAATCAGATACTCACTGGGTCAACCATTCACAATGGTATTACTTATAAATATTTATATTCTGTCGAATTTTGTGTATTCAGAAATAAATGTAGAGCTTGCTAATATTAGCTCCTGTTGAAATCTTTTCCATTTTTACTGTAAAGAAACATTTGGGTTACACATTTTTTTCCTTCAGGCACAAAAAATAGCCCCTTGTCATTT
Organism: Pyxicephalus adspersus; assembly: GCF_032062135.1. NCBI lineage: Eukaryota > Metazoa > Chordata > Amphibia > Anura > Pyxicephalidae > Pyxicephalus > Pyxicephalus adspersus. The sequence goes on from NC_092860.1 coordinate 98,581,961, forward strand.
GTAATGAGTAAAATTAGTGAACAACTTTGCAACTTTGCAAAAGTTTACTATAAATTTATACAAGATGACATTAAAATCCCCTGCCCTTGAGTAAATGAGTAAATGAAGTGCAGGTGTCTCCCCAAGTGCCAGGTCTGCAGCACACAACACTCCTTAGGTTATAAGTTAACATATTACATGCCCTGGTTTCTGCATAGGGCCAAAAGCAATATGTAAAAGCCCTCAAACCCTTATCCAGGAAGACCACAGTATCTCCTTCAGTCCCCAGTTTTCTAACACCAACAAGTCCCTGGTACTTGCGAGTTACCATGGTGAAATTTACATCCCCTTCCATAGATCAGGTTGTTTTGGCAATTCTGCCATCCATTCCAGGATACAATTGCATCATCCATCAGCCCCTCCCTTTGTCCAAGCTGTCATTGCACTCACATTAGTTAATTATCATTAAAAGACCCACAAGCCCCGGCACAGGTTTCCAAAGTGACAAGCCATTTTGCCTAGCTGATCCATTTAAAACTATATCCAGGATGATCCTACAATCTTCTCCAGCCCACAATGCAATTGCAACATCCACATCCCCCATTTTCTAGGTTATCAAGGTATTACGCTCATTTTATTGCATTGCCAATAAAGCACTGCACAACCCCATATTCTTCAGGGTTCCACTGCAAAACAACAACTTCTAAGGGACCATCACAACACACATAACTTGGATGCCATTGTAGCATGCCTTAAAATCTTCCACTGTCTTGGTTTCAGTAATTATGCATCTAGTTTAGCGCATTCTCCACAAAAAGGGCACTGCAGCTCAATATTACAGCTCCCAATTGTGGCTAAATGATAACAGGAAGATCAAGAGGGAAAAGGAACATAAACTATTATTAGCATGCAATGTGCAAGTAAAAAAATTATTTCTTGGTACTCTCTTGAGTAACAACAAAAAGAGAAAGTTGTAGATCCACAGAATATGGGCATTACAGCTGGTTTGCAAGCAATTAGGATTACCTTGTAGAACTGGTGGGTGCATCCAAACCTTTACCTTTTGGTTGAGGATGGTAGATGGATAAAGTGTAGGAGAAGAAGCCCCAGTGGGAGATTGTGGAAGAGTAAAATCTTTGTACCAATCTAAAAGATCTGGCTGTTGAAGTTGCAATATATCAAAGATGGTAAATCTGCTGGAGTCATCAGAAGAACTTGCTTTCTATGTCACGGGAAGAAGGGAAAATGCCAAAACTTGTGGGATTCCTTTACCTCTGAAAATCAATAAGAGAAGTTTTGAAGCTTTGTGATTATTTAAAGGTATAGACAAAAGATGCTAAAAAAGGATACCTCCACTCCATTGGAGATATTAGTTGTTGTTTAAATGCAGCATTTAAAATTTCCTCTTTCAATAGAAATTGTTGAGGGCAACAAATTACATTTTTTGGCAGAGCAAATTTTGGACCCTTACACCCAGTGAATATGCACTAATCCAATGGTGTGTCTAAAGAAAGCTGCAGAAGGTTATTAAACAAAGATTGGGCAGCAAGAGCCAGTTTGTTCTGTGGAATTCCCCAGGCAGGTTTTTCCTTCTGCATCTATTATCAATGTCTTCTAGCATCCTTTGCAAGGCTAAGCAAGTGTGCGATAGACCCCAACCTAATAATGGGCTTGTCACACCAGGTACCTGCTCCCACCAAGTCCTCCACTTTAGAAGACATGGATTTCCAATTTGACTTTACGTCGTTATCAAAAAAACAACAAAGTAGGCACAATACCAAAAGAATCCATTTGGTCATCTCTACCCATATTTTTATCTAGAAAATTATGCTGAGCCTATTGTACCTGTTTATTACATAAATATTGTTTTTATGTTTTAGGTTATGTTGCAACTACTGCACATGTTAACAAGAATAATTGGTTGTAATGTTGTAATGCAAAAGTGTGAAGATGTTGGGACTGGAGTCTTTCCAGTTAATTTAATCATAGGCTTGGAGTATGAAACTGTTGAAATGCTAATAACACCCTTAATGTGCATTTTTTATTTCAATGAATATTGTCCAAGTTGAACAGCTTAGTAAATCGGCACTCCATGTGCTTATGTCTCAGAACATAAACTTTCCCATTGCTTTGTGTGCATTTTTCTGGCAAATCCAAGCCTGAAAGCTACTCCATCCCAGTGATCATGGCACTGTTTCTGATAAAATAGTTCCATTCCAGCAAAAAGCAAGGCATATTATCATGTCCTGAAAGAAAAGATGGCTATAATTTGTCCATGTGCTCCTATCAACATAAATGGTGAGTACATTGAAAGATACATCCAAAACAGTCTTAAATACCACAGAGTGAACCTTACTGTTTCCTCAAGTACTAGAAATCTGGCTATCCTTAGCCAGCTGAAACACAGCCTAATCTCTTGCCTGAATACACAGCAAATTAAGTTAAGCAGAGTCCAAGAACTCACAGGAAACAAAGAAAAATTTTAAAGTAAAGGTATACTACCCAGACTTAACTTGGCCAGAACATTTAGCAACAAGAAACCAAGACAAATAATCAATCAAGTCTTTAGCTCATAAATATTTAATTGCTTCCTTAACTATTCCTACCAAGAGGTTGCTATAGAAAATCCCTACACATAGAACTACACTAAGCTATAAATATTTGCAACAAAGACACTAAAACCATCATGGAACCATTGTGGAACAATAAGTAAAAACAATGAAGTCTGCAGTATTGATACATTTCAGAAGGATAAACACTGTTCTGGCTATGTGTGGAATTGCATGCTCTCTATGGCGTTTGCACCTGGTGGTGAGTTCAAAATATGGGCCCTAAAGAAAAGCCTTAAACACAATTTTATGGAGCTTCACTATGTTGGTCTCATCACTTGTTTGAGCCTAGCCTAGATTTTGATCTGTACATAATTTGTCCTGACCTTCTGCATGATTTAACGGCCTGATGTATTAAAGCTCTCCATTTCTGGAAAGAATACACTTTCATCAGTGAACCTGGGTGATCCAGCAAATCTGAAATAGATTTTTTGAGAGTAATTTGCTATTTGTTAGAAAATGTTTTCAATCTCTAACCAGATCCATTCTAGGTTTTTTGGATCACCCAGAATTACAGATGAAAGTGCATTTTTTTGCAGCTAAGGAGAGCTTAAAGCGGAATTAAACTAAAAACAAAAAAATCACACTTACTTTTAATCCGGCATGTCCCTCAATGGCGTTTGTCCTTCCAACGATCCAGTTCCGCGTCGTCCTGGAACTCCTCTTCGTTCTAGGCCAGAGGAAGCGCCTGGCACCACCATCATCAGTCTTCTCTTCCATCTTCTGTCTTCTTTATTCATCACCCAATCCCACACTGTGCAGGTGCGAGATCGGGTGATGTAGCCACTGTGAAGGGGAAAAAAAGAGAGCCAAACTAACTGCGCATGTGTGAGATGGGCATCTCTTTCCCCTAGGAGGAAAATGTCCTTCTGTGTATGCCCGAGATCAGGGCATGCGCAGAAGGAGCACCCAGGGCCTACATCACACATCCCCGGAGACCCTGCGCTCCTATTAAGTCTTGATCACCGCAGCGGTGCTGCGCCCTTTTTCAAAAAACAAAAGGGTGTTGCACTTAAAAAAAAGGAACAACAATGTTTTTACCTTTCATAAAAGGGTTGTCTTCTCTTTTATGTAAAATAAAAAAAATGTTGAGTTTAGGTCTGCCTTAAATAAATCAGGCCCAATGAATTTTCCCTTCTTGGGAATCAATATATTGTCAGCATATAAAACCACAGCACTAAACTTATGGTAAGCAATGCAGTGTGGTATGTTGATCACAAAAGTAGGTGAGAATAAGCTTCACCAATCTCCAATAATCAAGGCTAAAAATACAATCTATAAAATTGTATCAAAAAAATGAAATTCAGGCACGGAGAGCATTGATAAATTGATACCTATATGTTTGATGCCCTCTCTTTTCTCCATAATATGGAACACAATTATCCTATGAACCTTTTTTGGCTCATCAGATTCTTTAGTAACAGAAAAAATCCAAAGTCAAAATAATTTTCTAGATAAAGGTTCAGCATAACATCAACACATATCCTTTCATACTCATGAAACTAAAATGTTTGATAGCAAAGATGCAGCCATTTACAAACAATGCTTGATGCTTCTTGTATGTGTCACCATTTAAAAAGCATAGGATACATCCCTACATCTTTATTTATTTTTTTCCTTGCAGTGCACCTGTGTGCATCAATGTCCCATGTGGGAAACTAGCAGCTCCAGATTTGGAAAGCATGCACTATTTGTGGTCCAGACAGCTTATGTCATGTGTGATTAATAAAGCTTAACCTTAGTTAATTACTGAATAACATACTAACCCTTTCATCTGGGAACTACTTCCAGCACAATAAAAAGTTTCTAGCAACAGTCAGCACAGCCTTTGTTGGATAACAGGAATCTTCTAATTGGGCATTGTGTTTTCCCAGAGATCTACAAGTTTTTCTCAACATTTTTCTGTGAAAAACATTTATATAGCTTTAATTTTTGAGAATTTGCAGGTTAGTAAAAATCAAAAAGGCATTATTACAGAATTCATATATTGAATATATATTATTAAAACAATACAGTTTTTCACTTTTATCTATTTTATCATTTCAAAAAAAGACAGAGAGAACAAAACAGGCATACAGTCTACAGGTTTAGAGTGGAGATACATGAAAACTCAGCTAACAAACAAACTAAAACGAATATTTTATTTTTGTGGTATGTGGCAATGTCCTCATTGTAGACAAGTTTCAGACAAGGTAGCAAATTTCAAATAATCAGCAGCTGAAATAAATGAATAGGAGACTTCACAGAAAACAGAAGTGTTGTTTGGTGCCAAGGAATAGAATTTCCAGAATCTGTCTCTTTACCGCTCAGTTATATGTTGGCATAATTGTCATTTTTTAATAGTTTAGAATATTTCTAATAATTTTTAGAATAGTATGTAGATTTTATTATCTGTATCAGGCAGCAATAAAATGAACATTAGCTGAAACACAGCTGTCAATGTAGTGGCCTTTTAAAAAGAATAGAAATCTCTTCCTTGCTATATTTATTAGAATATATAAAATAAAAGGACATATGCACATTACTGGTGGTCGCACATTTCTGATTAGAATTAATTCCAATTTGGCTATTCCAATCTCAGATTCAAACTCGGAATTTAAGTAATTCTAGCTCGGATTTGGACTTTGATTGGCCAATGTGCAGGAAAAGTTCTTTTGAAGCTCTGTTCACTTCAGATACCTGGTCATTTACATTATTGGATAATTAAAATAGAACACCTATTTTTGTAGTAAATAATGTTTCTGTCTGAAATAACAGCACCAAATATTTAATTTAAAATATCATTGCTGCATACACAGAGCAGGGTCCCACATAAGGTTTTTAATGTATTCCATTCCTCATGATCTACTATGAAAGTAGATCTGCAACTTAAAAGATACAATATTTTTGGTGACACCATAAAAATAATTTTTTGACTAGGGGTGTACATATTCTAATATGAAAATGTAATAAAAATATAAGGCCCAGTAAAGTTCCCATTAGATTAAGTGAAGACAAACTACCTTACCCACACATGATTTTTGATCTGTGATTAGTATTAATTAGATTAGATACTATTAATTCTAAAATACATAAGTTATATCAAAAGTTATTTTAAAAAAGTAGAGATTGATTTAAATCATGTTAAGTTTTTTCATGTCTCTGTCTCTTTAATAGATTTTCCTAAAGACACCAAAGGAAGTAAAAGGTGATCTTTTAACAGCAAGGTAAATTTATTTATAGACTGTAAATGTTCTCGTTAATTCAGGTCATATTGTATCTAGTAGCAGTTAGTTACATTCATCCGGACTTCTTGCAATGTTGAAGACATTTCACAGCTATCCAAGTTGCTTCATCATTGAAAATCCTGATACACGACACAAAAAAAACTTAAGATACACCAAAACTTTCATACACAGATTTGACTGCTGCAAAATCCCACACAAACGTACCAATAATAAGAATTTTTTTTAAAAAACCAAGGACTCTTTACCTGCTCATAAAAATATGACTGCTGACCAATTTTCCCAACACTGTATTACTAACAATGATTCTGCAGTAGAGATCTTTTTTTCTCAACATTTTAATATCCTGCTGAGTCTGCAGTAACATTTTCTGTGATTAATCAGAAAACTAAAAATAAATACAATCACATCCCTATATGAATGGAAGATCAGTCTTTTTTGAAGATATTTCAAATTCTGTTTTTTAAACTCCGCAGAGGCTCATTACAAGCATCATTGCAAATACTAGTCTTGAACTCTATTTGTACAAATTAAAAAAAGGAAGATTTATGCTGGCTTAGTATCCCCCTTTGTCTTGTATCAGTCTTGTGAAGTGAAAACATACTAAACATTTGGAAATCAGGCTGGCTTTATCTCTCTGCATTTGTACAATGACATGATTGTGGTACTGGGAGTATGATAAATGCCTTGCGGTGTCATAAACCCCAGATAGAAAATATAATTCAGCATGTGAAAATAAATCCAGAGAATCGTTTAGAAAGTGGAAAAAGACTTAACATACAAAATAAAGGATATGATTTTTGCATAGCCTTGGGTCCAAAATGTCTCCTTGGGAAATTACTAAAGCTATTATTATTTCCATTGCAGCTTTCCACACCTTAATTTGGCATAAAGAAGAATTATTTTTTTTAAACTTGTTTAAGATGTTTTAAGTACCTCAAAAACCGTTGCATGTCAGTACAGACTTTCAGCTAGTTCCTTCATCCTATCCGGTAATGCACTAGTGAACACAATAGAGTCACACACAATTGACAGTCATGGAGTGAGGATCAGCATTGGCATTTCAGTTAGCTTTAAGAATCATTTATTAAAATTTTACAAAGAACTGCTCCAGCATCCACAACAACCATCATATTTTTGCTATTCATTTATTCAGTAAAGCAGTGCATTAAGTCATTAGGAAATTGCAATGCCCATAGTACCTAGTATCAGTCATCAGTCTTTTACTAGTTTGGCTTTAGTAAAGTCAATTCTGGTATGTTGCTTTGAGTTACTGCTCTTTGGTATTTGTGCAGCATATGCAGTTCATGTGATTAATGAAAATTGATCCTTTAGTTATTGGGTTGCTATGTATATTTGCTAGGTTTCCTTCTACACAGTGATAGCTTACATTTTTGTATATACAGTTATGAGAAAAAGAAAGAACACCCTCTTTCAATTCCAGGGTTTTGTGTATCAGGATATAATAAAAAAAACATCAGGTCCTTTCCAGGTTTAAAAATTAGGTAAATACAACCTGACATGAACCTGATGGTTCATGTCAGGTGACACATACAAGAAGCATCAAGCATTGTTTGTAAATGGCTGCATCTTTGCTATCAAACATTTTAGTTTCATGAGTATGAAAGGATATGTGTTGATGTTATGCTGAACCTTTATCTAGAAAATTATTTTGACTTTGGATTTTTTCTGTTACTAAAGAATCTGATGAGCCAAAAAAGGTTCATAGGATAATTGTGTTCCATATTATGGAGAAAAGAGAGGGCATCAAACATATAGGTATCAATTTATCAATGCTCTCCGTGCCTGGATTTCATTTTTTTGATACAATTTTAAATGAAAAAGTAGTGAGTGAAAAATAAAATACACCCTTACAATTTCATAGGAAATTAAAATAGGGGGTAATTAGTAGCCAGTTGCTGCTATTAAATGTACTTCAATAACTATTCACCAGCAAGTGTGACCACTTTAATAGAAGCAGAATATTCAGGTGTGTGTTAACACAATTCCAAGGAAGAAAGACATCAGCAATGATCTTAGAGATGCAGTTGTTGTTGTTGCTAATCAATCTAGGAAGGGTTATAAGGTCATTTCCAAACAATTTGTCCACAGTGAGAAATATATTTCACAAGTAGAAAACATTCTTGGTCTTCCCAGTAAAGGTACTCCAAGACCAGACCGTGCAATGCTCAGAAAAATTGCAACCCCAAAAGGTAGATCCCAGATGCTACAGGCCTCAGTTAGCATAATAAATTTTAAAGTTCATGACAACACAATTAGAAAAACACTGAACAAGTATGGTTTCTTTAGAAGAGTTGCAAGGAGAATGCCTTAATAAACTGAAGCAATGTTGTGAAGATTACTCCCTGGGGGGGACACATTATTTTATAATAAAAAAACAATTCTGTTAACAAGTTTAAAGAGTGGGATTAAATTTAAGCCTGATTGTAACTTTAATAAAATGATGGTCAGCTGTTGGAAAATGCAAAATTGGTACAGAATTACTTTTTTATCATAAAAAAAAAGTGTTAATTTAAAAATCTTCATAAAATGTAACATCATTGGCCCAAATTCATCAAGCAGAATCGGACGCTCGCTCGCGCATTCGTATTCGCGATCCGAAATCGTACGCCGTCGCACAATTCAGCAACTGAATAAACTCGCGGCCGGAGCCGTGCATCTCCGGCAGCTTTACACTGGCGAGCTTGCATTAAAAGTCACTGTTCCCCTAAAAAATCATTCTTTCTAATGGCACACATATTATAATTGCTATGATCTCACCATTGAGCTTAACAGATCCTCCCTAATCGCGCAGCTGAAATCTAATCGCCTTAATTGGCAGATTTGCAACCCCTATTGCTCATTATTATGAAGGCAGGAATCCGGCTGGCAGTGAGGAGGCGAGTGTACGAGCGCACTCGACTCCGGACCGCGGAAAACCGGCTCACTGGAAGCGCGGAAGTACGCGCGACCAGCGAGCGCGGATTTTATTGATGAATTAGGCCCACTAAGTGTAAAGTAAATGTTTGTGTACATTTTTGAGTCTCTGTGTATAAATGTGTGCATAAAAAAAGGCAATAAATAACAGAAAATATAAAAGTGGTATTTTTATCAACTCAATGCCTCTTTTATAAATGCATGCAAATGAGGGTGTTTATTGCAAACAAATAGGGCCACTTCTTCTAGTAAACAGTCAGTGACATAACTAGAAATCAGCAGGCCTTTAGATGCCACACACACACACTTGTGTTACTGTGATAGGCCTGGGGTACAGTGAGGTAGACCAGAGATGGGTGAAATTGGGTTTCATTTCACCAACATTTTGGGCTCATCATAGAAATTTTGAAACTTTAGATTTTTAGAAACTTCAAATTTAAAACTTTAGATTTAAAAGACAAATTGACTTTAGTCAATTCCAAGGCCACTGAAAATAGTATTATCATCAAAAATGCAGTGGATGTCTGAGGAACCTATAAGAACGTATTCCAAATAAAAAAAACAAAATACCATATTATCTTGGATAGAGGCATAGTTGAAAGCAATGTTAAAATATACTATACCATGGTTGTAGGAGTCACTATTAAAAAAAAAAATCTTCTTTAGGTAAGTTAAAAATGTCTGTTCGTTATCTATATGGATGGATGTGTATTATGTGTATACAGAAGTGTATGTGATGAAGAAGGTTTATTTTTTTTATATTGTGTTTTGAGATTTTTCTTGGGGCACAGTAATTAATGCATCCTGTGTGTGCAAGGATTGTGGCACTATGTCAGTGCAGGCTTCTTGTATAGCGATAATCCCCCTAGGGTCAGTTAAATTGTGCCCAGGTTTTACCTTATGGTGTAGCATTAGAAATCACAGAGGCTTGTGCATCTTATTTTAGGGAAATTTTTGTAACTCAGCACATATTGAGAGAGAATTAGGGTAGCAGAATCTACAGCAGCAGTCCACAACCATAATCAGTTCCTACAATCAACACTGACAACTGACCTTTAGCTTCCTCGTTATGGGAGAAACATTGGTCTTCTGGAGTGGGTCCCCCCATTGGAGTGACAGTCCCAAAGATCTTTTTCTAAAGCACCTCTCTTCTGGGTCCATTTTCTTTTGCCTTCTCACCACTGAAGCTAATGCTTTACGTCTGTGAACCACGTTCATCTCCTCAGTGGCTCTGCACTAGCCAAGCCCTTGAAGCTACAGGGCCAATCTGACCCGACTCCTCAAGCTTATTTTAGTGATCCATAGTGGGGGCCCCCTTGGTTCTTCACATATTACCCCGGTTCCAGAACCAGCCAAAAAAGGCACCAAATGTCATGATATGCCTAAAAGGTAATGTACCAGAACAGTGATTGGCTGTCACCTTGCTAAGGCAGGGTTCCTCCCTTGAGACAGAATGTAACCATTACTCCCTGAAGGGAACATATTCTAGAACTGTTTAGCACATACTTGTAGTAACCTCTTACAGCTTAAAGTGGCCCTGCTATACTAAAGGGGTGCTGCACTAGGTTCTAGTCAGCTATACCCCTTTAAAACCCTCTCATGGCCACATCCAATATTCACCACAGCACAGCATAGCATGCCCCAATAATTTTTTTCCTTTAAGTGTTTTGAATGCTTCTTTTGGTGACTATTTACATTGAAGTTGCACTGTTTTAAACCTAACACATATTTAGGTTGTGAATTTTTAGATTAATTAACAAATTCATAACTTTTCATTTTCCTGCTTTACAAAGAGAAAAAAATATACCTGGATGGAAACCAATGTGTTTATTGTTTGTTTTAATATTTTGCAGAGATTGTTATTTGTCTCTTATGTCTTTGTTGACATTGGGGTGGTAATTCTTTTCTTGGATCCCGGTGCAGTAACAATTTTCTTATTTGGGCCCTTGGATTTAAAAATTCATGAATCTCCGAAGTACACTATTGATTTGTCCTGCTACATAAGGCCAATATGAGGCTAAGGTAAGGATATGGATAAGATAAAATGTCCTTCAGGAAGATCAATACATAGTAAAGTCAAGTTACCCAATTTTTAACAACATCCAGGAGTGTCTGCATATATTTCTAACACTTTTGTTAATAATTTTGTAAATTGTAATTTTTATTATGTCCATTTTTGTAAACCAACTTGCAGTATATAACATTGCTTTCTAAACTGCATCATGTACATATTAATGTACAGAGCTAGTAAGTACCTGATTTCCAAATTCTGAAATATAATTTTGCTCATAGGTTAAAAAAACATGTTTTCCACAGCCAAATATGTTTATTTCAACATTGTAAACACTACATAATTTGATGCATTACTTGCCTCACACAAGGTTGCTGTCACGTCTGAGTAGTTCTTTTAACACGCTGACATTGACAACAAGTAATGTATAATTAATGTCCTGGCAATTGTTTTAAGTTTTGTATAGAACAGGAGGGAAGGGTTACAATCCCTAATAGGAAGAATTCCCTTCACTTACTGTAAGAGGCAACAAGAAATAAAATTATCTCTCCAAAGTTAACAATATTTTCACCCCAAAAAGTTATCTCTGGAACAGATGTCCCCATTACATACACATGGGTCTGTATATACACATAACATGTAATATGGCAAATATAGCAATTTTATGTAGTTTAAAGATAAATATGCTTCATGAGCTTTATATGTCAAGGAAGTACAATCACCTTGGATCCCAAGGCTAAATGGGGATTTTAGGTATTTGGAGATCTAGCTCAGAAATAGTAGTGTTTAGATATTTACAATCCAAGGTAAAGTAGGGCTGTCATTGTTTTGCGGCTGGATTGGCTAAGCCCTACTATGCCTGTCATTGACAGGTATAGTAAAACTATACAGCTCCTGAACAATGACCGCTGTCATTGTCTGGTTGCTATATTGGCTGAACAATATTATATTTAAAAACAGTAAGGTTCCTTGTGATAAAATCCACTCAAAATGACACAATTACCTCCAAAAAATTCCCTTTATCTCCATGGTTGAAGGATTGTGAATGTTTGGGTACCATTCTACATTTACACCAACCCGTATTATCTTCTGCTGCTGGCAACAGAGTTTCTGTGTAGAATGAATTTTTTTATGGTAATGTAAAAGAGCCAATGCCAAGAACATATGATATGATACAAATGTGAGTGACCAATAAAAGCATTAAAAATACATAAACATTACACAAATTTAACATGTTATCAATAAAAAATATTCAGAAATGACAAACACCCTGTGATAGCAAAGATCCCTACTCCTATGAGCCTACATTTTGCTGTCAACAGACCCTGCCAGCAACATTTTGTATGAAATCTATGGCAAAGCTGCCTCATCTGGAACATCTGGATTCATAGAATCTTCAGATCTACTTAAAAACTCCCCAGACTACCATAATTATCCCTCAGCCTAGGAGAATTTTAACAGAAATATTGCAGATGAGTTGGTACTGCGGCTTGTAACAAAAACTTTACTTCTTGAGTTTGGACCATAGGCTTAAAATTCTGACAGTAGGCAAGGCTAGGGACAGAGATTGCTCAGGAATCCAGAACCATGTTAACATCTTAGTATAGAAAATATTTACTGAAACATAAGTTACCTAAAAATAAACCTCCTTTAGATTCAAATAGCTTTTTTGTTGTATTTCCTGTAATTTATCTACAATATGTGACAATAGAACAAATTAGATTCACTACTTGACAGGCTCTATAAAGTGTCTGGTTCCACCCTGTACATTAATTCTTGGTTTAGTGCTTTGTGGTTTGGACTGTAGGTTGTGTATAAACTTGATTGCAAAATTTCTGTGGAGGTATTTTGTGGGTCTGTAAATGCAATTCATATGTCTGTGAATGTAATTTTTAACAGTATCTGTGGGTCCAGTTGTGGACATTCAATATCTTACAATGTTAAGTGATCTATTAAATGCAATATAAAATGACTAATTCAAATTAAGTAAGAAAATGTGGTATATTTTTATTTAAAAGCTACTTCAGTTTTTTTTTCTTTTTACTGATGGTTTTTTTCATTTCGTAACATAATTGCTTTTTTACAAATGTATAGGGAACATCTAGAGCATTAATGAGTATTTTAATTTCCAATAAAAAACAAAGTGCAAATATCTAGAATAATGCACTTCTAGTTAAAGACATTTTTCACATGGCAGGGAAATGTCCAAACCTCTATCTTTTACATTTTCACAGGGTAAAAAAAGAATTAGATCCTTAATACACTGCTGGGCATGGATGGGGTTGGGCACAAAATCATAAGATCCTTATTATGCAGCTGAGGGCCACATAGATCCACATCTACACCTGCAGAAGAAGAAATTATTTTGTGGTAAGGCACATTTTACCAGGCAGGTAGTGAAGTGAACGCCCCATACACTAAATGTGAAAAACAAGTACACAGTTTTTGATGAACCATCTATGAATCTATCTATGAACTATACCTTATCAAAGTAATAGGCCTCATTAGCACAGCCCATCTCAGTCTGATCAGCAAGTGCCATGGTAGTGACTTTACTAGTTTTTCTCAAGCTCCAAGGGATTCTTAGTCAATAAATAAGGTTATTTTTGCTGTTCCATATAACTTTGAGAAGTTGAACATTTAATTTACCTACATAAGAAAATCTTTAGCGTATCTATACTAGACTACTATAAACAAAGAAATTAAAAAAAAGACATGCCTAAAAACTGACATGTCATTTCAGCTGAATAAAAGTTAATACATTAAATGGTTACATATTGATATGAAAATAAAAGAGATGTTTCTGTGTAGCAATAGTAATTCCAATTTTCAGCAAATTGCTGTGCTAACCCCTCTGGATAAGCTTGTTCATTCTAACCCAATCTCCGCAGTATCATCACTACATTCTGAATCCAGGAACTGAACCCCTGGGAAACCTCTCCTGCCAAAATGAACATTTTTTCAGAGTCCCAACGAAAACAGCTCAAACTAAGACAGAAGTTTAAGTCTAGCATTCAGACCTTACTGAAAATATTCAGTAAGACAGCAACAACTATTATTATTCTCAGGAGTTAATAAAGGCTGCCATTGTTTCTCTTTCCAAACAAATAAACAAAATATATATACAAAGTGGAGCTGTAGCCAATTTATATATATATATATATATATATATATATATATATATAATGATATTATTTAACACAAGTTTTGAGTTTGGGTAACATGGAACTTAAGTTTTAGCTTGACTTAGACTGAGAATGAGACTTTTGCCCCCGCACAAATACCCCACAGCAACATCAGCAGTTGCACACCAGAGTTCTCCCAACTTTGAATGTTTCCTTCCAAATTTCAATAGCAACACAAGCAAGCCTGTCCCACGCTGCCATGCAAAAATTCATTTGCCCAGGTTAGCCTTAAACTCCTTTCATAGTTACTATGGCAAAACAACCTATGACATGCCATAACAAAATAATTGGGCCCTCTCTTTGGGTTGCAGTGGCAACATCCATAGGCTCCGAAGTTGTTAGTGCAAAGGGGCAGAAGCTCCTTCGTTCATGGTAGAAGCAAACTTCTTTTCAAAACAGTAGTTCTTCTATAGCAGGGCCCACAAAACCTCTTTCCTGCCTAGCAACCACATGTTCCATTTCAACATGTCAGGTTGCCATGGCAATTCCAGGAACACCAAAGGGAGCCACAAAATGTTCCCCAGGTTACCATTGAGTTTCTCATATTGGCCACAAATCCCTTCTCTCAAGGCCTCTTCCTATACATCCTGTCCACAAATGCCTCCCTTCTACTGTAAGGCCCTGGTCAGCACCAGTCCTCACCAAACACCAGTCCCCCATTCTAACACTGCAGTCTTCACCTATAGCAAGCCCCCACTGAGCCTCGGGAGACTGGATGCATCTCCCAGCACTTGGTTGCCCCCAGGATTTACTGCACAAAGGATGGTGTCTGGGGATAGGCTGGCAGCAGGTCAGGAAAAGGGATGAGCGAGCAAACTTTTTAACTTAAGAACATGTAAGCGAGAACGGCCTTGTGATTCGCGTGCCTCCAATCATTTGTGACCACACATTCCCACAGTCACTTGGCTGTACTTATCAGCCCGGTGACTGTGGGAACTGAACTCAGATGGACTCTCAATGGAGAAACTCTATTAAGAGTTCGCCTGCAGTCACAGCTGATTGGGGGCACTCGCATGCCTCTAATCAGCTGTGAAAGCAGGTTCCCACGCTCCCCGGGCTGTACTTATCACCCCGGTGACCATGGGAACTGAACTCAGATGAACTCTCAATATAAATACTTGATTGAGAGTTCGCCTGCAGTCACAGCTGATTGGAAGCACTTGCATGCCTTCAATCAGCTGTGACCGCACGTTCCCACGCTCCTCTGATTCCTCTTCAGCTCTGCACAGCTTTACAGAGTGGTGCTGGGGATGACAAAAATCCATCAGGCTGCACGGCTGGGGAAGGGAAGCAGGGGCTGCTGCCATCTTAGTCCTTCTGGCTGCTGCAAATGACATTGCTGGACAGAATAAACAGTGTTTTATACTGCGATGGCGCACAGCACGGAGTCGCCCGGACAGATGAGCATCTTCTAACATCCACGTGTTCTTCCCTGGTGAGTTTTCACACGCTCCTAACCCCACCTGGGGTACTCAGCTGAACTTCTGTCATGGAGAGACACTCCACATATTCAGCATTAACTTAACTTGGCTTACCACCTGGCCGTTAAACCCGACCTTGGTTCGGGGTAAAAACACTTGCAAAAAGTGTTAAACCCGAACTTTTCTCAGGTGGTTAAAAATGTAAACAAACGTTATATTGCAATCCGATTGTCATACATTGTATGACAATCCGATTACAACTGAAAGAAAATACTTACCCCGTCCCCGCAGCTCCTCCAGCAGCAATAAAAAATTTGCTATTGCTGCTGGCATCTGCAGTGAGATGTATAGCACAATGCAGAAATCCTGCACTGTGCTTTGCATCTCTCTGGAGATGCGAGCAGCAGCAGCAGCGTCTCTGTCTGTGTCTGTGTGAGCTGGGCAGGGAAATCCCCCCCCTCACATCACTCAGAGGATGTGTCATCTTCCGGGTGATGAGAGTGGTGATGTATGGGGGTGTGTCAGGGAGGGAAATTTAAAAGCAGATTACAATGTAATCTGCTTTTAAATGGTTTTTACAGTACAAAAACACCACACAACATGAAATAAAAATAAAAGTACAATTTTAATTTTATATTTTGTTTTTAGATTACATTGTTGTCTATTATTTCATTATTTTTTTAAATTATTAATTATAATTATGTATTATATTATAATTTATGATTATAATATAATAAATAAATATAATTATCATACCCTGGAGTTAATCGTAAGAATTACAAGCCCACAATATAAACAAAACTTTCTATGCAAAAAAAAATAGGATCACTTTTTGCATCAAAAAGTTTTATTACAGAGTGAACAGTGTTGTCATTAAGTAATGTGTAAAAATAGTGGATCTTCTGGCAAGTTCAACAGGTAATAAAACTATATTATGGAGTAGACGATTTAGAAAAACATAAAAATCCTATCAATATAGAAAAATATTTATTATAAATAGTATACTATTTTCTTTTTACAGTTTAGGCTTTTGGTAGAATTATAGCATCATTTAAAGTATTTGTTTCATGTGTGTTCTATAGTAAGGAATGATACGTTTTTTTTTTCCTTTGCTGTTTGAGTACCATTGATGAAATATACCTTCGCTTCCTGTCAGAGAGGTGCGATCGGGAATTAAAGACAGTGGGGGGAATTTTCCTTCTTAGACACTTTCCCCATTAACAGGTGCATCCATTAGAAGATACTCCCTTTGGTTTTAGGGCAATTGTAACATTTTCAGATTTCCCCTTGCTGTTGCTGTTGTCAGCAGGGCAAACAATGGAAATACAAACAGGAATAAAAACTTGGCAGAGGGTCTAAGTAGGTGATAGAAATTCTATAAAATTTAATGTGTGCTTGATATGAAAATAGTATGCACACAAAAATGAAAATGAGACAGAAAAGAAAAGAATATGCAACCTGTATCCAAAGCACAGTAACTACAATAGTAAATTTAGGATGTAATAGGAAGCAGACTTGCTTTTACGCTGGGTTCACTCATGCCAGTAAAATGTCTGCAGCTAAATGCATCAACTTAGTCAAGAAGAGGTTGTTTTAAATTGTGAAGCAGGCATTGTCTTTACTTTTGTATGGTAAATACTATAAAGACATATGCCTTAAATGTTAGGCAAAACACGTAGGCAAAGCCAATAATTTCTGTGAGTCAAATTGCTAAAGTGTTCTAAAAGCTAAAAATCATGAGCAAGTTATTCTGATGGTTATGTATCGTAATTGTTTGTTGTATCTTGTTTTTGTTCCTAACTTGTATGGAGTCTCTTGTGTTTAGTTTATTCCTAATAACTGTTTGCATACTCCTTTTTTGTTTTTTGAAAGAAGTGTTTTTTATTTGGTTGATTTTGTGTGCAGTTTGCAGGGTTTACCTATTTGTTTTATTATTTCAGTTTTTCATTTGTATGCTGTTTTATAATTGTGTGCTATGTCTGTAATTTGTATTTTTGGTGTTTCTGTGTTAAAAAAAAATGGTTCACATATAGCACTATCTCTTTCTATAATTTGGTTGGATAAAATTCAAAAAGTCATGTGACGGCCGCAAATGCTTTGCACTTTTGCCAAAAAAACTGGGTCCAGCATAGCTAGAAAGATTTCTGAAACACTGAGGGGGTATTTCAAAATCATTGCACCCTAAGTGTAGATCTACTTGTAAAAAAATAATTTGTAATGGCTAAATTACTAAAAGTTCTGCATTATTACTTTTAATCAATTACACAGGACCATCCTGATCCTTTTAATCACTGATTAAATGCTTTCCTTGGTTGATTTTGTGTCTTTTTTTCATGCTTACCATGTAAGGACCAATCCAGCTTTTTGATATAAAAAATGTGAAAGATAATTGTACAAACTTGCGTTTTATTTAGGGGAAGAAAAAACTACTTGCCATTGTTTTAAGATACCCATATGGCACTATACTAAAAAAAAAGTTAAAAAAACTGAATGATCATGAAAAGTCTTGACTACACAGATAAAGTAATATTTTACAAAAAAAGATCCTAGCCTTGAATTATCAGCCACAGGGGGTTAAACAGTTTCATTGGAAGCACAACAAATGCTAAAAACCAAAGTTCAATTAGTTGTATGCCTTTATCTAATTTATTTTGTTTGTGATGCGCCTTTTATCCTACTGTAGTTGCCAAGAGTATGATTTGTTTGATCACACACTGTATAACCACACTAATTATCATCAAACATAACAAAAGATTTTACAAAAGGTAGCTTTTTTGGCAGCAAAAAAAAAAAAAAAAGCATTACACATGATCTCATTGTTTCTTTTATGGAAAATGAGCTGTTTCAGAAATATCCACATAGTACACAATGTTCTTTTGCTGAATATAACTTCAGACTTTTAGAGATATCAAAAGGTACATATGCCAATCTGATGCTTCAGCTAGCCACAACAGACATTATTTGTTTCTGTGACAGTTTAAATGAATATAAATACTTTCAAGGTAATAAACTGTGTCATTATTAGATTAAAAGAAAGGCTTTAGTGACTGGGAGGTAATGGCCAGCTCTTAGCAGACATGGTTTCCAGAAGTATTCATGCATATCAAATGTAATCGCCTAAAAGTATGACTAACAACATGACCCAATGACCCACTTGGCCAACAACATTACTCATTTTTTGTAGTTCTGGTACAGTAAACTGGCATGCATGAATTCTGACTTCAGCAAATTTCTGCTATCTCAAAACCATCTATAGGCTACAGAAAACAGGACACTCCAGAAGCAAAAACGTTAATGTCAGGGCTGGCAGAGGGCTACAACTACATTTAGTTGTGGCCATTAAATGATAACATTGTAAGTTCCTGATGCAACTGATTTAGTCTAGTTCCCATTGAAATACTTATGACCAACTGCAGACATTATAGAACTCTTGAATGCTCACTTAAGATCTAGCTAGAATATTGTGTTCATGGTCACATAAATATCTAAATCAATGATTCCCAACCAGGGTTGGGTGGAAACCTAGTGTTCCTCCAGAGGTTGCTAGGGGTTCCTTGAGCAATTTGTACCTCTCAAGTAAGTTTAGGTAACTTTTTGGCTGTCAATCTGTATGGGTGACAGCCTTCCTGCTGGCCCAGAATGTAAGAGGCATTCTTCCCACAGACCACTAAGCCATTGTACTATGAGCTGTGGATATAGTAATTATACATGGGTTACCTGAAGATCTGAAAGTTATTTCAAAGGTTACCTGTAATGCGCCTGGGCACACAAACCACAGAAGACTCCAAAAGTCCTTTTATTGAGTTTTTTTTATAGTCATAAAACAAGACAGGGGTATTTACAGATGTCAAGTCCAATAAGCGTAGTACAGGAGGGTAAGGCAAAGGCAGGTCAGGAACAATCCAAGGTCAGGGCAGGCAGCAGACAAGAGAGGTCACAAACAATCCGAGGTCAGGAAAGGCAGAGTTCAGGCAAGAGTCAGGTATCAGACCAGGTTGCTATTATAATGACAAATTGGAGAAACATTAACCAACACAAAGAATGCACCCAAGCACACTGTGTACACAGGGGCTTATAGCGGGCAATGGTGTTCAGGACAGGTTCTCCTTAAATGGCCAGAGTGACCAATGACCTTGCGCCCACCTGACGCCATTTGATTGGAGGGTAACTGAATCCCCTGCGGTCAATTAAACTAACTATGTCCCGCCCCACAGCGAGGCAGCCGAGTGCCACGCCCTCGGGGTGTACAAGAGGCAGGCATGGTAGCGCGCGCACCTCTTCCCACAGCACCCTTGGGACGTGCCCTACTTTGAACATCCAAAGGAGTGCTGAGAACAGGACTTTCTGTAATCACGTCCATAGAGATGCAAGGGATGCCGCCTGGCCGAACAGTAGTTTGGCCGGGACGGATCCCTCCGCCTGCAGAGAGAGACAAGCTGAGAGCAGAGCAGCAGCCTTGGCCATGCTGCCTGCTGCAGCGGCGTCTCCCTCTGCGGCTGGGATCCCCAGGGACGCTGCCGGCTCGCAGGACAGGTACATTTCTTACATTACCCATGTTAAAAAGGTTGAGAAACACAATATGGTATGGAAAAGGTATTTGCTTAGAAAAAAAAAGGCGATAAATATTAAGTGGAGCCTTAAAAGCATAGGTATAGCAATCGCATTGTTACAATTACACACAATGAATTTGGTTCTTTCCAATGGTAGAACTTTTCCCTCCCAGGCTCAGCCACACCATACGTAGACCTTTTTATTTATGAAATTCTAGCGTACAGTCAAGTATGAAGACATGTCTGAATGAATAAAATTTTAGACACTTGCGGAAATATGGCTTCTTTTATCACTGGAAAACTAAAAGAAATCTGTGTTATTTTTAAACTTTATAAATGTGCTGGCAAATTTGATGGTTTATAGCCAATTTCAGTAGTACTCCTCATTTAGGAAAGCCAAAATTCCAATAAGGGAAACAATGCTCTTTCTTCATTTACTATTCGTTCAACAATTCTCCTGTCAAAAGTAATTGGCAGAGTAAAGTATCACTGCAGACCACAATATCTCAGACTTCCAATCACCTTTGGAAAAGTGTTCTCCAAGGGCCGGAATTATACATTACACATTTATGGCTATGTGCTGAGTTGGTATATTACAAAGAAGCATGGTGTTCAGTCTTGTGTTTGGTGCCCAGATTCCTTGTGTTTTAAAACTGGCAAAACAGTACTGATAGAAAACACAAAGCTTTCAGCAAGCGCATATTCTAGTTTTCTATATAAATGTGCAAGTGAATATTAATCAACTTGGTTCTTACAGCAGTATTTTTTTCAGTATATAAAAAGGCATTTTTGAGTAGGTGCCAGTTAGTTGAATCACTCACCAGCTTTTTATGTGGGAGCACAAAAGACAAAGTCTTTTCACCAAAGTTTCCAGGTCTGAAGACCTACTGCTGCTATTTTAAAAACAGCTTACTTTCCCTATTTTACTTTTTTAACTTTTAATTTCAAGGAGAATGAGCAATGGAAACTCATAGTAAAAAGCAGGTAATATCACTTCACTTAAGATCCAGCAACTATCTCTGTTAATTGCATTCTTGCAGAGGTTTTTTTGCATACCCATATTAAATGGTATATGTGCCCTATATCATGAAAAAGCATAGAAATGCACCAACAGACATTTTCAGTGTATTTGCTCAGGTGACAAAAGCAACCCAGTGCTGCACTTTTTACCACTGCTCCTTGGAGTGGAAGTTGTGTTGTGACTGTGGTGAGAGAGATTTATGAGCTGGGGACTGGTCACTGGATAGTTTTTTTTTTTTTTGCATACACTGGTCAGGTATTGGTCCCTGCATCTATTGGTCACTGTTGCTTACTGAGGGTTACCAAGATAGAGAAACACTGTGGTACCTAAGCACCAAAAGATACTATTGTTCATACTACTGCTACTCTAAGGAGTGAAACTTGTGTTGGGACTGGGTGAAGGTTGAAGCTATCCTGATGCAGACACATACTGGCCTGTTGGTCTTTAAATGGTCTTTTTGTTGACAATTGTGTTCAACAAAGTATGTACATTTGCAACATTTCTAAACATTAAGTTATTTTTTGACTTGTGCTTAAGAAGCCTAAAAAAGCCCAAAATGCACTGTGCCTTTTTTTGCTTTTACATGTCTTTTCCCTTTTATAGTGTGATGTGTTTAAGAAACATGTTGTATCACTGTTGTTGTACCACCCCCCCCCCCCCCCCAAAAAAAATTCTTTTGGTATTATTTACTTTTCCACATTTTTTGCAAAATGTGGGGTGACTGGGGAAGGGGTCCCATCCTGTTCCTGTTCAGCATTTATATATCACTCATGTTACTGTCATAGACTTTTCAGAGCCTCTCATACACCCCAGGATTTTCTGGCTGTAATTAAACAACCAAGTGGTTTCTTTGAAACAAAGCTGGACATGCAGATAGACATTGTTCTGTAGCCTGGGGAGTAGACATTGTGGAGCCTGCAAAAAGCTAAAATTGGTGTTTGGC
The DNA here is from genome assembly GCF_032062135.1 of Pyxicephalus adspersus. Lineage (NCBI taxonomy): Eukaryota > Metazoa > Chordata > Amphibia > Anura > Pyxicephalidae > Pyxicephalus > Pyxicephalus adspersus. The sequence continues at coordinate 98,603,841 of NC_092860.1, forward strand.
TGAAAAATGCAACCGCATTTTGTGGTAGGCAAGTAGGAAGTAAGCTTGCAATAAATATATTAATTGCAGTTATCAAAAAAATGCCTTGTATATAGTTTGTACTGCCCCCATTATCTTCACATTGTAAATTAGTGTAAGCTGACCATTTAGTTTTAAAATTTCTTACAAACATATTTGTTGAAACAGTAACTAAACAGGAAAAAAAACTAAGCTTATCAATGAACTGTTTTTCTAGAAATAAAGCAAAAAGTCAGAAAGCATTTTGAATCTGTCTTTTTTTCACAGCTGTATGATCTGAAGACATCCATCATGACATACCATGGTGAGACTGGATCATGGCATTTTCAAAAACATGCATAAATAAAATGGGCAATAACTGGATACATATACATAATAACATAACTAAAAAAGCTCCATAACCTAAGTTTTTTAACTTGTATTCATACAACAAAGCACTTGTATTCATACAACAAAGCAATGAAACTCCATGAAATTGTTGTATTTTTAGAATTATAGTATGAGTGTGTTTATTGTATTGTTTAGTGTGTTAGTGTAATGCAGTTTTTTTTTACATTTAGGTGCAGTGTAGAGGAGCCATTGTTAACAGTTGGGTGAACAAAAAGCTGCAACCAGTGAGTTGGCACTGAATCATGTTGTCTTCTTTTTGGGAAAAAAAAGTGTGACTCTAGATGAGTGATGTGTTCTTTCAATGTAGACTGGTTATACCAGTTGCATATGTATTTAAAACCACATTTACACCCATAAAACATATACTCCAAAACAAAATAAAGACTATTATTGTCCGAATTCTTTAATACCTTTATATCTTATTTAGAGTGCTTTGCCAGTCCTAGCCTACGTAAATATGTTTGTTTATTGATATTATGCTGTTTCTATTTCAACTTATTTATATTAAGTGTCCTTACCCTGATTTCATATAACCCTTTGGGCCTCCAATAAAACAAGCAGCATTTACCTGTGGGAAAATCTTACATTTTTGAAAATGCATTTTGGACATATATCCCAAGAGATAACCCAAAGAACACATTTAAGAAAAAGAGCATCAGAGTGCCCCTATACCTATTTAAAAACTGCATATGTTTTGCATTTGGCTGTAGCCCGGTCTCTTGCTTTTGTGTTATCCCAGAATACAAATTGTCCATTTATATTCGTGTAAATAAATAAATAATGTATATGTGTAAATAATAAATAATGGCCGCTCAATGAAGAATGGCCTATCTTTTGAGCAAAAATACAAAAACATTCCTTTACATTTTAATGGTGTGACCTCAGTTTCCATATTCCTAAAAGAACCACCATTAAACATTCTGAAAAAACCATAAAGTCAGCCAATGACAACAAGGAATAAGTGAACTGCCTTCTATTTTATTTTATAGACCCTGAATTCCCCCCACCTCTATTAAAAAGGATTTTGTGAAAGTTTGACTTATTGGATAACTTTATTAACTTTGTGTTATTTTTCACTCACTCTATTAATGTGCTCTATATGTGTGCTGTGTACAAAGTTATGTATATACATAAACATACAGCATTTCCAGGAATGCTTAACTATTTATATTATGGACATTATGAAAGATGGTAAAAAATATGAGTTTTAAAATATTTTAAATATGTAAACTGTATTTATGGTCATCTTAGAAGCTCAGAAAGTGTTATGTATATATTTTTTTGAATTACTAATGTCTAGCAGGAAAACAACTTTTCAGTTTTTGAAAATAAAAACATCACATAAAAGATCACATAAGCTATATTATTTTAAGTAAGCCAGTGTAAACTGCAGATCCGAGATCCAGATCAGGCATCTAATATTACATACAAATTTAACTTTTTTCTATAAAATGATGCTTGCTCCTTTCTTCTTTCTAATAAAAGCCTTCTTATTGGCAGTGCCAGAATTCTATATAACCAATATAGGTCATGGCTAAGCACAGCATATAGATACCCACACATTAGTTGCTGACTGACCATAACGAATTCCCATGTAATAGCAAGACTTCCACATTGCCCACAGTAAAGTGCTGACTGTGCTAGATGGAAGGGCATGACAAAATAATTGGCCCAGGGGGCAGAAAGCATAATACTGTCCTTGATTATTTGTCTGTAAGGTCACTCATCATACTAAAGAACCAATAGTTTAGCTGGAGAATATCTATATCTCTAAACCTACTCAGTGACAGTCTTGTCCCCACAAACCACAATCATTTCAACTGCAGTAGGCACATTTAAACTGCTCTATTTCTTTTGTAATGGTACTGGTATGGCCAACCTGATCAGTTAAAAAACAAGTACATCCTCCATTATAAAGTGATAGGCAGGTGCAACTTTAACCAAACGTTCTGTTTGGACATTAATTGGACCAAGGGATCTGCTTAGGATGCTTAGTAGATGATCCAGCTATAGATTTTCTTAAACTTTAGTCACTCTTTTTTACCAAAGATATCAACTGCTTAGATATTTTCATTATATTCTCAGAATTGTCAAATATTTTAAAGATTATCCTTTATTTGTGTGTGTGGATCCCTGTCTTATTCAGTTTTCTGTTGTGCAGTATCTGACATGCCAATACACCTGGTGGACTACATGTGGTATACATGATTAAATGTCCTTATGGTTTAAAATAAATACCTGAACGGCATTTGATACATATTCCATTAGACTGAATCAAAGGAAATTGCCTGTAGTCAGACATTTTTTAAGCAGAACATTTGTCTGCTAAAAGGTATAAAATCCAAGTTTGTGCTCCCAAACCTCTGAGGGGTGGAAATTTTATCATGCACTTTTTCAACATTAATTGTATTTTCAAAAAGTGTTTAAATTCTGAATTTAAACTCCTAGAACCTGGACACCTCAAGGTTTAAATCATGACTATAATATGTAGAGCTGGTGGTGTACAGTACATAGTTTCTGTCTGCAATGTCTGTACATGGTATTTATAATGCATATTTTTTTACATTTACTATAATATTTATTTGTTGGTACATTTAATTTGGGTGTCCAATGTCTTTAAAAAAAACAACTATGTGTTTGCACAAGTGAGTTATGTAATTGTTGCATGTCATTTTCAGCGTATTACCTTTAGATCTTGTTTCTGTGTAACTTATCAAGAAATGTTCTAAGTTTGAAACAAATACTTTGTATTACCTATTAATTAAAATAAATGTGCAAGTGTGCTGCAGTTATTCTCATAAATTAGAGGTTGTAATGGGTAATGGGTAATCTACCTTCTATGTGTTTTTACACCTTCCACCTTTACTTTGTACTGCTTCAACGGGACCATATATAAAAAAACATACAAATGTGTGTGATACAGTGCGAGTTTTGGCTATTCCATTGCTGTAATTAAAAAAAAATGCATCATTAAGATAATCTAATAAAATGTATACTTTAAAAAATTTCATAATATTGCAATTTATTTCAAAACATTGGTTATAAACTAATGATTGATATGATTAACAGAACAACCAAACATTATGTATAGTTAGTGCAAGTAATGTGACATAAAATAAGCCTGCAGTAACCCAGTTAAATTTCGGCCTTTTGTAGTGTCACTGTAGTGTTAATTAAACAGGAAGTGAATTTAGTAAATCCTAGGCAATGCACAAAGGGTTTTGTATAAATTGTTGTATTTATGGTAAACTATAGGGATTTTTGACAATGATATTTTATTGTTATTGTTGATAATGTATTCTTATTTTTATTATTATTATTAATAATAATAATAATAATAATAATAATAGTAATAATAATAATAATAATAATAATACATTTAAAAGCTTATATAATGATATTTAGTATTTGTCCAAAAATTCTATTTTACAAGAAGAATACATTTAGTATGGAACTAAACCCTGGAGATACTCAAATCTCATCTGCATTTTGATTCATGGTCATCTTGATTGGCCAGGTCACCGCTAATCTAAGCATGCAGGTTGGCAGCGATCAGGCAGGTAAGAATACTTATTGCAGAAGAGACATTGCCTGTCCCTTTATTCAATATAGACCATCCTGATGACAAATTCTTTAAGTGGAACTTTAGATCCAGCTCTAGCTCCTGTATACTGCAGATCTCAATTACAATGTTTCTTCTAGGAGAGCAGGATGAGTAGGTGTGTGTCCCTCCTTTGGGTCATTCAGTGAACAGACTCAGTTACATTTCTTTGTAATATAAGATTAATATATTCTACATGTTTCTAACCTAGTCCTGTGCACAACTTTGCCATAATACTCTTTATTATCTTCCCTCGTACAACATTGAAAACAGACACAAAATACAGTATAATAAAGCTAAGACAGACATGTAACACTAACATCAATTACAGTACATAAACTTGGGATGTTTCCTGTTGTTCAAATGAGTACAATGAAAAGTACAATTTCTCCTTTTTGCACGATAAAATAAATGACACCATTGTTTACCTAACACTAAAATAAAGAGCAAATTTGTTGAGTCTTGCTTCATCAAATACATGAAAGGTGTCCTTGCCTACCTCAACTTCTCTAGTGATTCCATTTGGCAGTTCACTGTTGAATAGTCAGTTCTTAATACTGTGGGTGGAAGGGTGTTAGCCACATTATGTCAGTGTATTTATATATCAAAGTAGATGAATGCATACTTCCCTGCAATCCCTGTGTGAGCAGTTCAGTTTAATGTTTCTGGCATTACAACTTCCATAAGTGTTTAATATAACTTTGACAGTAGGCAAGCCAGGATGTCGTTTCAGCTATCACTTATTATTCATGCAGAGAGATTTGTAGTCTTTTATGATAATGACAGGAGGACAACATTGAATATCTGATAGAGGACGTTTGTCCTCAATCACTGTAGTTTATCAAGTGTGAATATCAAAATCTTGGTTTCAGTCTGAAATACTTAAGCTGTCTGGACTAATGCCCTGTTTTCTTTAAGGGTGTAGCACTATGACTTTATGGACTGAAATCAGCAAGTTAAACATTAAAAAGGTACTTCATTTTCGGTCCGCGGTTTTTATAGTCACGACAAAGGGGTGAGATTTATTAAACGGTGCTGAGTCATAACTGGCTCCTGCATATATGAGTGAAATAGTGTCTCTGCATTTTCAGTTTTCCATGTATTCATCCTAGTTATCTGTATGACTGCCGATGAATTTAATAAGAATTTGTTTATTTTTTCCAAAACTTCTTTTTTTTCTTCAGCCAAAAGCTTTTTTTTATTTTTGGATAACGCGTGCAAAAGGTAAAATGGCTTGACTGCCCCCCATTCCTCATTTCCGAAAAATGTTTTACCTGATTTCTTGTCACTGTGTATGGGGTGTTGTACTCATTGGGGCAAGCAGGCACATGCAAAAAAATAAAGCAATGAATATAAAGAGAAGTTCTAACCATTCAATAAATGACTAAAAATGTGTTTCAGTCTGTGTGTCCCCCTTCAAGGGAATTTAAGGATAAATTAGGAACACGGAGAACAAAATATTGATAACCAGAATTTATGTTTCTCAGAAACATGAAATTAAAAAATATTTTCCCTGACTTAGGGTAGAAGTAACAATACCCCATGTAACCATTCCATGCTCTTTCGAACATTACATACTAAGATTTAACTGAAGTTTCTGTAAATTTAACTTATACATCCATACAAACATTACATGACCTACAATTGCCTCTTTTTACCATGATTTAGACATATCTATAAATAGAGTGCCCAATAGCTGAAAAGTAATAATTTAATAGACGCCTCCCTTAGTAATCTCCCATCATTCATACCCTTCCACCTATTTTGACAATGAGTAAAGAAAACAGTTGATAGTACATGTGAATTAAAATTGCCAAAAGCTTACAGGTAGGGTACATTTAGCAACCATTACACTGGAGACAATTTTCCTTTCTATAGAGGACATCTGTACAGCTGGGGATAGTCAATAGAGATGGCATATATGTAACCACCCTGCAACATAATCAAATAAACCACAACCTATACATGGTTGTAAAGGGCAGACGTCAGTGTCACATTGTTTTTTTTTTTTTTCTTTTACTTTTCAAACTGTGATACAGTTGTTAGTGTAGTTACACTGCTCTCTAAACTATCAGGTTTGTTCAAAAGAAGATTGAAGGGATATGTTTGATCCCCTTACAGCAGAAATATTAGTGGCCACAACTCTAAAATTGCAATTCAAAATTAAACTGAGGAAGAATAATGTAAGAGTAACAGGTTTTGTATTGTTTCTATTTAAAGTTTGAGATTAAAAAAAAATCAACCTGTGGCAATGTACAATTCCATATCCTGAAACTCTTCTTTCTTTCTTTAGCTCATCCTTCTTGATGATTTCACTACCTGATCCCCATATCAGCCTTTATGGTACCTGGTTTCATGCTGAATTCTGACCTCTGTAACTCCACCTTTGAACTTTCTCCTTGTTTCATATATATGCACTTCCTAATTGCCAAGGGTATTGTATTTATGGAAATGTCTAACTTGTCTAACATTTGCTGCTACATTGTCAGGATTAGAGTCAATTTGTTGAAGCACCAGGGTTTGAAGCACCTGGGTTTAGAACACAGGTGGTAGAGTAAGTGATGGGAGAGTGGCAGACACATAGTCAGTAATCAGTAAAGCATCAGTAACTAGCGTCATCCGGTTTCAAGTGAAAAGCAGCCAAGGGTAGCTTGTAGTCAGCCAAAAATCAGGGGATGAGTAGCAGTGAGTCTGGTAGTGTTCCAACAAAGCAACAACAACTAAACACAATAGTTTAGCAAATAAGAAGCACAAAGACATGCTTTATATAACCCCTAAGATTGAGCCAAAGTTGAGTTAGAAATAAAAAATAAAAAAAAAGAGTACTATGAAAGTCACAGCAGAAATTAGGGAGAACGCATTTTAGTATTTTAGGTTGATTGGTAGGATAAAACACAATCAGACACATGCTTCTGGGCCTTTACGAAAAAAAAAAAAACACCCTTCTCATGGCGTCAGACGTGAGTTGGTTAAAGGGTTTTAGTTTATAACATAAACCAAGTCTAGGGCCAATCAACAAAAGCAAATCACTCAGTCTCCTATCATTGTACCTTCCACGGTGACATCACAACCTTGCCACAATGGTACTTGTACTTCTACACAAGACAATTACACATCCAGTTATATTAGATCCTGTCATCTGCATCATACAAATGTCTGTGTCTATTATGTTTATTTACAGTAGCAGCTAGAAACATGGTAACATGGAAACATGGCTGTGGTCATTTAAATACTTAAGGTACAATGTAAATAGCATGCCAACAAAGGCATAAATCAAGCTAAACTGTTGAAAGATGAAGACATGGGAGATATGCCAGAAAAACTCTCAAACCATCTAGGAAAAAATATTATATATATATATATATATATATATATATTGTACATATAGTAAGGTCTTACTTTGTGTCTCCTACTACTTTTATTTTAAATGAAAAGGCATCATGCATAGTTAAATGCTTTAACGCCTCAGGGGGTATTACCCCCAGCCGATACGCAACAGATGGTCTACATTCCTGCACTGATTTCACAGCATACGTTTGTATCTTAAAGAAGGAAATCTGGATAACTGCTGTCTGCATTCCACTTCCACTTGTCCAAGCTTCACAGGCAGACAGAATAATTTGGTGATGAGTGTAAAATGATTGTAATATGGCAGGTGGTACATACTGGTTGAAGGAACTGACTAAGCATTTGAAAATTTTGTTTCATTGGAAAATTTGCATTTTAGCTTACACTGTCCTTGTATAACACTATTTTATATGGACTATATATGTAGTTAACATCATGAGTAAATTATACCATATTAAATATTATTGTTGAAATTTATAACATATATATATATATATATATATATATATATATAAAGAATTTTTATAACCATAATTGCAGATCCTTACATATGAAGTAATGTAGGCTTTATTTGTCTAAACAAAGACTACACAGGTGATGCATTCAATTCAACATCAAGGTCTCAGCTAACATCTGGGAAAAGCAGTGAGCCAATTATGCGAGTATGTGTGGATGAGAATTCTGGGGTGGTCTCTGCACAGACCATACACTGTTAGATGAATATCAAAGAAATGTTTGGGTTCACAATATCATGTTTAAGGGTTTAGAAAAATAAATGTAAAATTTTGGTATATATATATATTTTTTAGAAATTGTTGAATTTTCACAGGGCATCATTGGCTTTTTCTGGCTTGACTATAAGGCTTTTCAGAAGATGAGGATGCTAAAAAACACAGATGCTTTGCTAGAAGGACAGCTACACTAGATAGAGGTCAGGATGAAAATTAGAACCATTCAGCATGTAGGTTGTGTTCTCTGAGTCAGCTCAAGTAAAAAGTGCTCTAGGCTGACCAAATGGCATAAACCCAATGTTATTTTAGAAAACATTGCTGTTTTCTGTTAAGCATTCATTGTTTATGAGGTTTCCATGCCTCCAATGGACTTACACATGGGAATTAAAAAGGAAAAAGTTTGGGCCTTGAGTGACCAATTTTTCTTCCTATGATGACATAGCCGTCTGTGGAGGGGTAAGCCACAGACACAGCATGGCTCCCAGGAAGTCTTAATAGTTTTAAAGTAATCCAGGCACAGACAACACATTCATTGTTTAGGAAATGATCTAGTTTGCATTTTAGCAACCCTTACCAATGTGAAGCTTACAAAATCAAAAAACTTTAGGTAGATTTATAATAATTTTGCTTTTAGTTTAAAATGTTTGATTTGGGTTGTAAATACCTTTTAGGTGTTGCTCTAGTCAAAACTTTTTTTCTAGTAGTACAACAGTCAGCAATAAAACTTTGCCACTGCAGGCGCAACAAAAATACCAAAACACTGTTAACTGTAAATTATATATCAGAACATAGAATGCTGTGCATGTGACCGACTGATCTATTACTACTAATGCCCTGATTAGGGGGGGAGTCAAAATCCCCTGAAACGTTTTAGTTGGTATTTCATGCCATACACTAATAAAGTGGTCATTGTTCGCCAACCCACTGGATTTTAAGTTTCTATGTGATAGTAGCCAGTCAGGAATAAACTGATTAACTAGAAATCTGGATTGAAGCAGTCATAGACTTAATATTTCGTTTTTAGTAAATGTTACCATTTGTTAACCAAACCATGAACTCTCACAAATCATACACCAAAATAACAATATTTTGTGCTCTTTCCAACCAGGAGCTAAGTCACAACGACTCAAGCTTCCACCAACCAACCACCACATAATTTCAAACAGTGACAAGTGTCCAACCACCCTTTTCTATTCTTTTTGTAAGTTCTTGTGGCATACACCTGATAGGACCTTGGACTGTAACCTGCCTGAGAACAGTAGCTGACCAATCGGCTTGAAGATCTCCTCAACTCAAAGATGTGGATGGTGGGCAGAATGGGAAGATTGTTGGGCCATCGGCAATTGCTACTGCTCTCTCTTTCATTCATGCATAATGCTTCTTACGAACCATAAAACTTTTCAAAAATAATTTGGATAGCATATAACTGAAGTAGGCAGTACAATATTAGAAAAATATGTCAAGTACTTTATTATATTGCCATAGATGCTGATTTATTTTGATCTGGAAACATTTTATGTGGTCCTGTAACAGTGAAACAGAGTTACAGAGACAATTTAAAAATCGTGAACAAAATTCATAATTCTTTGAAAGGGTATTCCGACTCCAGGTAAAACAGAAGGCATGCAGGTTCTTGCTTTTTGATAGCATGAAGAATAATTACCTGGCTTCTGCTCTATGTGAGGTACAACTTTGGTCTTTCACTCTTTTGGGGCACAAAGTGGGCTCACAGCGTCAGAATCTGCCACCCTCTCCTCTCGCCCTTTCTTGTTCTCCCACTTCCAAGCCGTCACATTACTTGCAACTATTCAGCTCTGCTGTATGTATACCTCAGAAAAGTGTGATTTCATGAATGAAGAAATCCTCATTGCATACTGTTACTTTTTTCTAATTTTTCTTTCTGTGTAAAAAAAAAAATAAGAAAAGACAATTAGGTTTATCAGGGGACATTTTTGACCTAGAGCAGTTTCAGGACAATAGAAAGAAGCTGTAAACCTGAGATGCACTCTTAAATCTAACAAAATCCACCTATATTTGACCTTCCCCTTTGACTTGTATGCATTACATTTCTCCCAAACTTCCCAAACAAATTAGCGAAATGAAAGCTCTCAATTTTACTCATTCTTTTTTTATTTTAATTCCTTCTCAAATAGCTAAAGGCAACATTGTAAATCCTGATGCATTATGCAAGTCTGATATTACATATGTACCCCTTCCTCACCCCCGCAAAGCCTGAAGATATTTTTTTTACTTTCCTTTCCAGATGTCTTTGCAAGCAAGGTCTTCTTTGGCAGTCCTCAATGAGGCAAGGTCACGTTTTGCACCATTGTTACTAGGATAATGCCACCTAAATGGTACACACAAGATGTCCTCCGTCTCTTAGGCTGTATTTTTCAGTGATGAAAAGGAATAACTGCACAAGAAAGGAGCAGAGTTTTTATATTCATAAATATATATACATCAAAGTGTCCTTGTGTCCTGGAATACTATGTAGCAAGGTAAGGAGCTATTGAGGTATGTCTTATAATACCAGTTTGGGTCAGGTGTGCGCTGTAGAAGTCACATTATGGGATTGTATTCTGTTCATTCAATTTGTTTCCTTTCTACTCAAAAGTGCTATCTTGATGCATAAAATCTACTACTTTTACAGTATATGTATTATACAATATAGTGCACCGCATATAAACTAAAGTTGTACAAGGGTTACTATTCAGTACCAGAGAAGCAATGCAATAGAAGGCTCAAATCACAGCAGAACAAGTAGCATACCATGTATTAATGACAGGAAGGGTTAGTTCAGGACAAGGAATTAGGTTGATTTTATACACTACATTTAAGATGTCATGGTGTGCCTAAAGTGCCTTGTCTTGACTTCTGTGCTGACCTCATAATATATTGCTGTCAGGAGTCTGCAATTTATAATAAGGTCAAATGCGCCTTTAAAGTCTGACCCGAGTATTTACACTTACTGCTTACTCTAAGGACGACTGGAATTCTAGAATGCATTTCACACTTCACTCACAGCTATATCTATATAACTAGTGGACTGGAATATTCAACAATATTTATATTGTATTTATAAAACAAAAGTTTTTAATGTACAAATGCAATATTTTGTATGGATTTACAATGTTGTTTTTAGCTGTTTAAATGCAAAACAAGGCCCCCAAGGTCAAGCAAGGGCAGAACATGACCTAAAGGTAACTGGTAAGAACTCATTTATTTATTAGAAGGTTTTCATTTTGCCAAGACACAAGACATAAACCATGGATCTGGCCTGCAAGAAATACAAGTAGAATGTGAGCCTAAACAAGGATGATCAATGATAAAAATAGGATCTTGCTGATAACCAATAAAATATGTGATGTTAATAAAAAATCTCTTCGTCTGGCAGCTCAGAAGAATAATTTTCAGATATTCTTCAGTAAACAGTCTGACAAGGAAATACGAAGGAACATTGTCAGCCCAGTGTCTGGCTTGCAGTCCCTAACTGAACCCATGCTCATGTGTTTTATCAGCTGCACCAGAACACAGCCGCCACATCTGGCAACAAAAGGAGATAAAGGGCAAACATCCATACTTTGATCCCTAGCTAACGCTTTATCAGGAGTTTTATAGCATTACAACAGTGTTTGATGAACAGACCAAATAGTTTTTAGGTGATTCATTTTTCTTGATTCTACTGAATGCTCAGAAGCATTAGACACAGCACCCTAGTCTATCATGATATCAATGACACAGTTATGTTCTCAGTTGGTTTACATATGGCTGTGTTTGCACATTTTAGTCATAGCACTCATTTAGTAATAGTTTAAATTCTCTTTGGGACTTGGAAGGTGTTCAGCTTGCTAACATTCTAAACAGCAGAATAAGGACATGATGAAGGGAGATCTTTCTGTAACCTTTTTAATAAATGGCTGCTAACTAGGGGCTGGAAGGGCTGGAAGGAGTGTCAGATATAGATCAAAGAAAACTGAAGATGGAGGACTGACTTTGTAATGGGTGGAAACCACAAGTTTTTACTTTTGGTTTACAAATACTGCTTCATAGAGAAAATGCCATAAATTCTTTTTGTATCATTCATCATCAAGAAACTGGACACATGTTGCAAGCACCAAGCTTGTCAATAGCTTCTTAGATGCCTCACCAGATTTTTTCAGGCAAAATGTAAGGAATTCTTATTTAAGTAGGTGACAGATATATGCTTGGATGGTGGCCTCAGGCTTCTCACATTCTGCTAAAAAGAACATGGATCAATAATGATCAAGAGCAACATGAAGAATTTAGTACTTGTTGGCTCTCTATATTAGAGGACAAAGCCAACACATTGAATGCAGTCATTGATTTTATGGACTTTGTTCTGAAAATAAATTAAACCAAAGCATGCCAAAGTATGTAGATAGTCAGAGAAAGCCACACTCCCAAACCAGAATTCATAAGTGGAAGTATAGATTTTACATATTTAGAAATGTAAAACAATTTTTTTTCTTCCTAACCTATTGGTGGAGCTCGGCACGTTCGCCAAGTTATCAAATTACAAAATAAACCTGCAGAAATCAGAGGCTCTGAATATTACCATCCCTAGATCCACTCAAGAAGCTTTGACCCCTTCTTTTCCATTCAAGTGGGCAACTACCTCCTTCTAATATCTAGGCACCCAGATCCCTGTGAACTTGTCGCGTACCGCTACCTAATCACATTAGGAATGATCTACAGAAATGGAAACAACTGGCCTTTACTTGGTTTGGAAGATGTAACATTCTGAAAATTAATGTAATGCCTCGATTGCTGTATTTGTTGCAGGCTCTTCCTTTATACATACCAAATCAGATACTCCATATATTTCCCTCGGAATTTGTAAAATTTATTTGGCACTCAGGCTCCCCTCGGATTGGAGTAAAGCTCTTGAGACTCCCCAAGACTAGAGGCGGAATGGTGTTTCCTGACCCCCTGCTATACCAGCACGTGGTACACTTGTCTAGACTAATAGACTGGTGTACCCATAGGGACTCCAAATTATGGGTACCCCTGGAAGATGTCTGCTCACCTACCCGAATCGATTCTCTGGCATGGGCTCCCGACAGTGTGATGGCTCTTGTACTAAGACACCTTCTGATTGGCCCGACCCTAAAAATAGTCTCCAAGTTGTTTAGCTCACAGGAGGTACCCACTTACCCATCACCCTTGTCCCGTCTTAGGAAAAACCTGAATTTCCCTCTGGACTTTCAGACCCAGTATTTAATTTATAGCGTGAACAGGGTGTTTTTTGTGCTATGCATTTTATTCAGAATGGTAAGTGGATGCCAATATCCACCCTACAAACCGATAGGGAATTCCCCCTGCTGACCCCTTGGCGCTATATACAGCTATTTTATGTATTTAGGTGTTTTGTGTTTGGGGTAGAAGGGAATGAAGGGGGGGTCACATGTTACAAACCAGTAGAGACAGCTAAAAAAATTATAGAATTCTAAATGATGAAAGATTTTACAAACGTGGGACTAAACATATTTAGTTAACTGCATATATGTTGCAAGCTTCTCAATGTTACATTCATTATCCTATTTACTTGATTGTGATTGCCATTTATTTATCTAAAATCTCTACATCTTATCCAAGTTACTTGCACATGAATGTATTTGTTTTAGAGGTTTTTTCTCAGTGACTGAAACTTTGGCAGTCGTGTTCAAACAGCCATAAGCAATCTGCATGAAGGCGAAGATTTTCTTGGAAATGCTTGCGGGTTGGTTGTCTATACTTACAATACACTTTATTATACATATTACTAGTCCAGTTTTTTCTCACATTAATCATCTGTGTGCCAATACTTGCATTTACATTATTTGCTGATGCAGTTTTAAGACTGAAGAGTTCTGCTAATTTACTATCCAAGTGATCATCCGATACGATGAAGTCACATATTTTAGAAAATTAGATTTGTCAACGAGCATGATGTTTTGTGTTCTTCAGCAACAGAAAACCTTGCTTTGTTTTTTCCACATACAATTTAATGTGTAGCATATGAGTTCTTCATTAAATGATGAAAGTGTGGAGTTGAATTTATCAGTAGAATGTGGAAATACACTTAGAGGAGGATCCAAGATGGGACATTTCTGACAATCTCTTTGATTGCTGATCTGACAACCACTGCACAAAGGGCTTTTAAACAAAATGGTCCTATTCATCTGGGAGTCAGGTCAGAAAGATGTTCAAATACAACCAGAGACAAAATTGAACAAGATGCAGTACTTGAATTAATAGAGCTGACAAAAGTATACGTACATGGAAGAATATTTTATGTGCTCAGTCCACTCGTACTTCTGAGTTCTAAACCACAATTGTCAAACTCAGAGCAGGATTGCAAAAAACTAAAAACAGAACAATCCAAAGGGGTTGAGCTTTGTCTTCCCACCCCATCCTTTCCATATTACTAAAATGAACTTTTGCCCATGAATATTGCACCACTGGTTAGTAGATCATCTGTCCTAACGGGGTAAGCTCAAGAAAAGACCTGCACCTCTATAAAGACAACCTGAGGAGCTTTTTCTGTGAAGCTGCTTATGTCTTATACCACACTGGTCAATTGTACAATTAAAATATTATATCAGAAGAAACAAGGGGAACTTAAAAAGTTATAGGAATATTGGGTTTAATTAAGTTTAGGAAAAGGAATTTCCAGTTTCTGTGATTAAACAAAAAAAAAAAACAGCAGTGAAAACTTGGCAGAGGCAAATATCTTTTACCATCCAAACCAATGTCCCTTAGAGCAGAACACCAGGCTTACAGATGTGAAATCAACGTGAGAGCAATATGAAGATGAAAGTTAACAACACTAAGTTGTAAATGATGTCTGGATTGCTGCTTAGTACTTTAGTATGAATAGTTTTATTCCTGCTAGCTACTCCATAGAGACAGTGTGTACAGTTGCACAGTAAAATCCAGCTGTGGATAAAGATAATCTAATGAAACTTGTTAGTTTAGGCTCCTTTTTACATGATGCAAACACACGCTAAATACAGTATCTAGTATGCCTAAAATCTAATTTCAAATGTTGGGGAAGAACTATCAGACATGTAAAGTATTGTAATGCAAAAAGCAACAATGATGTCTATTAAGTAGTACCCTGTTAAGCAATTATAGGTTACCCTACTGTAGTCATATTACAAAATATAACTTCCTATTGACTGCAGTGATTGGTGAATGTAAGGGTTAGATTGTACAGTGCCCAGCTTGTCATTATTCCTTAAGGAATTACACATTTCCACAGCTAGGCTCCCCATTGCAGTCATTAACAACTATTAGGTCCTGATAGTAATAAACACAGCAGGGGCACTTCCATTGGCTATTGGCTGATGGTTTTTTCAATTCACTCACATTTTTAAGGTGATTATAATTGTGTAATAATGTAATTATTATTATTGGGTTTTTTGGTTTATTTATTCAATTATGCTTAATTGGCAGAAAATGGCATATTGAGCATATAGTAAGCATATTAAGGTCTGCTTTTACTGAGCAGTACTTGGCAGCTTTTAAAACATACTATAAAAGTTAATATATTAAGTATTTTTGTTTGACACTCAGGTCCAGCCCTTTAAACAAAAGCTCACAAACATATTTTGTGGATGCAGTGCCTTCTATTTAATGTGTATTCTCACTTGGAAATGTTTTTTATGATGGTTTTACATTCTTCTGGCTCATTGACATTACCTATTGCCAAACCTGACACTTTGGTAGCTAAGCTTCAGCCTTATAATAATGTTTTCGATTGTATTTTTTGCTTCAATTAAACAGATTGTTTGAACTATTGGTTCCACTTGTCTTTGTGCTTTGTTCAGTAATATATAGCAGGATGTGAATTTTTATTTTCTACTTTATACATTTGTAACATTGAGTTCAAAAGCTATTACAGTCCAAACCTGTAGTGTTATAGGAAAACAATTCAGTGTTGTTAGGTTGGTACTGTATTACAGCATGAACTTGTTATATATGTTTTTAGTCTAGGAAGTTCCAGGCACAAGTGAAAAATGTTAAGGGATAGGACCATTCAAAACAGATATAAAGGGTTTTTTTCAGGAAAAGTAAAAACTACTAGTTTTTCTTACACATGTAGTTAAGATCTAAGAACTGAGTTCTCAGGCCTTTTAAAGTTACAGCCATTAAAACATGTCACATGCTGCCTGTTGAATGTTTCAATCTGAAATATGTGCACCTAAGTATAAATATATTTCTGATCTGGACTAAGCCTAATAATCACTAGGGATGAGGAAAAGGTCCTACAAAAAGTGTAGATTGTGGGGTTGTTATTTTTGTTACGGTTTTGTTTGGTCTGCAAATAGACATGCAGACACTTCAGACATCTTTGTGTCTTACCTCATTTATTGAATTCCACCCACCTACCTGAAGCATTTAGAGGAGCGGCTGTATCCAGGAGGCCATTCATCAGACTGTGCAGTGGTGAGAGGTCCCTTTGATCACTTTGAATACGCATTCTGCACACCTCCGTTTGGGGAACTTTCCCCTTTCTTGCAGATTAAAGGTGAATCTCCTAATTTTTTCACCTAATAATCATATGGGAGTCTTTTTGTGAAGAATACAAATATCTTTTCTAGATATTTCATTATTAATTCTTTTTTTTTATCATCAACATTGTATTGTCAACATGGTTTGTAGGGGGGGACATCAAGATTAGAAAAAGTAACATTGAAATGAGCCAAAAAGCCAACAATAAGTTTAAAAGCCAACAGTGCAAAACTGTCAAGCTGAAAAAGAAAAATAGGTCAGCAGTATTCTATAACTGACATTTTAAAGTAGAAGCAATTATCCAAATGGCATTAAAAGTGTCCCTATAGAATATCCAAATACCCCCAGATGGAAATAAATGTTCTGTGAACACAAGCGGTGGGGTTCTCCATCAGCATTGACTCTCTGATACCATAGACCAACAAAGGGCAGGTTAGGATTGTTTTACAGCAGGTAGGAATACATGATTTAGCAGCTGTGATACGGTGCTTAAGAACTGACCCCATATATGTTTTAATAAATACGGTGTGGTGATGCAGCAGGAAGAAATCTGGGTCTGTTGGCACAGCAGAGTGAAAAGTATAACCTAACTGGTGCTCCCATGCCTGGAAAAAGGAAGGGAAATAGTTTGCGACTAGATAATTCAGCATTGAAGCACACTAACAATAATGAGAGGAAGGATTGTCCCTGACCCATGCACTCCATCATTAATTTGAAGGACATCACAACCCACTGACCAATGATTAGCTGGGATGTTGCAAGTGATAGGTAAGTCCCTCAGTCTGGTACATTGCTCTCTCATAAAACATACTGATATAATTGTTTGAGCTGATTTGCAGATTTTGATGTTTCATATTGATTTGCAGTGTTGTTTTTCATTTACCCAGTGTGTTTAAGGTTATACCACTAACAGGTGATAAAGAGAATTAACATCCAACCTCAAATTTTGTCATTAAATTTTGTCAGTATAATTGATTTTTTTTTATTTTACTGAAAACATGTTTAACCAAAACTTCTGTGCAGGGTTTTATTTTCTAATTAAGTCTAATGTACAGCAATTGATGTGTCTATGTATTGTCCAGTACAGTCAAAGAAATAGCCACTGGCACAGAAGGAGCACCCAAAAAAACAGCTTCTGACATTTTTTAGGAGGGAAGGAGAAAAAGATTAAGTAGTGTGTGTGTGTGTGTTATTACTTGATGTGTGTATTCATAACAATAAAATAGTAATGCATGCAAACAGGATACAGTTTGTGATACATTACAAGCATGGATAGCACGTCTCCCAAAAAGCAATCACAGTTCAATGGTCATACAACATAACCCTAAAACTGTGTTCTGTGTATGTTTCCATTTACATACAACAAGCAAGTCGTGAATGCCTTTTAGAAATAAATCTGTCCTAATATAGACACAAAACTTTGGAATAGATTTCTGTAATAAATCTCTCCCAGAAGACTTCAACTAGCTATTTTCATGGCTTAAAATTCACTTCTACAACTGGCAGCCAATTTTCATGTTTCATTTTACTTATTGAAACGCATGTCTTTTTTATTAGAAAGGACAATTTGGAAAAAAAAAACTATCAAAGTTAAGTGTTTTCATGGAGGAGAAAAAAAAAACCTTCTGTGGATTTCTCCAGACACATCAAGACAACATATTGAGCAGAGACATCACAAACAGTTTCCAAACACGCAAAGATGACATTTTACTACCAGGAAATGGAAAGGAGTATGTCACCTCTTGGCCAAGAACACTTGGAAGCTTGTTCTTTGGGATGGCACTTTGTTTATGCGTGCCCAATGTAAGTCACATGCTTCAGCTTCCATTAATGAAAGATCAGATGGATATAATACAGGGAAGAAACTCCATTCTCCCTCTGGGAACTAGTGTCTCCTTTTCCAGTACACAGTATTTTCACTGCTTAGTTTAACACTGCCAAATAGGTCTGGATTGATTGCAAATTACTCAAATAGGATGAGATGTTTTCATGGGGGTGTGTTAATAAATATGTCAGTTTATGATAGATTGCAACAGTTGTTTTTTTAACAGGAAACTCATGTAATTGCCGATTTATGCCAAGAATAAAAGCCCATAGAATATAGAATATAGTATAGAATATCATTTAAATCTTTAATTATTTTTCTTATTACAATTGTTAATAAATAGTCATTGTGTAAATGTTTAAATCTGAGTTTGAGGCTTTATGAGTAAACACATGAGAGCTGCAATTTAGTGCAAAAATGTGAAGCTCATCAGAAAAAGGATGAGAATTTTAGTCCACTAGCCTGGAGTGCCAAGATGTTTTAATTCCAATGGTTGCCATACTATTTATTTTTATTTAAACATTTAAAAAGAGTAAGCCAGGCAGTGTATCAGCTGTGATATAGACTAAAGTTTGTAACTCTGCGGTTCTATTATCCATGTTTTAGTTTAATCCTGTTTAGATGTCTTTTATTACATTCTTTACCTGGCAGTAATCCATGTAAAGATCTGAAGGTAATCTCTTGGCCAGTTTAAACATATAAACTATTTTTTTGTCTATATACAGTGTATATATATAGATATAAATCTCTCGATAAAATAGATAGAAAACTGCCCCTAGCCAACAAGTCCACCATTGCTATCAAAAATAATGATTGGGAATATTATATGGTGCACTTTAAATAAACAAAAGATTTATCTTCTAAAGTAGACAGATCTCAAAAAAGCCCACCAGTACTATCAAAATAATGGTCAGTAAAATTCTATATTGGAACTCATTTATATGCTAGAATAATCCTAGAACTACATCAAAAATTGACTTTGTTGGGTTGTCTATATTATTGTATTTTATATAATTTAGCAATACAAGCTGAACTCCAGACAAGAAGGTAAATAAACAGATGAAATAGAGAAAAGGAGATGGTTTTACTTCTGTCCATTAACTCCTAAAATATATATAGCTTTTCTACAATGCATTACTCTGGTAGAGCAGCATACATGATTTATTTCTGCTACAGTTAGTGGGGTTGATGGGAGCTACAGATTAAAAACAAAATATTGCAACTAAGCAGGTCCTTTATGACAAATAGAACTGAAGATGTCTCTTCTGTAATAAAATAAATGTACCTGCCTGATAGTTTGTATTTGCAGAAGTATAATTCTGCTTTAAGAAACGCAAAGAGCACCTATCCCTACACAAGCCTGACACTGTGTAATGAAAGAAAATGCAAAAGGCCGATAAGTTCATCTCTATACAATTATTCTCTCTCCTTCTCTAACTATGCTCCTGGCAATACAACACAACTGATTACCTACCTGCACTGTTTCTTGCTCTTGAAGTCGAAGCTCTTGTATATGGACTTCATAATTGTGACCCTAAGTCCACTTAGGGATGTAATTATAAATATAGACACATATAAGATTTAGGTATGTTCTAAAGTTACATTCATACTAATACAATATTACTGATAATCAGGGACAAGAGGTTTTGAAAACAAAAGAGATCAACCTTTAATGAGTCACATATTTTCACTCAAGAACCACAGAAATAGAGGAGATGTTTCTTGCGGGGAACAGTTGTCGCCCTGGGAGACTGTTTCCATATACTACATGTGTTTTTTATTGATTTTTATGACTTCTCCTCACACTAGGCCAATCATTGAAGTATTTGTTCCCTTACCATATTTTCTGTCGTTAAACAATACTTTATTCAAATTGTCTCATTAAGAGCCATGACAATCCGTCTCATTGAATCTGAAACAGCATCAACGTGATGACTCCAGTTTTATTTGTCATAAACATTTATTGTATTATTGGTACTAACGGGTTTCACAGTTTAACTCATAAGCTATAGTTCTGTTTTTTGTTTTATCATTTTTAATTGGATCATATATCTTGAGTTAGATATCTTAAACACAGAGTACCAAAATATGATAGATTTGTGGGATTTGTACATTTATTTATCATTGAGTATGGAGTGAATCCTTTTGTTTCCTTTATCTTTTTCTTCAATTTTTTTTTTGTTTTATACAATTACCTAGTATTTTTCATTTTTGGGGGGAGGGGGTCTCTGAAAGATAAACACACCTGCATGTTTTGTCCAAATTCAGATTTAAAGATCACATGTTTTATTAAGGCAGTTCTGCATCTTGTAGTATGAAAAGTAATGATTGTGCAAAATTATTGCTTCCTGACCTCTGATAAACAAATATTATGGTTTACATATCATGGAATAATGGGACCTAACCATCTAGGAACAGCTGTGTATGTAGGTTGGATATGGCTTTTTGATTTATGTTAATGTTGAACTTTAAACCAGCTGGAGGAACAACCATATAGTGGCATTGACAATGAAATCTTTAATAGTAAGGTATTATATTCAGAAGTTATTGAACAGAATAATTTTAAAGCAACCTTTAGTTGCTATAAAACAAATACTGTATATATAGTAGAAGTTGATCTGAGTATAAGCCGAGGTACCTATTTTTATCTTGGAAAACAGGAAAAATTGATTGACTCGAGTATAAGCCAAGGGTGGGAAATGCTGCAGCTACTGGCAAGTTTTCAATATTCAAAATAAATACCAATAAAATTGCATAATACGGCCATAATACGATAAACAAGTACCATAGTGAGAATTTAGTGGTTAAGGTGGTATACTACTTATCTATCGTACCTAACCACTAAATTCTCTTTAACCTCCCTGGCGCTACATTGTAGGCTAAAATTCTTAGGCATTACTCACCGAAATATGTCCAATTTTAAATAAATGTATTAATAAATTTTAAATAAAAACACAAAATCTTTAAAAAAAATAAAATAGTTAAACATGTAATATAACTGCACAGTGGTATGTATATTATATATATAATATAATTATATATATATTATATCAAGATTTCTTTTGTATGGGACTCAATACAGCTATTTTGTATTGAATCCAATACAAAATTATTTGAATTTCCTGCCCGCACCGACGCATGCACTGACGTCACTGGGAAACCCCGGAGATCATCTCTGCATTCGGCGGCTGAAGACAGAAGAAATAAGCTGCGGGGACCAGCAGGACGCCGGGGGACAACACCGGAACAAGGTAAGTGGGTTTTTATTGGGTGTTTGTGTACTTGCATGTTTTGTGTACTTTTTGTGTGCACCTGACTGGAGTATAAGCCGAAGGTGACTTTTTTAGCACATTTTGGGTGCTGAGAAAGTCAGCTTATACTCGCTTATATATACAGTATATAAGTGATGATACACACTACCGTATTTTTCGCCATATAAGACGCTCCAGAATATAAGACGCACCCAATTTTAAAGGAGGAAAATCTAGAAAAAAAGATTCTGAAAGATTATTCCCCTTCTGATCACTCATGTGCCATTCATACCGGTATTCCCCTTCTGATCACTCATGTGCCATTCAAATTCCCTTTCTGATCACTCTGTACCTTTCAAATTCCCTTTCTGATCACTCTGTCATTCAAACTCCCCTTCTGATCACTCTGTCATTCAAATTCCCCTTCTGATCACTCAGTGCTTTTTTTCTATTGTACGGCAGTTAGGACAGGGAACAGCAGGTGGCGCTGTGCCGGCTTCTTTCGCTTTGCTTTACAGACAGGAGAAAACACGATGCTGGCAGAGGAGAGAAGAGAGACACGCTGCTGCAGAGACACACGCAGGATCGGGTATCGGGTGAGTATAATATTTTAGTTATTTTTTTTAACACATTTGTCGTATAGGACGCACTAACTTTTCCCCCCCAGTTTTGGGGAAGAAAAACTGCGTCTTATATGGCAAAAAATACGGTAAATGGACTAGCCTGATCTTTAGTTTTTCATAGACAATTTGCCCCGAGTGTGGAGTAGCTCCTGCTCCACACCTCAGACAGCATTGTTCAGCTAGCGCGGGGATCTTATCGTTTACTTCCTCTTGGACTATAACTATGTATCAGATGACTCTCGTCTGATAGTAGCTGTATGGCTCGTTGCAAGAATCTGACGTGTACAGTGGTTGTCTAACATCGTCCTGACAGGTCGGTTAACGACAGGTGACGAACAACCACAATAGAAGTCAAGGGAGAAGAGTGCAGTGGGGTGCTGTGCCATAGAACAGAATGATGCTGTATGTTTGTGTAACATGTGAAACATTCCAAACATTGGAGGGGTCACTACATAGGTACATAGTAAGTTATTTTGAAAAAAGTCCATCAAGTCCGACCACTAGGGAAATAAACATATCCCAGATAAAAACCCTATAGATATAGTTGACCCTGATTTAATTAGCTTCAACAGGGTAAAAAAATCCTTCCTGATCCTGTGAGGCAATTGGGTGTTCCCTGGATCAACAGTCTCTGTTGTCTTTACTTTAAAACTTTAATACCCAGTTATATTATATGCTTCTAGAAAAGCATTCAGCTTTTTCTTAAAGCAATCTACAGTACTTGCTGAAACTACTTCCTAAGGGAGCCAATTCCACATTTTCACAGACCTTACTGTGAAGAATCCCTTCTTTATCTGTAAATTACATTTATTTTTCTCCAGACGCAAAGAGTGTCCACTTGTCCTTTATAACAACCTTAAAGTGAATAATTGGAGGGGGCGTGGCCTGGCGATCTCCGGAGATGGCCGCATGTTAGCCTGGCTCTGACGGCACCGGCGACTATACGACGCGTACAGGGCATACTCTACCTGGCAGCATGGGAAAGTCAAAGCAGGGCAGAGGGGGGAGGCTCCCCCTTACACCCGCTCAGCATTCTTCCTCCTCTCAGCCCTCGATTAGGGCTTTTGCGAGCGACTCCTCCACAGCACCCAGGGATTCTAAGATGGCGCCGGCTCCTGCTTCACCACGGTCCACGTGGAGCGCGGGGAGCGGGGACACGCGGCACCGGGAGTCTGCTGCAGCCACCCGTTCCCCTGCGTTCTCTGATCCCTGCTCCTCTACACAGCCATCCAAAAGCAGAGGAGGGGACTTACCGGAGGCTGCATCACAAGCAGGGGTGAGTTTCTCTCCCTCTGTGGAGGGCTCCCCCCCCCCCGGAGACACTTCTGACAGAGGGGATAACCTGCTCTCCTGAAGGCCCCTATGCCTCCATGGATGATACCATCCCAGCTATATTTTGCCCTGCGGCTGTGTCCTCTCCTTGGGGTGAAGTGCCAGGAGATTCCCCTGGCCCCCAGGTCTCAGGTCCCCCTAAGTTACACAGGGAGGCCTCTCCATCTTTGGGCCCTCTGTCCAGTGCATCTGACCCCCCCTTGGGAAGGCCTACTACAGTACATCATGTGGCTGTAGGCACTTCATGTCCTAACGCTCCAGCCCCTGGGCTTAGTACTCCTACTGTCGGCCCTTCATGGCAGCAACATCTACAACTGTTACCTACTAAAGCAGATTTTCAGCAGCTTATTACAGAAGTACAGTCCACCCTACGTTCTGAAATGGGGGCCCTACGTGCTGATTTCCAATCCCTAGCTGGGAGAGTGGGTGATCTTGATGAGAATTTACATCAGGCCAAAGGTGACATAGAGGCATTAACCCACAAATCGAAAGACCACCACTTAAAAATCAGAGATCTCTACCGCCAGCTGGAAGATATGGACAATAAGGCCCGCAGAAACAACATTAGGGTCCGTGGTTTACCGGAGGCCACCCGTGACCCTGATTTGAAGTTGGTGCTGCAAGCTTTTTTCAACCGCCTTTTGGGGCGCCCTTCTTCACATGTTATCATATTTTTATCAATCTTCCGCTATTGCGGAACAGTGTGTCGGCTGACATTTTTCCCATTACATGGTCTGACCACGCTCCAGTCACATTGGACGTGGTTCTTGCCCCTTCTCAGACTAGGGTATGTCACTGGAGATTAAATGACTTTCTCCTTAAAAACACTGACACCAAATTGGACCTCACTACAGGTATCCAAAATTATTTCACTGAAAATAAGGGTTCAGTGGCTCATACCTCTACACTCTGGGAGGCTCATAAGGCGGTGGTTAGAGGTCAGTGCGTGGCCCTGAGCTCTCGCCTAAACGCAATTCTACCCTACAACGTACTCTGACTGAGCGGGAGTTGCGCTCAGCGGAGGCAAAACTTGTTAATAGGCCCTCATTGGGTCTTTTGCGGGAAGTGACCTCCCTTCGCTCTAAATTAAGGGCCTTGGAATTGAGAAAGGTCAGTTGGATGATGCAACGTACCAGACAATTGTACTACCACAAGGGCAATAAGGCTGACACACTGTTAGCACGCAAACTTAGAGATGCTCGGATGGGATTTTGCTCTGCACTATGGACTTGATGTTACTTGACCATAACATTACTGCATATACTTTGATTGTTGGGTATTTTGCTACATCCGAGGTTCATTGATATTATGCATACTGATCCTGTTCCTGTATTGCTGTATTCCTTGTTTATGTAAAAAATTTCAATAAAATTTCAATTTAAAAAAAAAAAGTGAATAATTGGAAAGAGAGTTCTCTATATGAACTATTTATATATTTATACAGGGCGATTATATCCCCTCTTAAACATCCTTTCTCAAGGGAGAAAAAATTCAGTAAATTTGTTGGACAACTTCTGTCTTTCTTGAAGCCATGCTGACTATTACTTATTATATTACTTTTTAGCAGAAACACTTCTATGTGGTTCTTCATTAAACTCTCTAGGACCTTTCCAATTATGCATGTTAAACTTACCGCTCTGTAGTTACTTGATAAAGACAGGACCTACATTGGCCTTACGCCAGCTCACTGGTACCATGCAAGTGATAAAACAGTCTCTAAAATTTAAAAACAATGGGTTTTAAATGCTGAGATTAGCTCTTTGAGGATTTGTGAGTGTAATCCACCTTAATTAATTAAGGTATTAACCTTAATTTTATCCAACTGTTTCTCAATCACATCAATTTTGAGAGATTGTGGCTCATTTAAGGCAGTGAAATTGCTAATAGCAATTTGGACTTGAGCTCTGTCATTTTCCTTTGTGTACACAGAGCTAGAAAAACAAAAACATGGTTAGTAAATCTATCTTTTCTTTATCCCCAGGTACCGAGCATCCCACAGGTTTGGCTAAGTAAAAGGCAATGAAGGTTCTTAGTAGCTACTGCAATGTAAAAAAGGGGCAGTATGTTGGGGAGTAGGAAAGTTGGAGGAAGTTAAGTACTGAAGCAGTAAATGTGTACACTCATGGGCATCATTGCAGTGTATACGAGAGGGCTTTGTTTCATTCCTGCTCATGGGAAAATGTAACCAAGAATACAGAGCACATATAAGAATATAAGAGCACATTTTATAGAGTTTATGTCTAGTCAAATGTATCCTATTTTTGCATGGAGTAGGTATGAATTAGGACTCCTGTTAAACAGATTTCTCCTTACTTTTTCCTGCTCACAAAGTTTTGCCAGACAAAAAGTAAGGGGAACTCTCCAATAGAAACACAAACAGAATGACCTTTTTGGTAGACTAGGGAAAAGCCCAGACCTTAGATTTACTATAATTTTGTATATGGAAATACAGTTGTTAGCTGGACACAATGAGGGGAAATCTCTCGAACAGAGCCATAGCTAGCAGTAAAACCCAGACAAAGGTTCTCAGTCTGCTTGAATAGAAAATTAGAAAAATGTTTTTTGCTTGACATATACTTTAACGAAGCAGGTCAATGGACAAGTTTTGCCCAGTTTCCTGGAAATGTCCAAGAATTTCTGGGAGTTTTTTGTTATGAGAATGAAGAGTGTGAAAAGTCCTTTTACAGAGGAAGGTAATGTTCAGGTTTATTATGATGTCACCTGTCTTGTCCAAAGTTCTGGCAAACGTAGATTATCTATTAGTTAAATAACAACTAATTAACATGAAGAGAGTATTTCCCTACTAACATAAGCCAAACAACTGGATCTGCTTATAGGCAGAAAGCATCAGGGAAAACTGGACAACAAAATAGTACCTAAATATTAGATATTGGCCAAGACTTAAAAAATAGATGCTGGAAAATTTGAACAGTTCATAAATACAATTGCCAAATATAACATCTCTCCAGATTATATTACATTAGGAAAAAAATTGACATTTATAATTTAAGATAAACAAGTACATTTTTATTATCTTAAATAATTGTTTAAAATAATTTCCTTAAATAATAATATATGAGCAAAGAGCCTACTAGTAAAACTCACCTGTACAACTTTCTGAAGTGTAAAGTATAAAACTCACGGTCCTTACCAATAAAGAAAGTTTTTATTCCATGCAGAAACACTAAATCTTCATTAGTCCACTGTCTGAATAGGATAGAAATTTAAAAAGCATATTCTAGCATTGAAACTTTATGACAGGCCCTTAACTGAGATTCAGGCCCATCATTTGTATATTGAATTTCATATATAAGAAAT
Source organism: Pyxicephalus adspersus (assembly GCF_032062135.1). Lineage (NCBI taxonomy): Eukaryota > Metazoa > Chordata > Amphibia > Anura > Pyxicephalidae > Pyxicephalus > Pyxicephalus adspersus. Next base: position 98,630,795 of record NC_092860.1, read on the forward strand.
TATATATACATATATTCTTGTTTTGACTTTCTTTAAGTGACATCATATGCAGATTCAAGCACATTCCTTTGATTTGCAGATGAATAGATTAAAGTGAAAAAAGTAACAGTGTTACTTTGTATGTATCTGTTTGTTGTCTAAACATTGTGTTTTTAAACACTGTATGCTGCTTAATTTACGCATAGTTTGTGTGTGGGGGCAGAAATGCAGAAGGAAGAGGGTGCTTCATACTGTACCTAAATGTGTGTACTTCCATTAGGTTTTTTGGGCTGTTGGTAACATACCCAATGTCTGCAAGTAATTAATAGTTAGCCCTATGTATAATTTTAAAGGCCAGAGACCAGGAGGTGTAAGAAAAGTTTGTTTAGTAAATGAAAGATAAAAATTAAGCAGCACATTTTTTTACTTGTATAGGTCTGGAGAGACCTATTCTCTTATCTCTAATTAGGTTATGAATAAAATATTACACATTTCATACAGAATTGCTGTATTTTCTATTCAATATTTTTTTTAATAATTTTGTATTGTTTTGAAACAAAAATGTATAATATACATGCATATAATCCCCAAAATAAACTAAGTATGTTATATGTAACAGTCCCTAGGCATTGTGGCTGGAAATTTGTTTTTTAATCCAGTGCCCCTGTCAGTAGCCCAATAAGTATCCTAGAATGACAACATTTACTGTATTTAATCTATGGAAGAGCAATATTTTCACCCTTGGACGGGAAGTGTATTTGGGCTATATAACATCTACACTTTCCTCTCCTCCATAACATAGAAGGAATTGCCATATAGGTCACTGGTAACAATGAGAACTGATAACAATGCAGCACAGAAAAAGAACTCTGGACATTATTAACTCTACTACTAGATTTTTTTCACCCCAGATGAATATTAACGATTATCTTGGGTGAAAATCTAGTCTACACAGCTGTTCCTTAACATCAATCAGTCATCCATCCTGCCAAAACCTGAAACGACTGACTCCAAATGGCCATTGCCAATTTGGGAAAACGCAGCAGGATGCTTCCCACTACCTTGTCCCCATAAATCTAACAGAATGTTTGTTAAGCACTAACTTATCTCAATTGTTGCTGGAAATAATCAACAACAGTCATCCCCACAAACAATAGTGCAAGTGTATACTTAAGATAGGTACACACATTAGAAATAATTCTCATTAGAAAATGAACGACTAACAATTATGCACGATTACTTTGAACGTATCTGAATACATACTCAAACAAAAAACAAACTAAAACTCCAAACTGTTATACCTGCAGGAAATTAAAATTATGTACAGTTCCAATGTTCACTAATTTATTAAATTAATTGGATATGAAAATGTAAGTATGCTGCACTTTAGGTGATTTAATAAAACCCCTTTACAGGCTTGCCACAAGTTTCTATTAATGTGCCCATTCATTTAGCACTTCATATATTTGCCTAAATACACAGTAACCGTATTCCTTACAGCCAACTGTGCAGGAAATTTCATATACTATAAGAAATTATGATAAATCTATTTTTTTTCAATATTTTAACACTTCATTTATAATTCATATATTACTAAAGCTCTCTAAGACTAGAGAAGACAGCCTTCTATTAAACACACAGTATTTATATAGCACCATCATATTAAGCAGCACTGTACAAAGTTGATAGTTGTGTGACTAACTGTCCCTCAAAGGAGCTCACAATCTAAAGTCCCTCTCATAGTCGTATGTCATTAATGTAGTCTAAGGTCAATTTTTAAGGGGAAACCTATTGACCTTACTGCATGTTTTTGGGATGTGGAAGAAAACCAGAGTAGCCAGAGGAAACTCACACAGACACGGGGAGAACCTGCAAATTACATGAAGATAGTGTCCTGATGAAGATTTGAACTTGGGACCTAGCACTGCAAAGGCGGAGTGCTACCTCTGAGCCACCGTGCTGAGCCTATCATAGGAGAACCTGGATGATCCAACAAAACTAGAATCAATTTTTTGAAAATCGTTTGCTATTACTTGGCTAATGTTTTCAATCCTGGACCAGATCAATTTCAGGTTTGCTGGATTACCCAGGTTCTCCCTTGAAAGTCTATATTCTCTGGTCATGGAGAGCTTTAATAAATCAGGCCCAAAATGTAATCTTTTCCTATGTGTATCCAGGTTTTTGATTTAGTGGGGTCAGCCCTGCCCTGTTTTGTTTTCCTAATTACTCAAACCTTCCACCTAGCCTATCATTCTCAACAAAAAGGCTTTCATCCCAATGTATTACCTAATAGAACTTCTTAGCCATCCAGTATAATTGCCACCCAGTTAAACCACTCTCTTTCCTTGGCTCTGGATAAAGTTGCCCCTGCCACCTTCTGCTACCCCCACCCAGCCAACCCCCGACCCTGGCACAACAATCACACCAAACAGCTACAAAAGACTGTTCGTGCAGCTGAGCACAAGTGGAAGAAATCTGGCCGCAGCGCTGACTTCATGGACTATAAAGGCAAGCTACAAGCTTTAACACAGAGCTCACTGTCACCAAACAAAATTATTAATCAGCTGTCATTTCCTCTCAAGCGTCCCACCCACGCAACCTCTTCCCAACAATTGACTCTCTCCTAAACCTTACACCTGCTCCCCCCACAACAACCTTCTCTGCCCAAAACATAGCCACCTACTTTAAAGATAATATTGACAAAATCAGACATGATGTCTCTGCCCACCGAGCCACTCCAACCATGCCCACCCCTTCCACCTGTAAATCATCACTGGCCTCCCTCAGCACTGTTACTGTGGACGAAGTCTTACCTCTTCTCTCATCATCTCCATCTACTACCTGTCCGCTTGGCCCAATTCCCTCTGATCTACTCCGTGCCCATTCCTCCACTCTGGCCCCTGCCCTAACCGAACTATTCAACCTCTCCCTTTCCACTGGTAAATACCCCTCCGCTTTCAAACATGTCATAATTATCCCTATCCTGAAGAAACCCTCAATAGACCCCCCCCTGAAACAGCCCTTACTAAAGTGGACAATGACCTCATAAAAGTCAAGTCTCAAGGCAACTTTTCTCTGCTCCTCCTCCTTGATCTTTCCTCCGCTTTTGACACTGTTGATCACCCCCTTTCAAAACAAATCATGCGCTCCATAGGTATCAGTGACACTGCTTTCTCTTGGTTTGCTTCCTATCTGTCTGACGGCTCCTTTCAAGTTTCTTTCAATGGTAACTCCTCCTCTGCTACTCTCCTCCCCGTTGGTGGTCCCTAAGGGTCAGTCCTTGGACCGGTGCTCTTTTCTCTGTACACCTCCTCTCTGGGTAGTCTCATATCCTCCTTTGGTTTACACTATTATCTGTATACTGATGACACTCAAATCTATCTGTCCACCCCTGACTTGTCTCCCTCAGTCCTGAATAAGATTTCATGCTGCCTGTCAGCCATCTCATCATGGATGTCTGACCGATTCCTGAAACTCAACCTGGATAAAACAGAACTCATCATCTTCCCCCCTCAAATTCCAAATCTCCCCTCTGTTATTCATCCCTCCCCTAAGGCACGCTGTCTTGGTGTCACCTTTGACTCTGCCCTCTCATTTACCCCCCATATTCAGAACATTTCCAGGTTCACTTCCAGGCCACTTTCATCTACGCAACATGTCCAAAATCCACCCCTACCTGTCCCCTGAGACCACCAAACTCCTTGTATACTCTCTTATCATATCTCGCTGGTACTACTCTAACAGCCTCCTCCCTGGTATTCCACTAACCCAACTCTCTCCTCTACAATCTACTATACAATCAGACTGATCCATCCTTCCTACCGCTCCTCTTCCGCTGCATCTCTTTGCAGATCTCTACACTGGCTTCCATTTCACCTTAGAATCAAATTCAAGCTCCTGTGCTTTGCCTTCAAATCCCTCCACAGTTCTTGTCCCACTTACATTTTTGACCTGGTAAAAAAAATACTCCCCCAGCCGCTTTTTCCGCTCCCCCAATGACCTAATACTGACTTCCTCACTCATAACCTCATCACACGTACGGCTTAAAGACTTTTCTGGAGCTGCCCCAACTCTCTGGAATGGTCTTCCTTCCTTCCTATTCGGCTTGCTCCTACTTTCTGCTCATGAAAAAGAGCACTCAAAACACATTTTTTCAAACTTGCCTACCCAACTTTCTCTTTCATTTGAAACCATCACTACTTTCCACCACTACATATCTCCCCTCCTATTGTGTTTTAATTCCCCTCCTACTAGATTGTAAGCTCTTCAGGGCAGAGTCCTCTCCTCCAGTGTCACTGTCTGTATTCGTTTGTCATTTACAACCACTATTTTAATGAACATCGCTGCGTAATATGTTGGCACTATATAAATCCTGTTTAATAATATTAAAAATAAATAATAATAATTAGGCTAATTAGACTCCCTAAAAATGATACAAAAACAAGACAGCTCAGAATTTCCGATATTGACATATCCAGTCACAGCAGAAAACAATGCTGTTAATGTAATGGGTTATATATGCCTTCTCAGGGCTTGCTGTAATATATGCTGCACTTGAAAATAATTTAGTACAATAAGCAACAGTGACAGCAAAAAGCAATGATGGCATTGATGACTTCTTTACAGCTTTACACATTAACACTATACTCCTGGTGTGGCACATTCCTTGCCTGGTACCATCGCGGTGTGTGATGAGTTCTAAACGAGAACAATACCAGTAAGCCCCCCAATCACGACAGCAGTATAAATCTGCAGTTTATGGCCCCCTAACATATCCTATATCTAACAAATATAGCAGCAGAATATGAAAATCAGTGGTGCACAGTTCAGAATTTGACCCTTCTTTCAGCTTGTATTTTCCGCTGCTGGTGGCCACTGTAATGGTATAATAAAGATCACATTTCGTTAAGAGAAAGTGGCATAAACTTTCAACTACTTAAGTTTAGCTCTAGCTGAATGTCTCACCATTTTATCACCATTTTATCTCACCATTACATCAATCTGGATTCCTTTGAAATTCCTTTAGGTTTATTTATGGGTGGTAGTACTGTGCTTGAAAGATGTGATCTACAAACTACCTTGTCTTTAATATGTTTACTGTAAGACAGTAATGTATGTAAACATTAAATGTTTTTGAAGTTTAGCTTTAAACCATACCATAAAACTGTTGACCTAACTGCAGGCCAATGTACTGTATTTAGATTGTGGTATTTATGGTGGCACTTGGGAATTCAATTATCAGCATGGGAATTTGTAATAAATACCATTACTACTGCTAACATCTTGAGTTTATAACTAATGTTGATCTTTTTTGTTAAAACAACAAATGTGTTTGTTAGCACTAGAATTTATTGTAGGTGCCTTTATCTACTGTCTATTGATTCAGATATAAGGCATTCTATGAATTTTTGTAATATATGTGACAATAAGGTTTTGTTAATTTTCACTTGGTCAGTACTACAGAGCCACAATAAAAAGAAGTAGTAATAAAAAAAAGAATCAAGATCCTGGATGTGTAGAAAAAGCTGAATTGAAAAAGCAACATATATCTGCCACATACGTGGAGTCCAAATTTGTATTAATTTTAGATTTGCCCCTGTAACAATATTTCAATAGGGACACTTGTTCTGAGGTCAACTGAAAAGCGGAATGCCCTTTACTTTGATACATTTCTTCAAGGGAAGTAACAAGAAAGCAAAGATATTCAGAATTGGCCTAGACAAATGTGTAGGTATCCTTAGAAAAGATTATAAATAATTGGATTACAGTGATTTTTCAAACTAGCTGCTTTGCCTAATCAACGTCACACAGTCCAGTCATGCAATTACTCATTTACCCGATTTGAATAGAGAAAAGTAATCACTTTGCTGTTTGGTATCACTGTCAGTCCAACACTAAACATGAACCAAACAAACCAAAAAGAAAGTTGTCTGAGGAGATCATTTTAAACAATTAGATATTATGGACAAGCATGTTAAAGGCAAAGGATATGAGAATAATCCAAGCAGTTGCAAATATTGCTGAGAAATTGATCAGCAAATATCATTTTTTTAAGAAAGTTAAGGTCCATGGGGCTGGATGCAGCCACAAAGAGAAATTCAACATATAAATGGGCAGAAGGATCATAAGAATGACAAAAGTCATAAAAGATAGAAACAGACAAAAAAACAAGGACACCTTCCAAAAAGATACAAGCTGAACTCCAAGGTCAAGGTCCTTCAGTGTCTAATTGCACAATTAATCTTGTTTTGAGATGATATAGAGCTCAATGCAAGAAAGCCCAGGAGGATTCCACTGTTAAAAGAAAAACATTAAAAAGCCAGAGTGTAATTTGCTAATATGCAAACTGACATGCCAAAATAATTTTGGAAGAATGTCCTTTAGACAGATGAGGCAAAAAACTTAAACTTTTTGGCAAGTCACATCAGCTTTATGTTTAGAGGCAAAAAAGTGAAGTTTTCAAAGAAAATAACATACCTACTATGTAACTTTGAGAGGGCTTGGTTAATGTTTGGGGGCTGTGTTCTACATCTGGCACAGGGTGCCTTCAGTTTAGTAAACAATTAAATACTAAGACTACAAAAACATTCTGGAGTAAAACCACTTTCCACAATCTTAAAGCTCTGTCATAGATAATGAATTCTTCGGTAGGATCCTTCAAAAAAATAAAGTGGAACTAAACCAAAAATAAAAAAATCACACTCATCTTTAATCCCATGGATCGATTGAACCATCAAGAGGATTCCTCCATCGGCCCTGCTTTCTCCTGGTATCCTCCTTCACCAGGGGCGCCATCTTCTTTGGCCTTCTTCCTCCTTCTTTGTACGTCATCCAATCTCACATTGCACAGGCTCGAGATCAGGTGACGAAGATGGGAAAAAAAAATAGTACCAATCTCACTGATATGTGAGATCGGCATCCCGTGCCCCCCATCCACCACCTCCATTAAAGAAAAGACTTCATCTGCACATATCGGGCATGCACAGGAGAAGCAGCCAGGTGTCTCCTGGGATGCAATACACATGCATCCTGGGAGGCTCTGCGCACCCATTCAGTCTTGATCGCCGCAACAATCAAGACATAAAGGGGATATGCTTTACCCCTTTTTTTAAAAAAAAAAGGAGTTGCATTTAAAAAAAAGTAGGTGCTTTATATAAAAGGCTTGTCTACCCTTTTAGGTGAAGTAAACATTTTAGGTTTAGGTCCGCTTTAAGCTCAAAGCACCCAAGTATGGCTAAGAACAAATTATTGGATTATTGTTAAGAGGCCTACCATAGGCATTGATTTGAATTCTAAAGAACATCTATAAAAAGATATGAAACATGCAATCGGGAAAAGGCACCCTTCAAACCTGACACATTTGGAGCAGTTTGCTCAGTGAACCTAAAAAATGAAAAGTGCAGTCCTATTGAGAGCTACAGGAATTACTTGTTTGCATGGATTGCCTAAAGTTGTTCTGCCATGTCCTGCCATTGGTCACCAGTCTTAAGAAAGCTATCCAAGTAAAGTTAAAGAATTGCTTTAATATCTCCAATAAAATGTTTTCATCAACTTTAAAGTTTCAGCCTTGACAAAATTATACATTTGCTCAATGTGTACATAAATGTCTCTGTTTTTAAACTTTTTTTTGAGTCTAGCTGCCATTCTTTCTAACCTATTTATTCAGCTTCTCTTTCTAACCATTCCTTTTACAATTCCCTGGTCAAAAAATATTACCTGTTAAAGCTTACTGAAATAAAGGTAATGTACAGTCACAACTTCCACAGTGCGTGACATTTTAATTGACATCCAATATGCTCCTGGAATACTGAAAGCAACCGTCTCTATATCGTTGAAGAGGCAGGAATAAGCAGTTTAATCTCATGAAAAGTAATTTCTTTTCCAATGATGTTATACTAAACATAATGATCACATTTGTTACTTTAATTTGCCACGTGGATTAGAACTGCATAATGTCCTCCATTTATGTGCATTAATAACATATCCACACACAACAATCTTTGTCTTACAGTATGACATATGGTTGGAACAGCTTAGATCTTGAAAAACTAAACATATAAAATTGAGCTGAAGAAAGTAGATTCATGGGACGGAACTCCAAGGCATGCACAAGTGGAAAAGTAATTTTTTAACTGCTAACGCAGAAGATGGAGTCATGAATGAGTCTTTGGAACACAACTGATAAAGACTGACTTAAGGAATATCGTACTAGAAAATAAGCTTTCCACTATTATTCTAGAAATATAGTTTTGATGACATAATCATCAAAGAAATCTTGATTTTTGGAATACATATATCTTTACCCTGTCATCATACCTTACATGATATCCTTTATTTTGTCATAAGCAACCATACAGAGGTATTTTTTTTCTTGGATTCAAGAATGACAGGTTAAGCAGAACTGTTATTATCAATCTACTTACTGTACTCAATGGTATGTGTCTTCTAACAAGTGATGATCTCTCTATGCATAAGTTTGTGCATCTGAGGCACACTCCTGAGGACACAGTGCCCAGTCTCGGGCATGCAAGGGAAGAGCACTCCGCAGCCTCCAGCAATAAAGGAGATATAAGTTGTGTGCAAATTTGATAAGAAATGTAAAGAAGGTAATACAGAAAAATAGATTTTGTTTTTCATTATGCAAATTGGATAGACACTATTTTACATAATGTTTCTGTTTTAATGTTAGGTCTGCTTTATAAAACTCTCATGACTTTAGCAATGTGACGAAATACTGTACTTGGCTACCAACAGGTTAAACCTAGCAGCAAAAATTGTGTGAGATTTAGTTTAGTCATTTGTGTTATGCACTGTATTATTGGTCCAAAAACAAAGGATACATGTAGTCTTTTTATTTCATACTGCATGAGCTGTATGTAGTATGGCAACAGGTGACGGTTGCTAGAACACAATATTGCATAGGCAGCACTGTCAATAAGTGTTAAAAGTTAGCTTAGTCCTTACTTAAAAAAAAAAAACTTGTCAGATGTGTTGGTGACACTTATTATACACCATCTATTGTGCTTAAAAAATAAACAAAAATGAAGGTCATAAATTTATGGTCACCAATCCATAAAATGTAGGAAATTGGATGATTAAGAAAGTCATTTTCTTCAAATTATATGCATACTTTTATTCCCCAGGATTTTGTTCATGGATCGTTTTTGCATATTCATAGTTTTGCCTTTTTGTTTTGTTCAACTACATTCTCAGGTGACTCATTCATGGAAGACAAATGGCCATATTGAAAACTTGTATACAGATCTTGTTCCATTACAGCAAAAGTTGAACAGTCCAAATTACCACCACAACTCTGTAAACATATTATCTAAACAATGAATGCTAATAGAGAAAAAATAGAATGGTATACTTTTTTAGATAGCTCACGCCTTGTAACTAGTCTTTAGTATGAATTGAAGAAAGTACAATAGCTTCTTCTTCCTAAATTCTGCTTTCAGTGAGAAGTTTTTGATGGTATATACTATGATTAAGTCTTTTCTTTTAGAATGTACTTATGATATAAATGACTGAAAAGCAATGTCTAGTCAGTCATGACCTAAAAGAACAAACACTTCAACTGAAATTTTTAATCTAGGAATCTAGATTAAAAATCTAGGAAATTTTTAAGTAGGAATCTAGGAAATTTTTAAGTAGGAATCAAACAGGAAAAAAAAGGTTTTTTTCTGGAAATCAAATTGTTATTACTATGGCAAAACTTGTCTATTAAAGGATAGAAGCAAAAACAGATTTTTTTATACATAGTTTAACTGCTGAACCATTAAATGATTACATAAAATTTGATTACCAAATATACAGGAGAGAAGATGCAGTCAGTATCAGGAAATAGATAGCAATCTTGTCCCCTGACACATTTTACCATGTGGTTTTTTCCTGCTTGATTCATATTCTTTTATGAATATAAATTCAATCTTTTGTTGGTGCTTTTATTTTTTATGATCTAAGGGTTGTCAGAAACACAATATTCAACCTAAGGAGGAATCCTAACCCTGCTGATCTTTGTTAGTCAGTCATAACATTTTTACTTCTGGTTACAAAGTTCTGCTGTACAGAAGCCTATTGCTAAAAAAGTCAATTATTTTAGATTGATAGAAGATAATTGTAATCTTTTACATAAATATTTAAAAATATACATTGATTTAGCTGCTTTATTTCAGGAGGAAACCTTACAAAGATTAGAGCAAAGGGACATTGTAATGATGACAGCGAGCCCCATGGTCATGATTAAGGTTCTTTAGGCAACTCTTGTATTTGATATTTGATATTTGTGTCTTCCAAAACAATGCACAATAGAAGAAAGGAAGAAAGTGCAAGAGTTAACTGTAATAAGTATTTCAGTGTTTATTAAATCAATTATATTATATTTAGGTTTTATTTCTTATTATGTACAAACCTATTGATTTTCCATTGTGGAAATCTTCCTGCAGATATATAAAATATTGATATCCTTTCCTGCCACAGTTATTTTAAAACATTACAAGTAAACAAATCATTGGTTTATTCAAGTGGCCAAAACTAAAACTCTGCAAGGACAAGTAAATGACTCTTACACTTCTTGACAAATTATTAGGCAAAAGCTTATAAGCTTGCCCACCACGACCAGGTAGGCTCCACCACTGTTTTATGTTTCTCTACTGTTGGAGGTGTGCTTTAAATCTGTGTTTTGAATTTTGCACTAGTTTTGGTGTCCATTTGTGTATCTGTTTTACAGTCAGTTTTTTGGTTTTTATGTTTTTTTTTTTTTTTTACGTTATTTGTTATGTGTATTTTATTAGGTGTTAAATTAAAAACTAAAAAAAAAAACTAAAGTGTACTGAATAATGTTTAGTTCTGCCGATGCATATAATGTTGACAGTATCCTTCTCATATGACTTTTGAAATGAACTTAAGGAGAAGATGGGATCACCTTGCAGTCTGACACTTGCTACTGCTTGTATCTTGTAAAGAGAGAGAGTACAAGTCATTGGTAGATGTATTATGATATATCAAGAGTGAACTATGCTAATTTGTAAGCATCCTACCATATTGTGGTTCTTATCCCAGCAATCCATGTCTGGTTTGTCAATCTAAATTTGAGGACGAGCTACGAGCTCTTGTTAATGCTTGCTTTGTGAAACACGTATAGAAACACATATAGAAGCTAAAAATGTAATATATATCAACCAATGTCACCTAAACCATATAAATTTAGGTCCTTGAGACATTCTCCAAGTTTCATCTACTTGACTTAAGATTCAGTATTTATATATGTACCTTATTGAATCAACTGAACAGGAAGCACATTGAAAGAACACAGTGCATTATACATACCAGATAGATGAAAGCCAGATCTGGAAATGAAATGTGAGCTGGAGTTATGGCCAAATGTGAGACTACCTTGTGTGTTTCCAGATAGGAAAGGAGAATGGAAAATGTTTGATATTTCTAGGCAAGAATCAGCTGTGATTAATTAAACACATTGCTGCTGAGAGGTAGGATGAAAAGGCTGGACTTAAATATCTCTCCTACACACAAATTAAAGGCTTTAGCTTTCCAGTAGCTACTTAGAAATTTGGTTGTGTTTCAGAGAAACAGAACAGCACTTGATAAATAACTGGAGTGAATACCAAGCTCAAAAGACTTGCATTTGATTTAACGACCTTTAATTCTAAACTTAAAAACAGATGGGGATTCTTATTTTATCTCATAAGTTTTGGCATACCCTTGTGTATACATTCCAAGTGACCAATCAGCTGGCATTGTTCCCTACAATATACAAGACTGATGTCCACCGGCAATCTCATATATGGCTACAAATTCAGCCTGTCCTCTGAGATACTGCCAAGTTCTGTTGCTGCTTGTCAGCATTGTCCTAGCAGTGGTTGAAGGAAATGAGTAGTGAGACGATATGGAGCTGACTTAGAATCAGCTTGTTGTTTGGCTGCGATGTTGATGAAATGGCTCTGGAACCCTCTGAGTTACTTACCTGGAAGAAATATGCAGATCAGGAGTTCTTGTATTTCTCTGAGTTTCCAATATTCATGATGGTTCAAGGTCAAGAAGACAAAAAGAGTCAGTATTTTTACATAGTAGACAGTAATGATAGGTTTCAATTTATTTAACTACAAAAAACAAGTTTTTAATTTCCCTCTCAAATTTTCCTAAATGATGAAACCATCATGTCTTTTGTTAACAATAAATATTGATATTTAGGTGTCTGTCATAAGAACGACATTACCATCATTTCAGATTAAGTCTAGGTGTAACACAAACTTAAGATAGAATCACAATCTCTTTACCTGTTTATGCATATGTAAACCAAAAATAAATGTAATATATTGCAGGCTTTTAAGGTTTTGTTTCCATTGTTCAAACAATAGCACACTAATACCCTTTTATATCAGGCCAACAAAAAATAAGACAGGACTATGAAACCATGCACCTTCCTTATTCACTATGATATTGAGGGATGTGGTTCTGTAGTTCTGAAGATGACTAATAACATTTTAATAAAAACAGTCAGCACAGGGAAAGAGTGCAGGAATATTTCTGGAACGATCAACAGGTATTTGTTTCAGCTTTTCAAACAGATATTACAAAATGCTTTCAATGATAAATTTAACAGAACAAAAGAAACCATATTAGAGATATTTTTAACAGATTTGAGTTTTACAGACACTGTTTGCACATGTAAACATTCATATAGGTTGCTTCTAACTCTACCTAAATTGTATATTTAAAAAAAGACCTTATAAATGAACATTGTCCCCATTTCAGCCCAGCCAGAAAATAGCAGCATCATTTTGAAGAATGGAGGTAGCAGGTTTTACATGAGCAGTAGTAAAAATATGTCTGATGTAATAAATGCAAACTTGTCACCACATTGAAAAACAAAGACCAGATGCGTGCTTGTAAAAAAAATGTAGATTGAGTCAAATCTTTCTTTTCTTCAGGAGATACAGAGCTGATCCTATCTGACACCTGTGGGATTATGAAATAGTATGACCCCACCACACACTGTGGTTCCAATACCAATTTACCAACTTATTCAAACTACAGGTGACAAAAGAATTAAAGCTTATCTGCCTGCCAAGCTGGAAGGACACACACCCACATCCTTTCCAGCAATGTATCTCACCAGCAGTACCTTATTGACCTTTAGCAGCCAAACTGGGCACTGCGGGGAGCCTGCCTCTCAGCTTGCTTAACCCCACCTGACCCTGCATCTTCACCCTTGATTCAGCAGAATCTATATGAAGTTGCACTTGGAGATGGCAGCCATGCCAATATGGTCTTGATAGAGTAGCAATTGCTATTTTCTGTTGCTAACTTCAGTATCATTTAACTCTTCTCCATTCGCAGCCTGGGCCTACTATATTTTCTCTCCTGACCACAATCCTTCTGACTTGGTTTGGATTCTCTGGTTGACTAACAGACCTTGCATGCATGATCCCTGGCTTGTTCTCCTTCAATTACAAACCCTCTGATTCTTTTGGATTATCCACCTAACTGACTAACATCCCCCTAACTTTTTTCCCAAACTACAAACTCTCTTACGTCGGACCATCCACTCAGATCTCAACCTACCTCTAACATCTTCCGCGGTCGTTTTTCTTTCCTTTGGCCCAACACCTAGGGGTTACCTAAGTCTGTAGGGTAACATTGTGCTGGGACAGAGCATCTAGCTTCTCAAGTCTGAGCAGAGGCTTGACTATAGGTAAAGGATACAGAGACAAATTGGGAGAGTGGTTTCTCCACTTAATTAGGAATCTTAAAGACACATTCTGTCTTAATGTTGTTCTAAAAACTTGTGTTCAATGGGTCCCCATAAATTCCTATACTCTTTGCTGAGAACTGCAAATTCCTAATGCCTGTGGTTATATTTCATGGTCTGTTTAAAATGTCTTCATTTGTAGCCACTCAGTTATGCTGTATATAGAATAGAAACACTCACATCCATGATGTACAACGCAAGGACTCATGGTACATGGAATTTTCCTAGGTCATTGCAGCTACTCTGCTGCACATTTGTCATCTAGCCAGAAAAACCACCAGCAGCCTCTAAACTGACTGACTGACATTAATGAACACGTTTTAAAAAAATTAAAAACACTTTTTTAAAAAAGGAAATATTCATAAAATAAATACATTAAATAATTAAAATATAATGTTGCTGTTTTTTTTTCTTTTTTGAACTTGACTGTGCTGAAAAATCTGTCTGCAACATACATTTCATATTGACCCTGCTCTGTTTGTTTAGTTTTGGATAGAGTACGGAAGGGTTTGTGCTGACTGTGAACAGAAAGTTCAGAAGATTTACTTCATGCCCTGGAGACACAAAAGGAAGTGAGAGGTAATCTCCCCAAAGTAAGGCAGCGTGTGTGCGAACCCTAAGTGTACGGGTGAATGGGCCCATAGAGTTTCTATTTCTAAACACACTATGCAGCACATGTAAATCATTGGGTACAAAGGAAAGAATGGGATTTCTACATGACATGCATTTTCACACAGATTAAATGCATGCCTTATGCTGCGTGTGTGAGAAGGCCATAAAAACATTAATGGTCATTGTGATAAAATAGTTACATAGTTTCATTAATCCTCAAATGCAAAAATAGTATTCCAGAATCAAACTTTCTCAAAAACGTATGTTAGCTGCAGTGTCTTGCTGTGTGTAGTGAGAACAAAAATGCAATAACTTACAGGAAAAACGTTCATAGAGTACATACATCAAACCACAAACAAATTTACAATCCAATTACAAATGAACCTTCACTTCTGCAGTCTAGGTACAGGCAGGGGAGATATATAGATTGTCATTAGATTTCATCCCAGCTTCTGCATGCAAAACCAAGGTATAGCTTGTGAAGAATTAGCTGACAGTCTTTGCAAGCCCTAACCCAATCTTCTTAAAAGTGCTACCTCAAGTGCCGCAATTATTTAAAGGGCAGGTGCCTATATTTTTATAATATTTAATTATTTTCTGTTTTTGAAGTTGATCACTTTCCTTCTTTGATTTTTTTTCAGTTGCTAACAATTTCTCACTTAGCATAGTACAAGTAATACCTGAAAAAACAGGAATCTATTCTCAATGTATTAGCCTCTGCAAAGCTTAACACAATTTGGAGTCTAATTAATACAGTTCAGCAAATTCCAAAATGCCCTAACATTTTATTTTTTTTTTCAATTTTATTATTGCCATGACTGAAAATATTTCCCCAAAAAATCCAATCAACCAGTCTATCTGTGTCCATGACCAGGCTGTCATTGATCATCTATAACCATGCAATCAGGACAGTAGATATCAAAGCTATAACACTAATAATTTCTTAATGCAAAATACATATTTATAAAGCAGTTAATCTGACTTTCCTTGGTGGAGAACGAATTACTGCCACTGAAACATATAAACCTGGAAGATTCTCCACCAGTTTCAGTAAATGTCAGATTCGCTGTTTTTTAAATAGATTCCATATAATGTAAATGCGACAAGTATAGCTGATTTTCCACTGTGAGATTATTCAACTAAAACAATTATTTTCAGAAACATTACTTACGTTTCCAGTTGTTTCTTTTTTTGCTCCATTATAGGCTGGTAAAGCAGAACATTCAGTAAAAAAAAAAAAAAAAGAAAAGAAATAACACTTACCTTTATAGGTGGAAAGCCATCATTCCCTCCACCTAGTCCAGTCATTCCCAGTCTTTCTTCCTTCTTCTTCCTGGAGCAGACTGGACACTGGGCGCCCCAATTTTCTTTTTACTCTTACATCACCCAATCTGACAATGGCACGCACAAGACCAGGTGACATATCTTACTGAAAAAAAATTTAAAAAGTGCTGCACTCACTGCACATGCATGATTTGGGTATTTTTTTTTACATTCCAGGAAAGCCCCTAGCGTCTCCATGAACAGAGGGAGCAGCCCGCAGCCACAGGCTCCTGGCATACATGACATATAAATCATAGGAGGCTGCAGGTTTCCCATTCAGTCTTCACTGCCACGGCAATAAAGACTGAAGAGGAGGGGTCCTTCCCTTCAAAATAAAATGTTGTGTTATTGTCCACTTTAAATATATCAATAAAGTGTTTTGTTGCACTTGTTTAACAAATGCAAACAAATCAGTTGATCCTGCGAGACATCTAATGTACTGATAACTTTCAATGTTTTCTCAGTATACCTGCCAACATAGACTGAAAGTGAAAGACACAGTTATCTATCAAATCAGTTTTCTAACAAGGCCTACAAAAACAAATCCATAGTGAAAAGTGATCACCTAAACATGTATTTCTAAGGAACTTGGAGCATGAACAATCTTCAGAGGAATAAAAAACTTATGTTTACCATCTCCTCCCATATTATTGGATATTTTAGGCTGACCACTTTGACATCCCATATACTTGTTTCTCCAAATATACTTGTCCTGCATATGCCCACTGAAGCACAAAAAATGCAATTGCATCACTTCCATATATATGCAGGGTTACACATGATTGCGGACTTTCTCTGCCCCCATGTGATATTGTTATGTGTCTGAGCAGCCAATCAGCCAAGACCACAAAGTTCTTTTAATTCCCCACAGTCAATAGAGAAATGGGGCAACACATACACCTGAGGAGAGCAACAGTTATTTGAATTTGTTCATTTATTCTGCATGGGCTATTTAAGACTTTTAATAAAAGAATATAAAAGTACCTAATAAAAAGAATACAATAAAACTATAAATAACAATAGACTAATAAATTGCTGTGTGGCCACAGTCATATACATCACTTTACACACATAAGTTTAGTTTCAGTCATTGTACCGGGAGGGTCACACTAGATTACTACAGGGCTCTAGACAAGGAGGGGCTCATACACAGATTGACTGTATACACTAACAACTGAAATCACCTTTAAGAAATGAAAGCGCTGCAATTTTTAAGAATAATATTACATCACTGCAAGGGACAAAAAAGAGAAATATTTGAAGCCTGAATCCTGAAAATAGCCACATTTTAATATGCTGGCTGTACAGCTAGAGGCTTTGTCTCTGCCAGACGTGAAACGTGTCGGATTCTCCATGAGCACATAATTATATCATCTGTCCACAGCAATCCTGTGGAAACAAAGCAATGTATCACACTGTGTTTCCATGTGATCTGTGGTTACATTTATTAAGCCTGCAGTGTAGGTAGTTGCAGAACAGCAATTCTCTAAACATGTTGTCACTCACTACTCTCTATCCTACACTTAGGGGCCTATTTTTAACGTAGAGTGGATATTACTATATGCAGCATAACTCCACATCTTCCATTTGTAAAATGCATTCTATATTGTGGAATCTAGGTCACATGCCTAGGCTTCTCTTATGTTCCCGAGCAATTGTAAACTTTGCTTGCTTCAGAGGGGGCTTTTATTGCCAGAAGTGGAATGGCAGAGGTAAAAAATGTTTTTTTTTAGCCTCAAACTTGGAGTTGTATATTACAATGTTTCTTTTGTTTTTGTCTTGTTGTACTGCTCAGGCTGATCTTGCTGCCTCTTTCACATTCCTATTGGCCAGTAAGGTTTCATTTAGATTGGCGGGGAGATTGTGGTAGTGTTTATGCTGCCTCGGACCACTAAACCACGGTCTTGGGGTAGCATCTACCTACATGTAGCATCTATCCGCAGTAGCCTAATAGGAAATAATAGGGTTGGCAGTGAGTGAATCAGTACTCCTCAATGCACCCACCCTGGATCTTTAGGAACCTGCATTTCCGTGTTGGTGGCCATGTGGCTGGCATGGTGCCAGCTGCTGGGAGCTGAGCTAGAACCCCTATTTCCACCTTACTAAAACTGCTCCTTGTCTCTCAGCAATGGCAAACTAGGAATGTGAAGGAGATGGTAGTAACAGCAAAATCCACACTACTTAGACGTTACAGAGCCTCCAGACACAGTGACAAAGTTTAGAAGGCTGTTTTTGTTTCCTTTTATTCAGTAAACCTACAGCGTTTTTGGTATGACAGAGTCTCCCTAATCCATGGTCTGAGAAACTGTATCTGATCATCCACTGAAACAATTACAGAGCATAAAGTTACCTCCTAACATATACTCAAAATCTTTCTGTCCTTTTTTGAACTTTCATTTTGTTTCTACTGTAAAGGGCCTATCGGCACCACTTATTCTTAATTCATAGAAGTATATAAACTACTGCTGCTAATGCATTGGCTGCATCTAGCAGTCACTGAGTTATTGTTTATGCCATATTATTATAAATGTAACATTTTAAACTAATTTAAGGCAACAAAAATCATATAAAGCTTAGTAATAGCAAATTAATCCTCACAATCCCAAAGAAGATTTTCCAGTGACTTGCATACATTTCTGTTGCCTCAGCGTATCTTATCCCCAAATCTAGCAGCAGCTGTTTTACTGTATGTATTGTGCTGGGATTTCAGATGCAATGTTTGAATCACATTGATGTAACCTCTTTTTGACCTAGTCTGGAAAATTCTGAGCCAGAGAAACTGGTTCTGTTGCACATTATCTCAATATCCCCAATAAATGATCCTGGCTAGGGTGTTTATGTGCATTCAAAAATATAGGCGCCAGGAAATTTTAAAGAAAAAGCATGGAAGTACGCTACCACGGATTACATGGCTATATACATTTTTCTACAATTGGCAGCTTGATGATAGAGGAATAGTCAGCAGCATTGTCCATAATTTTATACCTCCTCCAAAGCCATGGTAGACAACTACAGTAGATGACTTGCCTTTTGATATACTAACTTCTCCTTTCAACCCACAGGGTAATGGTAACTACTGATAATAACTGTGCAATGCCATATACCATGATACCCCAAAGCTGTGATATTTTCTGAGATGACTATCATACCATGGAAATGTCATCTCAATGTGACCCAATAGCACATTCATTATAGAGTACTTTACGACATCTCCATAGTACAATAATTATGAAATATTTTGTAGCAACCTTAAAGCACAGCAATTTTTTGTGGCAACCCTATACCACAGTAATTATGGAGTACTTTATGGAAAACTCCATAGAACAGAAGTTATGGAATAATTTAAGGCAACCCTATAGCACGGTAATTATGAATTATTCTGTGGGTACAAGGAATGCACACTGTAATCTCAAACTCTATCTGACTATGCTACTTTAATCCACCCCCAATATAACCCTCAATTCAATTTAGCATTTAGTCGTCTCTGTCCCAAAGTGTTCCTATTTCTCAAGTTCTAAAGCTGACATGTATGGCCAGGCAAAGTGTAATTGTAACTCTTACAGGTGTTAACCCTTACAGTTCTAGCAATACCTTTATTCACTTTCTTTCCAGAAGGACCATGCCATCTTTGTTCAGATATTATCCACCTACATCTTGGATTCTGATGACACGATCATGACATTTCGGCTGACTGTGCTCATACTCTATGGCATAGACAAGCTTCAAATAAGGTGCAAAATTGTACTGTTTTATTGTTACTGTTATTGTACTGTTAAAAAAAGTAAAAACCTTTAATAAAAATTTGAATTGAAAAAAATAAAATAAGGTGCAATGCTTGTGACTTGCAACAAAACATGACCTATTACAAAAAATGTTTTGCCCTGTCTGCAGCAAACTAATGATATCATTCTAGCCTAGGCAATGGCACCCTCCTGCTTCAACAATATCACAAACACTGCTTTAGGATGATAAAAATGTACAGCTTTACACAAAGAATTTACATTCCTGGTAACCCATTTATGAGATTTACACAGCACTGCATGACACTGGCAGGAATCTATTAGTTAATGTTAAATTTATTGGAAAATTATTTTTAATATGTATTCATTTGCATCTTTTTTTCTTTGGAGTTCTACCTTAAAGGAGAAGTACCACACTGATGTGTTCATCTCCATCTCATACAGCCCCTCCGTGTTCCCAAGCACAATATATTGGCTCCTTCATCCAGTCTGAAATTTGCACTAAAGGGACTGCAGAAGCTGACACAAGTCAAATTTAGGTATTTACAGTGCCTGTATTACAACATTCGTATTAATGAATACAGAGCCGAAGCTGTGTCTTTTATATCTGCCCAGAGCCCATCTTTAATTGTTATTAAAGAAAAAAATATGTTTTGTGTTCTTTTATGTTAAGATAATGTATAAGTCAATGGCAGCCAAAGGAAAAAATCTACAGAAAGGCCTATCACTTTTTTCCTTTTTACAAAAGCCCAAAATGTGGATGTGTCCTAAAAAAACAGACTATTCTCCCTAGTTATTCATGGATAGAGTGCTTTGAAATACCACAGGGACAAATAACATGGTTTATTAGTATATTCACCGAAACACCTAAAAAAGCAGCTGGATGAGGCCTACAGTAAAGCTTTATTTTCACCATTATATGGGAACAAAATAGTTTTCTAGTGGTTTGAATTCTATTTTTTTATGTTTTTTTTCTTCCCAATTTCACTCCTCCATCTGCCTTACTTAGAAATTATATCAGGACAGCTTGACTAGTGGTCATTAAATCACTTATTGTATAGCTGGACAAGTGCCTGGAGCAGACTGGAGGCAAACCTGGAGTAATTACACTAAAACTCACATTTCTCACTTAATATCTGGCCTGTCTGACCCATAAAAGTCTACTATTCCATTCAATACAGCATTTCAGTTACCTCAGTGGGCCAATTTCTACATGTCAGCAAGTCTGTCACGAGTGTGCTAAGAAAAAGAGGAAAAAAGAACTGATTCAACATGCTACTAGTATCAGAAATTAAATTAACAAGAGGAATGTGCTCTGCCGTAACCGGTGATGCGTTTTGGGACTAGCATAATAACATCTCAGAACAGCTCATTTACATTCGAACCACAGTATTATATGGAAAGAAAAATTAAAGAAGTATGCCATGGCGAAAGGGTAATCAGATTATATGCAGTAAAAGTTCAGCATGTGAACTGTGCAGTCCTTGTTAAATCCATTGGATAAGGTAGAAGGTCTTTGAAAAAACAAAGCAAGAACGCAAAGCTAATTAGGAATAGGAGGGTTTGACAGAACAATTGCTTGCCCAATATCCTGTCTGGTAATGTGGCACTTCAACCATAAGCCGCCTGTCAGTATGGAACTAGTATTACAGAGACATCTCTTTTCATAAAAAGGCTGCACAAGCAAAGCTCAGACACTGTAAATTAAGCATTGCATTCAAATCATTCCAAACATATTATCTGTATGTCAGTCCTGACCCTGGCAGTGAATTGTTCAACTATTGCTCTTTAAAGATCTTTCCATGTGAATATCAAACTGAACTTCAAGCAGGTATATAAAATAAGCATTTAATCCAGGTATGCATTTTATGCAGAATTCGCTTACATTCCTAAATCTTTCTGCATTCAGCTTCTTAAAATGCCATTTACAGTAACACTCAAACTGAAGAAGGATCAGGATTGTTTTGCTTAGTGCTGTCAGTGAAAAGTTTGAATATGATTGCAGGAGATGAAAACAAAGTGATGACCTTAACAGTGTGCTTTATTTTTGCTATTTTTTGTTCATTGTCCAGTCACATAGTTGTGCTCATACATTTACATACTCTGGAAGAATTTGTAAATTGTTTGTAAAATTTTCCATTATTTCCATTATTTAGAGTGGGGGTTCAGATATAGAAATATATCATCATTTAATTGTGTGCATGTGTCCTTTTTAAATCATAATGATAACTGAAATCACCTGAATTACCTTAATCAAAAATTTATATACCTGTGAATGTTGGAAATGATATTATACAAGTTGACACACATAGGTTCCTATTAAGAAATTGTCCAGTCATGTAATCAATGTCTTTGTATCATAGTAAATTTATTTTCAATAAGAGCTGTACTGATGTTACTGAATACTGAGCCATTGAGGAAAGGAAAAGAAATGTCCATGAACCTGTAGGAAAAGAGCAAGTGTCTGTCAGTAGTGTTCAAATTTTGATAAAAATATGGAAGGTTAGGGGTTCTGTTGATAACAAGCCACAAACAGGTAATCAACCAAGATTTCGTCCCAATCACTAGGAAACTTCTTTGTCAACATGCAAAAAAAACAAAAAACAAATAAAGGCTTCTCTGAAAACATGTGGGGTAGCTGTTCTGAAGAAACAAAAATGGGCTGCACAGTTGCGTTGCAAGAAAAAGCCTTTATTGTACCTGCTTAAAATATGTCAAACAGCATCTAGACAAGTCTCAGAATGTCTTGAACAAAGTCCTTTAGAATACTAAGACCTACATTGAAATTTATGGTCACAACCATAAACAATTTGTTTTGGGAGAAAGGCCTATGATTAAAAGTACACCATCTTCACTGTAAAGCATGGAGGTGGATCTTTGATATAGTACCGTAGAACTGTGTGAACTACAGTGACACGTAAAACTTGATGGCAAAATTAATGCAGCAAGTCTGGAAGCTGTGCATTTGGACCAACATTAGGCCTGATTTATTCAAACTCTCCAAGGCTGGAGAAGATACACTTTCATCAGTGAAGCTGGGTGATCCAGCAAACCTGGAATGGGTTTCTTCAAAGTCATTTGCTTTTTGCTAGCAAATGTTTTGAATCCTGGACCAGATCCATTCAAGGTTTGCTGGATCATCCAACTTCACTGATGAAAGTGTATTCTCTCAAGCCTTGGAGAGCTTAAATAAATCAGGCCCACTACAATAATCTAAAACACATGGCCAAGTCAACCCTTCAATGACTACAGTAGAAAAAAGTAAAGTTACTGGAGTGGCCATAACAGTCTTCTGATCTCAATGTCATTGACCCACTTTGGGGGGGTCTCAAATGTGTAGCTCATGCAAGACAGCCCAAGAGTTTGGGATATGGAGCAACTTTATGGGCAACTTTACCAACTGAGAAAATCAAGGGCCTCATCCACAAATATCACAAAAGACTGTATGCCATCATTAAGGCTAAAGGGGGCAATACACAGTATTAGGAAAAAGGGTACGCAAATCCTATTATTTTCTTATTGCTGTTCTGTGATACCCTATAATTTATATGGATCCCATGGATCAAAAGTAAACTAAATGTAAATTGGCTGATCTGTTGTGTTTTCTTTAAAGAATTGTACACATCTTACACATTCTACCTGGGTATGTAAACTTACTGTATGAGCACAATTGTAGATTAAGGGCATGTTGGTGACCAGGCTATAATGTTTGACTGTCATAGAGAACAAATAGGGTTAGCGACCCAGCTATGCTCTTTTATAGGATCAAAGACTGGCAGGATAAAATTAAAACTCTTTTAGAGGGTAAAAATATTCCCAGACACTGTATATTTTTACCTGTGTATTTAGAATTCAAAGCCTCTGAATTGTTCTTCTTGTACTTGTTTTCCTTGTTTTTTCCTTGTACTTTCAACTTTAATACTTTGTGCATCACTGATTTGAAGCAATTAAACAACTAGCACCAGGTTACATTGGAATGTGTAAACTTCATACACATTCTGGGTTAAAACTCAAGTTTTGTATCCCTGGTTCCTTCTTTTCCTCCTCTTCAATGTGCTAGAGAAATAGTTAAATCATTATTTGTAGTTACATACCTGATTTTAAACCCAGTGACATCATTACTTGGTTTGAGTGCTGCTCTATGCAATGCAGTCATGGGTGGCTGTAGGAGTTGGTAGAGCTGCTGTACATGACAAAAAGCCCACATGAAAAACACAAAAGATACAATTTAAATGGGAAAAAAGAGCTTTCCCTAACACACAATGGCTGTTTGGGACATCAGTTTTTATAGTGAGGGGGGATGGCCATAGCCCCCACTATTGGCTATTGTAACGCTGCTGATCATAGCTCAAAGGTCAGGCTGGGCATTTTGTAACAGCAAAGTGCACCCAGGCAAACTTCCACATATGTTATCTATAGCTCTAAACTTTGAGAGTGTCCACATATAATAAACACTTACATAGCTGGATCATGGTCATGGATCTTTTTCTTGTTTTCCCAAATGTCCTTCTGTTATGACCAGCTATGTTAAACTGTGCTAGCTGGAAGAACCCAAAGTTATGCTGGCTGCTGGAAGGAAGAAGAAAGGAAAAGAATTTGAGCTACGAATGGAAGATGTATTGGTCAAGAGAATGGTGAAGAGATGTGAGGACTAATCACAGGTAAGCTGGTACTGGTGGGAGTACAGAGATAACCTGTGAATGAAGTGGCGGGGGAGACGGGGGGGGGGGGGGGGGGGGGGGGGGTTGCAAAGATAAGATTTACACAGGGGGTGGAGATTTGAGTTATTGACAGGGGTTACTTAGTTTTCTGTTTCAGGGCTGTTGGCAATAGACTCAAGACAACCAAGGAAAAGGATAACCAAAAGGAAAGGACAAAGACATTCCATGCACTATTGCACTGCACCTTTACTTTACCCTGAGATGTAGGAAGTGGCAAAAGGAAGAACAGGTTGTGTCAGTGTGTGTGGTCATCCCTCCACATGTCTGAAGTGGGATCCAAAACATTCACAAAGAGAGGTGCCACCCCACTTTGGTGACATATGGTGAACAACAAATCATGAATCATCAGAGAGATGGCCAAAGAAGAGGAAAATGCACAGGAGTAACATCCTAGCAAAGGGAGCCAACAATGATCCCATCATAGTGGTCACAAATTAGCACAGGGCCATTCTCATCCGTTAACAGAAGTACATAGGAACAGCTTTAACCTCCCTACCTTCCTTTCAAGATCTGTTTACAAGACTCATCACAGTGTAGCAAATTAAAATGGGACATTTATTACCTGTCAGGAGAGGACAGAGCAAGTGGTTCACCCAGCTCCCTCCCGCTGCACAAATAACCTCTGCTGCCTGTAATAAAGTTAGAGTAAAAGTTGTAAATGGGGTTATGAGGGACCTTCAGTGGCAGAAGAAAAATCAGATTTTGGGCCAACATATTATGCAGTGCTTTACAAAGCCCGTAGTCATGTCACTAGCTGTCCCTCAACGGGGCTCACAATTTATCATCCCTAGAACCTATGTCATAGACCAGTGGTCGCCAACCTTTTCGGACCTACAGACCACTAAACTTTTGGGCCCCGGGCCGCCCCATGCACTGGGAGCCGTGTGTCAAACAGAGAGATACAACCCGCTTACAACCCTGAGCCTGCGATCCGTATGGGAGACATGGTCCACAGCTCTGGCCGGTGCACCAGCCAAAGCCGTGGACAAACAAAATTTTCACGCGGACCACTGGTTGGTGACCGCTGTATTGGATCATGGTCTAAGGTCATTTTGGGGGGGAAGCCAATTATTGTAGGAGGAATCTAGGGTACCCAGAAAAAATCCACACAAACTCGGGGAGAACCTGCAAGCTCTATGCAGATAGTGACCTGGCTGGGATTCAAACCTAGTGCAGCAAAGACCAGAGACCTCGGAGCCACCGTGTTGCCTTTTGTACATTATTACCAATGCCCACAAAAATAAAATAAAAACACTGACATTGTGAAAAAGTCCTTTATTTTATAAAAAGCACAAACACGTACTTATACACTAATTACTAATTTTTATTAGTAATTAGTAATATTAGTAAATTAGTTTATTAGTAAATTAGTAAAAAAACTAAACTAGTTTTTATCAAAACAAATGTATTTACGTCCACAGAAGTAGTTTGATCAAGCATTGATCATATCATCCAATTACGTAAATCCATCACCAGTCATGGTGACCCGACTTTAATAACTGTCACATCTCAGACACAAAAATCACCAGATCCCTGTGCTGCAACAGTAAGGTAAAGAAATCTCGTAAACCAATGACCAAAAACAATATAAACCATATACAGATTTAAGGCATACCAAGCATGATAAAGGTTTAAAGGATTTTTGTATTTTGAGTGTTGTCCTTAAAGTTACATGAAAAGGACCCAGGTGAACAGCTAAATTGAACTGCCCTATTTGCTAGAATTCTGAAGTCCTACAAGGTATTGTACATGTTTCAACTCAAAAGAGGTAGCGGACTGGGCCACTAGGTACTTATTCCTTTAACCAATGTAATATGCAGTTGACATATTCCAACTAGCTCTGCATTAGGCCTAATATGTTACAGGGACAAAACAGACATCTGCATTTTTTTTTCTGTGTAGCAACATCTTTACTTGGAAGTATTTAGAAAATCAGACAGCAGTTGCATTTCTGGAAACAAAAGGAATTTCCATACATTAGGACCTGGAATGTATATTTTGGCCGGGATGTAACCCCACAGGAAAAACTCAGTTGATGCTATTTTTTGTTTTAACATGAAATACATTCATACAGGTTAGGAGCTTTTGTGATTTACTTGCCTTCAACTCAACAAAGTAGGAGATTTTATCACAACATTAGACAAAATACATTGGATCTTCTATTACTTTAACACACTAATTGCATGGAAGAGGTTTTAATTTAAAAGTATTTATGTATCTGAATTTTCCACTAAAAACCTTTAAACTGCCATAGGGGTCTGTAACCCCACATATGATCATATTTGTGGCTTGACTTCTACAAAAAGCCTTTAAGCATATTCTACTGATTTTTCAAACATGTTTCTTTGTTGGTTCAGAACACACTTTGTTAGGCCAATTTATTCATGTAATACTTTTCACTCAAAATGAAAACTGCCCAGGGCAGGCTAAACTCTTGATTTAGGCTAATAAATGTCATTTTTTACAGTGAGATAGAGAGAATGGAGCTACAGTGACCTCTGCTGGTTTTCTTTAAAAATGACTATACAGAAGGAAAAGCTAGCCTGTATTTAGAGCAGGGGTGTCAAACTCAAATACACAGAGGGCCAAAACTAAAAACTTAGACAAAGTCACGGGCCAACCTTGAAATTTAAAAAAAAAAAAATAAAGGAAATAGAGGATATTTTTTCCTTCTCATTAGATATAAACCCTTTTCATATGGAAACAAAGAGGTTTTGCTTCACATTCAATCTGGAACAAGCTTATAATAGAGAAAGAGGTATAAATTTTTTTTTTTAATTTTATTGAAGGAAAAATGTTATGCCTCTTTCTCTATTTGTAGCCTTCTGAGTTAAATTTCAATGGTAACCTTTTTGCACAGACTAACAATAATAATAACAATATTCTTCTATGAAAATCCAACCCTTCAAGTCCATGCCCCAGAGTAGCAAGGAAAAGTACAGCTGAGGGGTGCTAGAAATGCCAGACGCTGTCAATGCAAAGCCAAATCTTATGAGTTACTGCGGCTGAAACTCCCTCTTCATTGAAATAGCGCCGCTACTAAAATTCCCGGTATTGTTTGCATCTATAAAACCGTCCAATACGGGGCCACGGATAGGCAGAGAGGCCGCTGGTCTATAGACGCGAGTGATCCGGGAATTGTAGTAGCGACACTATTTCAATGCAGCGGTGGGCCAGCTGCAGTTCATATTTAGGATTCCTTTGGGGGCCAAAAAAAAGGGTGTTGGGGGCCAGATTTGGCCCCTGAGCCAGAGTTTGACACCCCTGATTTAGAGAATAAACTGATATACTGGGGTTGATTAACTTAATAGAGATTGTCACTTTCATTGAATATTCACAGAGCTTAAAAAACAAAGTGAATTTATGTTGCTTTAAATACCCAATAAAGTCCAATGTACACCAATTATGATGCCTAATAAAATAACTCATCACACATTAACACGTTACAGTAGCCTTTAATATTTGCAGTTCACAGTTGATGTGAGTGTTCATTTGGTTCAACTTCTTGTGAAGAAGCAACAGCTATTTCTACGTTATGAACGTTTGCATGTATAGGATTTGATAGGTGAGTGTCAACTTGAAACATGAAGAATAATGGTGAATAAGAGCAAGAGTGCCAATACAGTACCTAATATATCAACAAATGGACTGCAGATCATAGACATTTTCTATAAGAAAAAAAAGTGTCAGTGGGGAGGCATCTTCTATTGGAAGACAAGGTTTTAATTACCATACATAAAGATACGGTACAAGTTCAAGTTACAGTATGTTGATGTATTTACAATACAGTTGATGTATTTAGGCAAAAGCACAACAGCAACATTTGCAGTAGAAAATCTAGAACAAACATCATATCATCTAAATGTCCTATTGTTCCTAAACTTTCTTATATTGGTCTAACCTCCACCACTTACACTAGCAGTTTACAATAAATGTAGACAATATTTTGTCTGTCCAGCTGTATACTAAAAGTCTTTTTCCAAAATTCCAGAGTCTTTTTACAAACCATTAAACACATTTTATATTTGACCTGCATCTCTTCAGATCATGTTATGTAATGACCTTCATGATGGGAGACTGTAAAGACAAAAGTGGATATTGTTTAGCTGTCTTGAAAAAACTGGAATGCAGTTCAGCAGAAACCTTAACAGCAAGAAACAATTAAGACTATAGCACAGTCACAGATTTGTGGCCAGCTCTCCTTTTTACTTGGCACTGTTATTCTAACCTCACTCAAACCACATCGAAGAGAGGTAAGCTTTGTATCTTTGGGTAAGCGCAGTGATGATTACATTACATATTTCACAGATGGTGTAAGTTTACTGTCGCTTATAGGTGAGTGTTATTGCATGCAAATGACATTTCTAGCAGTCTATCTTTTACAGTTCCAATCAATGAGGGGGGAAAGTAGGGATATAACAACTTGGTAAGAGTGATATGTGAGTAAAATGCACTGGAACCTGAACAACATGTCCCATTAACAATTCATACCTGGAGATATGAGTATGTGTTGCTTTTTAATGTGGTATGCAATGGTCAACATGTTCCCAGTCTCCAATCAGGCTTATCACCATGGAAAATTCTAATATCATTTATACAGCACATAAGGTCATGCACTGAGATTTATTGGGACAATAAGACCTATTTCCTATTACTTTGTATTGTTATTTGATTATTATATTTACTTACACGGAAAACATCTGTAATGATTTAAACAATTTACAAAAGAAAGCAGGTTTTTATGATGTTTATAAAATTGCTTGCCCAGTGCCTAAGGCTGCTGTAAACAACCTGTGTATTGCAGTGCCAGTCATTAAAATAAACTGGCCCAGGAAAGATTTTTTTATGCATTAAAGTGCACTGTCTACCCATTGAAAAAGTGGTTGCAGCACACCTCAAAACATTAAAACACATGTCAACACAATGTGAAGTTTGAATGGGACCTAAAAGCTTTAGGGTGCCAAATTAATACCCCAGCACATCATTGTTTATTGACCATATAGTTTGTACATTTAACATTATTTCCTTTTTGTTTTGTTTTTTTGCTCTTCTTTTTACAGTTAGAAAATATCTACTTTGTGCTGCTTTCAGTGAATCTGACATTCCCTGAAACATTCCCTAGTGGAGAATATAAAGTATATATATATAGTTTATGTGTTTAAATGGCAGAAATTGGTTCTCCACAAGCGAATGTTTCAGTGAATGTCAGATTCACTGCCCTATAATTGGACACCATAGTGTTATGTGATGTACTATATGGTACTTGTCACTGACTTCTTTGTTTTTCTTCATTCTTTCTTTGCATTTTGTGGGTTGTCATACCACCTTTCAAAGTATAGGGCTACATATGTATGTCAAATGTAATTCATTTATCTGTGTACAGTATGCAAAAAGTAATTCATTCACCTAACAATATTATTATCTTTACATATATATAAATCTTTATTTCTTTATCTCTGTGTAGCACTCTGCAAGTGAATTACCAATTTAACATATGCAAGGTCAACTTATGTACTCTCATAAAGATGCAGTAGTTTGTAATTCCTGTATACAGATAAATTAGTTACAGATGTTACTCAAGTTCAAGCTGAATTGGAAAACTCATAAACAATCCAGCAAAGCTTGTAAGTCTTAGAGCCTGGTGTTTTTAACCTCTGGGTCACCTGCTCAAAAATGAAGCCTAGGTGGTTAATGGTTCAGATTATTACCATATGAATCTAATTAACAAATGGTGGTGGTCAGATCTCATGCAAAGTATGCAGACTTAGGTGTTAAAGATTGTAGTGTTAAGTAGAAACTAACAACCCTACATGAAGACATGTCAAAATATGCCACAATATGTTCCCAATTCCAGGATTTTTAGTGTGCTATGCAGGCATGAGGCCCAAATTTATAATCATTGTACAATGATGTTGCTTGATTTTCTTAGAGTATATTACTCTAATCCCTCCTATGAGGTTTCTAGTTACAGATTGCACAGGCTATGAAAACAATGGGTAGAATGTCCTTGCTTTGTCTTCAGTACTAAACAGTGGTGAACAGAAAACTAAAGAGACATGAAGAAGATGCCACAAAAAGTCCTTGGGCTAAACCAGAGATGGCAACTTTATTTGCTTACTGCTGGGAAACCTAACTAGATGCTGCCATGCTACAGTAGTTATATAGGAGATTTTTGTAGCACAATTATCTTACTAAAATTGCTAGTAAGTAGAAACTGAAAGCTAAATAGATGAGGATAGTGGTTGATTTTTATGACCGGAAGTCTCCCTCCATGTTTCTCTCTGGTAAGGTTTCTTTGACTTTCCTATTCAGAAAACATAAAATCCTTATTCTCACTGGGTAATGTGCTTTTTTTTAACATTTTGAATGCAAGCAAAATGTATGGCCATCATGAGATACAAAGGGGTCTATTAATTAATATTTCTACACAAATTCAAACACCTTTACCCAAGATTCTCACAATTGCATTAACTTAGAAAAATGGTGCACATTCTGTGTGAGAGTGTAAATCATATGTGAAAACATTTTGATTGGACCATATAGTGTTGCATTAGAAAATGTTCTTTCATGTTGGTTCTTTGGTTGCTGCAGTATTTTTACATAGTGTTCTTTCCTCAGAAGTTCACCAGTTCCTCCTGTAAGAAAACAATCCCACAACATGATGCTTCCACCCCCATGCTTGACAATTGGGATGGTATCCTCTGGTTTGTAAACCTCATCCTTTTTCCATTAAACATAACAATGGCCATTATGGTCAATAGTTCAATCTTGGATTCATCAGACATTTCTCTAGGAAGGTAAGATCTTTGTTCCCATGTGCCATTGCAAACAACAGTCTGGACTTTTTTTTTAGCAGTTTTGGAGCAGTGGCTTCTTCCTTGGTGAGCAGTATTTTAGGTAATGCTGATATAGGACTAGTTTTACTGTGGGTATAGATACTTGTCTATCTGTTTCCTCCAGCATCTTCACAGGGTCCTTTTCTACTGTTCTGGGATTGATTTTTGGTTTTTGATGTCAAAATACATTTTTATTTATTTCATATATACTATACTTGTATATCATTGTTTGAACAGATAACTCTAAAACTTTCCAGTGCTTAGAAATTATGTCCAAGCATTTGTGGAGGTCCACAGTCTTGGCTGATTTCTCTTGATTTTCCCAATCTTTCAAAGTAAATAACCCACTTGTAAACATTGTTGGAAGAAATTGATTTTGTCCTGAACAAAGTAGATGTCCTAAATGATATGCCAAATTTACAGTTTGTTAGTAAAAAACCTGTGCAGGGGGTACAAGGTGAATGTAAAGAATTCTCCCAAAGTGTATGTAAAATTCTCATTTCAACAGTAAGAAATGGAAAAAGTGGCAGCTGAAAATGAAAAGTAAAGCACTGTAGGCAGTTTGGTTATCTCAGTGGCTAGCACTTCTTCCTTTGCAGAGCTTTGAATCTCGGCCTGCACATATCCGGAAGCAGTTTGGCTCTTTTCCCTGTGTTTATGTGAGTTTTATCCAAGAACTCAGGTTTCATAGCAAAAACATTCAGTTAGCTTGATTAACTTCCCCTCAAAATTGGCCTTAGACTGTGTTAATGACATATCACTATGGTAGGGGGATCAGATTGTGAGCCCCTTTGAGGGAGAGGTAGTGATGTGACTATGGACTTTGTAAAGTGCTGGGTAATATGTCAATGCTATATAAAAACAAATTAATAAACGTTGCAAGGATAGACAGTTCTTTTAAAATTAGTAACTGTGCAAGAAGAAAACTAGTGAAGGAGGCCACCAAGAGCCTAAATGGCTGAGAAGGGAACAATTGAACATATAACAGTTTATTGTGATGACTCACCAGTTCCTTATGGTCGAGTTACATAAAAAGCCAACAATACTTTATACTCACATGACATCTTGCAGCGTGCCAGAAGTCTGTAAAGGTAGCTGGAAAAAAAGGTTCTGATGAGAACATAATAAATCTTTTTGGCCCTCAGACTGAATGCTATGTTTAAGCCATCATAATAAACATACAATCTCCACAATAAAGCATGGTGGTGGCAGCATCATGCTGTGGGAATGCTTCTCTGAAGCACGCACTGAAAGACTTGTAAGAGTAGAATTAATATAAAATGCAGGAAAACCCTGGAGAAACATTTAATCAATTCTGCAAGAAACCTGAGATTAGGTGATGATTTTTCTTCTAATCCTAAGCATAAAGACAAAACTACACGTAAATAGATCAAGAACAAAAATGTCCTGAAATGGTTAGGTCATAGTCCAGGTCTAACATGATATTTGTAGCTGAAACTACATAGAGTCAACACAGAGTCAAGGCTGTAATTATATCCAAAGGTGCATCTAGAAAATATATTTATTGTATACTTATGCAATCAGTTAGTTTGCGTATTTTTATTGTAAAACATTTAGAATATTAGAGTAAATCTGTAGAGATTTGTGTATGTGTGTGGGGGAGCAATAAAGGCAGGACAAGTAGCCCTAAGTTACTTAGTAAGTAACAAAAAAGACATTTCAACATTTCCAATGTGGTAAAACCTTTATTTAGGACTTGTACTTTGATGTGCAAACTCCCCCTGATAATAATGTTTTCCTTTGAGTTATACAACATGTCGAGCACTCAGTACTACCATCATAGATGCAAAACAAAGTTCTTTTGTAGCATCTGGGAAGTGACTTTCATCTGGTTAGTTTATTAACCTTTGACCTCACTTTCACTACTGATTATGTTTCTGTTTGATTCATTTAGCTACTGGAATCCAATTAATGACAGTTAGTAGGTAAGATCTAATCATATTATATTACAGTCCTGATTAGGGATCAACAGAAAGGAAAAAAATAATAGCATTGCAATCTAAATACAAACTCCTTGAAAAAATACTTCCCTTTTGATTTACTGAAATAGAATCATTTTACATGGCAGAGGAAATAAGCATAACTATCAATTCAGTGTTTTGTAAAGTAAATCTATTGCTGGCAAAAACAATTATTTTTAAAAAACAAGCTAAAAAATAAAACATCCATCCAAACCCACATCATTTAAAATTTACTTCCCAATGTTAAAAGTAAAACTAAACTCCCTTGCTTTGCTGCAGGCACCAACTTCTTTACCTGGTCCTCAGGTTCATTTAAAAAGGCGAGCTTGTATTTCTAAGAGGTGCGAAACAGCTTGAACAAAATTTTTTATTATTTTTATTCCTTATATAGCAACATATATTTTGTTTCTATTATAATCAGTGAAAATCACATAAAACATAAAATTATTAAAGCTGATCCAGGCAAAACTTACTTTATTTCATTCTGTTCCAGATCCCCATTTAAGGTAATGAATCTTCTGTTCAGCAGTTTAGATCGCCACTGTGATCTGTTATGTGATTGTCACTTCTGTGATTATCTCTTATGTGATTGTATATAAATAGACACATAATAGTCTTAATAGCCACTGCAACAATTCACAGAAGTCACTGGATTCACTTTCCCAATGAGCATGACTGAGCCTCTGCAATACCTTTGGTATTATACTGTGCCATCATGTGTACTGCACTCTGGCAGACAGGTGCTCATCAATATATATATATATATATATATACAGCTTGGGGACGGAACTTGAAGATAAAGTATTTTTTCACAGATCTCGGCAGCAGGTGTTTACATTCAATAAAAAGCAGCAAAATATGCATGAAGGACCTGCACTAAAAAGTTGTATTTTATTGCAATATAATATGATATCTGGCCTTTAATCTGCACATTCTGCAGAAGGAACTTTGTCATATTTTTCTTTACTGCAATTGACCGCTACCGTAACATTTTCACTAATGGTGTTACCCCTCAACCTTTCAAGGGCTGCTTTACATTCGACCACAAGGGGCTAAAATTGTAGTAATTACAATAATTACTTTTTTTAGTCTTTTGCTTCACAAAGTGGCCAGTAGCAGTAGATTTGAGACCTGTTTGGACTTACACACAGGAGCCTTTAAATGTATTTTAGGTTCATTGTGCTCACTAGCAGGGACTGTGTGGGGGCATATTTATATTGTTCACCTAATGAGAATGAACTCACCAGCAGAATATATTAGGATTGTGTTGTAGAGGCAGCTGGGAGAAATCAGCTAACCATCTCCTCTTTCCCAGGAAATCGATCAATGGTAGAGTTATGGAGCTTGGAGTACTGGAGCTTGTTAAACAGAAATCATCATCTTTGAACACAAAAAAAGCATGCTCTATTTTTTCTGATTTGAATTTTTAATAATTAAAAGTGTGGAACCCTTAAATAAGAATGATAAACTATAGATAAGAATGAATTGTAAACACAACACTGGCTCTAACCAGTGTAAAAATGACATATGGTGTTTGAGAGGATTGTTTTAAAAATGATATTTCGTCTGCCTTAAAAAAGAACTAAACTGAACTAAACTAAAAAAAATATATATACTTACCTTAAATCCCCCAGGGCAGTCTGATCCATACGGGGGGGTCTTGCATCAGGTCCCGCTTCCCGCTTATCTTCGTCACTTCTCCCAGGTTCTTCATCTTACCTCACCCGACCTAGGAGTTAGAATGGGTAACGTAGGATGGGGAAAAAAACTTGCCGATCTCACTGCGCGTGCGTGAGATTGGCAAATGTTTCTCTTTGTGCGAAAAGGCTCCTTCTGCACATGCCCGAGATGCCCCTGTATCCTGGGAGGCTTTGTGCGCCTATTCATTCTCAATCGCCTAGGCGATCAAGAATTAGGGGCGGTGCTGCAAAAGGGGTGTTGCACATTAAAAAAAAAACAAACAGAATTTTTTCCTAACATAAAAGGGTTGTCTACGCTTTTATGTAAAGTGACATTTCTGAGTTTAGGTACACTTTAAGAACTTTGTTTGCAGATCAGGAAAGACACAGTAAAGGCAGATTTCTTAATCTGAGTACTTAAAAAGTATTTGCAAATGCAGCTACATGACTTTTGGTCATATGCATAAAACTTCCTGGGAAAGCACATTAGTTTTTTTTCCTGACCCTTTAACAGATAGTTTTGCTGAACAACTTGATCTGTTGGACAAAACTTCTGCCAGAATGACATGATCAATGAAGAACGTTACAGGAGGGGAAAAAAAAGGATGTGCCCATTCCAATAGATGTATTTTTTTTTCTTTTTGGCTTGGCAAGGGATACTTTTTATCTATGGAATCCTCATTGCTATATAGCTTTATGTCCAGTGTCTGCAGTGCATATCTTTTACACTAGATGGCACTCTCACCCCTACATCCATTCATCTTTCACGTTACCGGCATTATTCAAGCCTTTAGGATGCTTTACAATGTAGTTTTTGTGATCTACAGGAGAATAAAATTTGTAGCAACTTTGTACATTCAAACATATAATCAGGTCTGGATAATATTTTTATCAGAAGTATGTTATAAATATGTAATATATGGCTTGCCTGTACTTTATACGGACCACAGATATGGTGGACAGAGCAGGGGGTCTCCATGTGCAGAGGACAGCATGTCACATGGCATGCTCTCCTCCAATCACAGAACTGTTTTGCTGTATTGAACTTTTAATAAACTAAAAAAACAGTATTAAAGCTGCAGTTCCTTCTTCTTGACTTTTGTGAACTCTCCTTGGTCCCCACATTTTTTAGAGATTTCCCACCCTCACTTAGTCACACAACCTAGAGCCCACTCACCCACTGCGGTGGGAACAGCCACGATCAGATGCAAATGCCTGCAGGATCTGGGTGTGCAGGTGACAGAGGGAAGCAATGCCTATGCTACCGCCAGACCAACTCCAATTCTATAGCAGAGTGGTGGGGAAATTTTTCAATACAGTACAGTTTACCACACTGCTAGGGAAGCCACCTTAAAACCTAGGGTTATTGCTGGCCCTGACACTGGGGGCTATGGTGGGAATTTTGCATTGGTGCCCATGACATATGATGGGGTTATTGATGTCCCTGACATTTACTGTGTGTTTTATAAGGGAAATGACATCGCTGGGCCTGACTCTTATGAGGGTTATAGAAGGGTGTCTTTGTTCTTGTGTTCTTGACCATGACCCTTACTGGGGACTATGGTTGGTTGTTTTTTTGTCTGTTTTTTTTTTTGGCCTTGGCAATTACTTAGGGTTATGGAAACATAATCATTATCATTATTGGCCCCGAGACTTATTTGGGGATTATTATTCATAACCATGGTACTTGCTGGGGTTATTGCTGGTCCTGATACTTACTATG
The DNA here is from genome assembly GCF_032062135.1 of Pyxicephalus adspersus. Lineage (NCBI taxonomy): Eukaryota > Metazoa > Chordata > Amphibia > Anura > Pyxicephalidae > Pyxicephalus > Pyxicephalus adspersus. Next base: position 98,667,161 of record NC_092860.1, read on the forward strand.
AGTTATGGCAAGGGGGATATCAATGCTGGCCCAAACACGGGCGGAGTTTATGACTGACCTTAACAAAAAAAACTTTGGTTTTTGTCAGGGCACTATTTTTTCTGACCCTGACAGGTGTGTGGAGGGGGGGGGGTTATTGATTGCCCGGTCACTAATATGGGGTATGGCAAGGCATTAGCATTCCTGACCCTGACACTTATTGGGGGGTTATGATAAAGGCTTATTATTGCTGGCCTGGACACTTCATGGGGCTACTTTTGCCGGCCCTGACACTTGCTAGGCTTTATCATGACAATGCACCCATTTTTACAACCATTAACAATTTTTGCTGCTTTATGTAACATACAACTGTCAAGAGGGGATTAGCCTCACTTTGAAGCATTTCCTACCCCTTTCTGTTTTGTTTGTAGGAAGGAAATAATGAGAAATCTCTCAAAATAAGACACAGATGGCACAAATGCAGAACAATTTAACCATTCCCTATTCTATGTACATGTAACCATCAGAAAGTATTCAGACCCCTTCACTTTTTTCAGTTTTGTTATGTTGCAGCCTAAAGTTACATTGTTTATATTCTTTTGATCTCATTAATTTACATTCATCCTAAAATGACAAAAAACAGATTTTTTTTTAAATGTTTAAAAAAAAGTCTGAAATATCACATTTACATAAGTATTCAGATCTTTTGCAACAACGCTTCAACTTGATCACTGCTGAGATGTTTCTGCTCCTTTTATTGGAGTCCACTTGTGGTAAATTAAATTAATCAGACATGATTTGAAAAGGCACACATAAAGGCTCACACCTCTCCATAGAAGGCCTAGCTGACAATGCATACCAGAGCAAAAACCAAGCCATAAGGTTATGGGTACTGCCTGCAGAGATCAAGAACAGGATTGCTGCAAAGCACAGAACTGAGGAAGGCTACAAAAAATTCTGCTGCACTGAAGGTTCCCAAGGACACAGGGGCCTCTAAAATTCTCAAATTTGGCAGTTTGGCATAACCAGGACTCTTCCAAGAGCTGTCTGCCCTTCCAAGCTGAGCAATTAAAAGCCTTGGAGAGAGAAGTTACGAAGAATTCAATGGTCACCCTGACTGAACTCCTGAGATCCTGTGTGGAGATCGGACTAACATAGGACAGGACAACCATAACCGCATCCTTCCACTGATCTGGGAGAGTGACTAGATGGAAGCCTCTCCTCAGTGCAAAACATTAGAATGCCCATTTGGAGTTCACCCTACTGTGATGAACAAGATTCTCTGGTAAGAAGAAACAAATTTGAACTGTTTGGCCTCAATTCTAAACATTATGTCTGGAGGAAACTAGGCACAGTTCAATACCTGCCCAAGATCATTCTAACAGTGAAGCATGGTGGTGGCAGCATCCTGCTGTGGGGGTGTTCTTCAGCAGCAGGGACTGTCAGACTGATCAGGGTTGGGGGAACGCTAAATGGAGCAAAGTACAGAGATAACCTCAAAGAAAACCTTTTCCCCAGTGCTTTGGAGCTTAGAGTAGGCTGATGGTTGACCTTCCAACAGGACAATGACTCAAACTACAAAGGGAAGAGGAGGAGAGGCTTAGTGACAACTCTGTTAATATCCTAGAATAGCCCATCAAGAGAAATGACTTAAATCCTATGAAACATCTCTGCAGAGACCTAAAAATAGCTGTCCACCGACAGACCCCATCCAACCTAACTGGGCCTGAGAAGATTTGCAAAAAAGAATGTTAAGAAACCCCCAATCCAGGTGTACAAAGCTTGTTAAATCGTAATCAAAAAGACTCAAGGCTATAATTGCTGCCAAAGGAGCTTCAACAAAATACTTCATAAAATGGGAAATTTTAGTTTTTTTATTTTTAATAAATTTACTAAATGGTCTAACCTGTGAAAGTAAATACAAACTTTTTGCAAACTTATGTGTTGGACTCCTCATCTAGCCTGATATGTAGACCAGGAAATCGATGGGTGTCATCAGCATGTAAAGAAAGAAATATTCTAATATTCCAGTTGTTGTTTTCCAGGTAAACCCCTTCGACAACCACCACTGGACTATGAGCTTTGTAATGTTTTTTTTACTTTGCCGCCCTTCTAGCTCTGTCAATGATTGGGAACATAGGAGAAGCCATAGATGAATGGCATGGTGGCTTGGTGATGAGAACTCTGGTCTCACTGCCCCAGAGTCTACAACAGTCAGTCCAAGACACTGAATGGTGTTAATATGTTCTCTCCATGTTTATATGAGTTTTCCTGTATGTTCCAAACAAATATGTTAAATATATCTAAATTGGCATTAGATTATAGTAATGATTTATAACTATGAGGGACAATGTGAGGGATGTCAGGTTGTGTGACATTTAGTGACATGACTATGAGTGTTGTTCAGCACTACGGAAGATGTCAGTGCTATATAAATGTACGAATAACTAAGATACAATTGCAGTATGTGTGTTGTCATTGTATAATACATTGTATGTGTGGCCATAGGACTTTGAAGTCGCCCTATAGAATTTTCTTACAGTTGAATATTTAAAGGCCAAGCATATGCAAACCAGATATTTTTGTCCTGGGTTGGCACCTCCAAGTTGCATTTCTCACAGCCTTGTTAAATATTTCATTCATTTCTTTGGTGGGAATGTTTATATTCTTTGGGAGAAGTTATATATATAATCTGTCATGGGATTCATTGATTGAAATACCCTATTATACAAGAAATGTACATTGTGCACCATGCCTGATCTAGAATAGTGTCATCTTGCTTCATGTATCACCTAAGAAAATAATAATAATAATAGAATCAGTGTTCAGTCAAATAATTCGGTTGTCATTGCTTTTTCACAATGCTAGTTGCCTGGCTGTAATCCTGTCATTCACCCATGATATGCAGGGTTGTCAGGGGGTTAATATGACAAGCATCAGGAGAAGCCATCAATGTCATGCTGTGATTTTACCTATAAGGTGAATGTACATTACAGGAGAATGAATGACGCGTTGTGTGTGTTTGCATTGTTCTATATAATAACAGGGTGGGAGCTGCACACAATGCAGCCCCATGTCTTGTATATAGTTATATGGGAGCTGTTAGTGTTGCTATGTGATCATCTCCCCGGGAGATTCTGCTCGGACAGCTCACCCCATACACTTCTATACTAACTTCCCGCAATACTAATACAGAGCAACCCGGAGCTCACACAGAAGCCGGGCCAACTGCAGGAAGTGCTGTGTGAGGGGAGCACCGAATATACACAACACTGGACCCACACAGCACCGGAGCCACAGAACACACGCAGCACTGCACCTAAAGAGCATACAGGACCTACAGAACCCACAGAGCACCGGAACCACAGAACACACGCAGCACCCACAGAACACACGCAGCACTGCACCTAAAGAGCATACAGGACACTGGACCTACAGAACCCACAGAGCACCGGAACCACAGAACACACGCAGCACAGAACTTACAGAGCACATGATTCAGAGCACAGAACTCAGAGCACAGAACCACAGAACTCGGAGCACAGAATTACAGAACCACAGAGAACAGAACTTACAGTGCACAGGACTCAGAGCACAGAATTACAGAACTCAGAGCACAGAATTACAGAACCACATAGCTCAGAGCACAGAAGCACAGAATCCAGAGCACAGAAGCACAGAGCACAGGACCCACAGAACTAAGAGCACAGAATTACAGAACCACAGAACTTAGAGCACAGAATTACAGAACCACAGAGAACAGAACTTACAGTGCACAGGACTCAGAGCACAGAATTACAGAACCACATAGCTCAGAGCACAGAATTACAGAACCACATAGCTCAGAGCACAGACCCACAGAACTCAGAGCACAGAACCACATAGCTCAGAGCACAGAATCCAGAGCACAGAAGCACAGAGCACAGGACCCACAGAACTAAGAGCACAGGACCAACAGAACTTACAGAGCTCAAGACACACAGAACCCAGAGATCACAAAACACAGATCACAGAGAGTAGATAGGATCTACAGAACCCACTGGACTCACAGAACCTACTTCACACAGAACCCAGAGAGCACAGAAGCACCCAGGCACTGCCCATCTAGGAGCTGAGGGGCACACAGTCCACATGGGTAGGAGTGCAGCACATATATTCCAGGCAGTGAAGGAATGGTAAGCATGGTATACTTTGCTGTACAATAAATAAGTCCTCATCTTCCTTTCAACTAATGTGTACTAAGTGCAGCCAGGAATTTATCCTACAACTACTACTACTGCTAAGTATTTCCTAACAATATAAATAGTAACACCAGGTTTTACAAATAGTAAACACATACTGTGTGTGTGTATAACCTTCATACATTCTTTATTGCAGGTTTTACCATTTTCTCTTCTCAAGCTGACCAGTGTAAAGTGTACTATTGCATGCTGCAGGGTATGTGTTTTCCTTTTAATTTTGGATACAGTAGGGAAAGGTTCGACCACCTGTCAGGTCTATATTTGTGTGTTCCCAATAGGGAGATTCACCCCTCTGTGTGTTCTGATGAATATTACCACTACGACAAATAAGTTTTCATAAGAGCAAAACATCCTCTGATGGGGGCACCTGTTCCTGTGACTATAAGATAGGAATTCATGCCAGATGTCTCTGTTCTTATCATACTTAAAGTATTTGCAAATGGCGATGCAAAAATTACTTCGTATGCAGTTTTCTATACCAGAAAAGCACTTAGACGGAAGCTCACCCTCCCCCACCACCGTGAAATCCATAATGATCCATAATGACCTCCTACTATAAAAACTCATCATTATGAGCTGTAACTGTCCCAACAAATGTGTCCATATCTGGGCTAACAGGTTGTAACTCCCCATAGATTGTCATCTGTTAATTTCTGCAATAATATTTTGTTCAACAACCTTGCCTGGCTGAATATTGTGACATATGAAAGCCAAGTATTTATTTCTGTACATGTGTGTAGTGTTATCATTTCTCCTATGATACGTCCACTTGGCCTTTCTCTCCCATGTATTTCATTGAATGCACTAACACACTATGTAGCTTTAAGTCAGTACATTAAAAAATGATAGGTGTAGATAATTATAGCTGTAGATGTTTTCTACGTATTCTCTTGGAAATAAAAATGTTTTGGTTTTAGATGCACATTAACGCTCCCTGTACACATCACAATAATTTGTAATTCCACAATAGAGGTAAACCAGTGTCTACAATAGGCATTTATGGTTTATCCTTGATAAATACTATGGGCCTCCATTCCCATTCATGTTCTGGATAGGAATCAAACAAGTAGGCGCTCTTATTCTTTTGTTTTGAACCCCCTACTCACCCCTTCCACCCTTTCTTTTTTTATTTTTTTTCTCTTCCAGTTATTCTTTGCAAATTTGTTGTGTAATGTTATTGTTTACTTTATTTGAAAATTTCAATAAAAACTTTTAAACAACAAAAAAAAAGAATGGTGCACACCAAATGTCTCCATGTTACCAGGAAAACAAGAATGCTCCCTTTTCCTGACATTTTTAGATCTGAAGATAATCATTAGAAGGAAGGGGTGTATTATTTAAAAAAGGAAAATAACAGGAGAGATCATACCCATAGCTACTTATCACATGTTCCTAAATTGCACCAGGGCAATGACAGCTTGAATCTGAGCACAAGCTAAGGGGCTCATTTACACCAAGGTGGTCCATTGCAAGAATCACCACATGCAATGTCATGAATGTCATGGGCAGCAGTGGTGAGCACTCTGGCCTTTGTAGCACTAGATCCCAGGTTCAAATCTCTGCCAGGATATTATCTGCATGGAGTTTGAAGGTTCTCCCTGTGTTTGTACGGGTTTCCTCCCACATTTCAAAAACATGCAGTTAGGTTATTTGGCTTCCCCCAAAAATTGACCTTAGACTATGTTAATAATATATATGACTGGTAAGGACATTAGATTGTGACCCCCTTTGAGGGATAACAAGTGACATGACTATGGACTTTGTACAGTGCTGCATAATTTGTCATCGCTATATAAGGTCTGTGTAATATTTATAATTTTCCAGGTGTTCAGGCATACGTCCTCTCTCCAACATATCCTCATATCACTTTCATTTGATTGTGGATTCTAGTGGACCACAAATCCTAATGTGTTAGTGTTTGTTTTTTATGTTTTGAGGTTCTGTTCACAATGAGACACCCCAACACACACCTCATCACACTAACAACCATATCCAACCCTTTTTTGGGATGTAGCACACCATAAAACATACATTGCATGCACAAAGGCATTGGGATACTGTTGTGCAAGTATAGCCTAATACAGTCTAGTAAGTTTTAAAGCATAACTATCTAAACTATCTAAATCTAGAACTGTCTGAATAAGAAAATAGTGAGACCAGGATATGCAGCAAACAGGCGGGTAAGAATTTGATGGTATTGTAGAAGGGGCATTACCTTTCTTTCTGCATTAAATACCTGTCTGCTCGCTGAGTTTTACAGCAGAACTAAAAGTCCACTGTAAAGCCTGTAGGTGTGGACTTGGAGAAATGGAAAAAGAACATATTTTTTCATGATTTGACTTTTTAAACAAGCTTAGGTTCTCTTGGCCAACATAAATCTTTCCCCTTTTAGAAAATATATGGTATATATCTATGAACACAGGATTTCCCTGTCAGTACAAATCCATAGACCACTTTCTGAGTAAGAATATGGAATATTTAGCTGCAGGAAATAGAAAAAGTAAATGGAGAGAAAGGGAAAAGAGAGTTGGCTGTCATTTATTTTGGATATATTGGTATGGGATTTACTGCTGTACCTGGTATGTTCATTTCATACTTGGAACATATATTCTGTTTCAATACTCAGCTACAATTCATGATAATATAGTCAGAAACATCTTAGGCTAAGTAAATTGTTGCTTTTTGTATTTTGTTTGAAATTATAGATGATGCTTTCAGTTGCAATTATTTTTAATAGTCTGTAACATGTCTGCTTTTTAGGTGGGCTTCTATGTGAAGCCGTGTACCTGCTAGATTGAATAACACTGTACACTATAAGTAATTATTTCACTAGAGAAGGAGGCAGGGAAGGTTTAAAGCTTCTTCTAGATTTCATTGCCACAAGTGTCCCTGTTAGGGAGATTTAGCAACGTTTCTCCAACTGGTACATAAAGTATAGTCTGTTCAATTGGTGCAGGTGAGGTAATGGCCTATATTCCACCTGTAAATCAACCACATTGCTGGTGTGAGGAAGGGTTGAAACTTTTGTTTAAGGCCTCCTATTTATATATAAATATATAAATGGTTCATATAGAGAACTCTCTTCTTGAATTGCCACTTTAAGGACATTACAAAGGACAAGAGGGGACTCTTTGGGTCTGGAGGAAAATAAATGTAATCTACGGATAAGGAAGGGATTCTTCACTCTCACTCACTCTCAGGAAAAAGTTCTACAGATTGCTGGATGCTTTTCTAAAAGCACAGAATATAACTGGGTATTACCGTTTTAAATTAAAGATAACAGAGACTGTTGATCCAGGAAACATCTCATTGCCTCATGGAATCAGAGAGTTTTTGCCCCTGTTGGATTATACCAGAGTTTTTTGCCTACAACCTGACTAACTATACAACTATGTTCCAGTCACACTCATCCCCATTTCTTGTACTGGTTAAATACGGGCAGGAAGCAGGGGAAAAGCTCTGCAATGTAATCACAAACAAATAAAATGTTAACAGGAACTTTATACTTTATATTTTGCTTCTTTGTATTGCAGTGATATAAAGAAATGCCAGCAGTTTATTAATGAAGAAGGTCCTTCAGTTTTGGGAAATTATGATGAAAAGGGGCACACACCAGTTCATTGGGCTGCTCTGGCTGGATCTGCAGAGCTGATAGGACTCTTTGTGGACTGTAAGGGACCAGTGAACCTACCAAGCCAATCTGAATCCGGTCAGCACCCCATTCACTGGGCTGCGGTTAATGGGTGCATTGCTGTTGTGGACCTGCTTGTGAAGGCAGGAGTTTCATTGGACGTGGAAGATCAGAAAGGCTGCACTCCTTTAATCACAGCTGCACAATATGGACAAACCGCACTTTGCTGCTACCTCATTGGAAAAGGTGCAAAAGTAGATTTATGTGACTTAGAAGGAGACACAGCACTGCATTGGGCAGCATTTAAAGGTAAGTTACAATCAATGCATTTATTTAAATAATACTTTTAAATACTTTTAATACTATTAAAAAAATATTTAAATTTGCTTAGCATAAAATGGGATCTGGGCTTTACAAATATGTGTTGCATTCATTTTAGTCAAATTCAGAGCTGGATGTTACGTGATGTCATTTTAATACATTTTAGGTAATGGCAATAAAAAAATTACAGCAAGGATGTCCTGCTTAACTCAGGGTTTCCCACTCATTATATGAGCATCATTCTAATTATTATTATTTATCTATAATATTTGATCTGGAGGCCCTGGATGTCCTTTTAAATTGGAATTCTTTGGACTGAAGAAAGTGCGCCATTCCAAATAGTGAGTCATTGATTAGTAGGCATGGTGGAAGCAGGGCATTCCTAATACATGTGAGTTTTGTGGCAAAGATTTAATAATGTTATTGTTAATGTTAAATAACCATTGGTTAAATATGTGGAAGTCCTTGTGTATGAGTTATAAGTAGTCTAGTACCTCTATAGACCATAAAATATATTTTGTAATAACACTGGTGATTTGTGTAACAGTGTTCTTTTTTTTTTTAACCAAACTCATTTTTTCTTATATTCCTTATAAATGTGGTAATCTTAGTTCCCATCTGAATGTGTAGCAAACCTATGGTATGATATGGTTTGATTTCTGGAAAATCACAGCAAACATGTGAAGACATATCTGACTCCTCACACACTAAATAGATTGTACAAATGCCTAGAGGAGCCCATAATGTTGTCTGACATATCAGTTTTAGATGGAGCTCCTTTACGGTAATTTAGTAACCAAAAATCAATTAGTGCATCTTGCTGTCAGTCAGTGATGCACTTGTTCAGCTTTTAGTTATTGATTTTAAAGCTGGTTCCTAAATATTCTATGTTAGCATTTACATGAACAATAGAACAAACTATGCTAAAGTCTATAGAGATTTCCACAGGATTAAAGTGGAACTCCAGGCAGATACAACAAAACACTGTAGAAAAGTGAAGCAAGGCATATTGTACCTGTATAATAAGACAGGATAAGACAGGACACATACACCTTCTCCTGTGTTCCTTGCCACGGAACTCTGTGCCAATACTGAGAAATCCTCTGGTACAATCCACACACTTCCACACCCCCTCCACCACCGCCCCCCCCCCAGAAAAAAAGAATATATGTTACAACAAAGTTCTTATGGATCTGCTTACTTGTATGCTTCTTAAGTGCCTGCTGCACTTGCATGGGGTCATAATAATGGTTACTCTTTGACGAATTAAAGGAGTGACGCCTGCTTAATGTTATAATAAGAGGAGACAGTCACTGCTAGAATCTTTTTGTAGTGCATAATACCTAAGATCAAGAATAATTTCTGGACAGCCAGTTCAGTCATGTCCCTGAAAAGCAGTGCCTGTCACTATACTGGCCTATTATCCCCACTTACTTCCAAGGCTGAAATTAATTGCTTAAAAGTGTCTCTGGAAAATCAGTGGTAATATACATAGAGCTACTATTTCAATTATTTATATGTGTAGCACTGGTCCATAGTAGTGTGTGGACTATGTTTAACTCTTCTGCTACCTGTCCTTTATTTAGGTATATTTTACATTGAAATCAATGAAAGTATTGTCACAGCTAAAAATGCCAGATGCCACAGAGACAGATCAACCAGGAACCCCATTACAACTTTTCGTATGGCCTCCTATGATTTATAATCACACCTTTGAATAGTGTGTTTGTGTATAATTATTTTGAACTGATGAGTATGTATGTTTTTTGTTCTACTTAATTTTTCTTTTAACCCTCCTATCAGCACCATGGGAACAATGTACATAGAAAGTAACAGATACAATATAGTCACATCAGTGATGAAAATACTGATTTAGCTGCAGTCACATGAAAGTAAGGACAAGAAGCACAATGAAACCTTAGAAGTGCTGGGGATATGAAGTGCATGGGCTTTAGGCATGTGTAGTTGGTATATTATTGATATCATTATGCTGTTGTGAGAAAAGGATAAAGTTTCTGGATAAATGCATACATGTAAATCTAAGTCATATTAGTTAAAGATAAATATATATTACTATTTAATTAACACTATTAAATCAAAACATCCTCTCACACCAATATTTTTAAATACACTATTCTTTTACCATATTTGATTCAGTAAATTACAAATTCCAAGTACCGGGAAGTTGCAAAATAAAAAAGTAACACAAAGAAAACAGTTATAATAAATCAATCAACTAATAAGCAATTCAAGTGTTGATCTGATCTGCCTTACAAAGGAAATAACAACTTTGCTCCTGTATCATACCCCATACTCACACAGAAAAAGTGGCAAACCCACAAATTACCAGGATCTTAAGAATGGCACAAATGAATAAATAAGTAATACTTGCAAAATTATAATTTATTTAACAAACATATTAAAACCGATAATAGATTGAAACATATTGCCCCATCAGGGTGTATGTTCATTTCAGTTTTTCACTATATGTGGATACATATCTGGAGAGGTATAAAAAAACATCATATACTCTAATATATTCTGTGAGGGATAAAAATATGAGAATACATATACTCATATTTCCTTCATAGCGACCTTATGTTTGATTAGTCTGCCAGCATATATAAATCTTATATCAAACTTCAAAAAGCTTCTTAAGGAAATTATGTAGATGGCAGTTCAAAAGTACAAAAAATAAAAACTTTAGAAAGAAAAATAATCATAACAATGATATTAACATGTAAAGCTCTGGGGGGTTGGCACTCCCCCTTGCCACATCACTCAAAGTCTTTAAACCCATAATCAGACATATACCTAAATAATTTAATTGTTTTACTCCATAGTTCCAAACAACCTACAAGAATCAATGCAAAGTTGTACCATTTAGTTCTTAGATGACAAAGGGATCTGGTTTTTCAGACATCTGCTGAGCTTTAAACTGCTGTATGTTGAATTCTCACATAGAGACACCTAACAGTGAGGTCCTGGAATAAAGTTTGCTGAAACTTCACAAATACAGTATATGGTTAGTTCATGATGTCTGAGGACTCTGAGTCTGAGATGTGACTGGCCCAATCTTCATCAGATTTGGCTGCTATCTAATGTATATGGGTGCTTATATGTAGGAACTGTGTGAAAATCATAATAATGTACAAACCTGTTTTTCATTTTCATATAATTTTTTAAAGCCATTGCAAATCCAGAAAAAAATATTTCTTGTATAGGCCATGGTAAATGGACGTCTGTATGGTATGGAATGGTATGGAAGGTCTTTATGGACACCATAAAGCAAACCATCACTTTTCTCATTCCAGATTGCATTATTTGCCATAGACCCTTGTGCTCTGGAGGATTACCAGTATTGCCAGTGGTCACCCAGCTGGAGATCCTTTAATCATCACTGACTTGCTATGCCTTGTTCCACACAGTTTCTCTGTTTTAATCATCCTGGTAGGGGCAGGGTGTTGCTTTTTTTGAGGTGAGAGCATCCAACAAGAAGAACAGTGAGCGGCAAAGTAATAACATCACCAAATCCCACTCTAAATCACCTAGAACGTGGATTCAGAGACAGCAGTGCTTTAGATCACACACCACACATATACAGCTATGAGGTGTTACAGGGGTATCTAGCCACATTAGCTTACCAAGAGGTACACTAACATTTTTCAGTAAATATTCAAGAAAAAAGGCAATGTTTTTGGAGATCAGCTTAGACACAAGTAATATCTCTAAGGAGATACATGACAACAGTGTTTACCCATTCCACACTACTAAAACTGCTTTTATTGTTTCCTTTGTCCTTGTTCAGGAGATTTTGCCTTACTTTTTCTGCCTGACACCTGTCTTATGGGAAGACAAAATGATAGCTGGAAAGAGTTCTAAAAATGCTTTGGTTTGTGTGGGCTTCACAGTGTATTTGTAGTGGAAGAAAATTTTGTTCTGCCCACAAACTATTTAACTAAAACCATATTTCTCTGGCAGGATAAGGTTATCCCATATCATACTTACTGTTTATTTCCTGACAATGTACAGGGTTTGATGGCATATAATTTGTTCTTTTCTAGTGATATTCTAAATATGTGCTGGTTAGAAGGCAGTAAATTTACCATCAACTTACCATATATAGTTCTCTTGTTTCTGCCAGCAGCTGAGCAACTCTCAGAGGAAAAGAAAAATGAACTTTCCTAAAATGAATCAGTCAGTCATATATGAAAAAAAACAGAACCACGGACTTTAGTCCAAGTAAATTCACAGACTTAAAATTCAAATGTAAGAATTGTCAAATACACAGTCTAGGGTATATATAATTACACAAATAAGATGAGGAAATGTCTTTGTATACTGACACTGCAAATTTATTTAAATTCAGTTTAGAGTGGTGAAAAAAGTTCCGATGTACACCGATCATTTTGGTATTCTTGGACTACTATGCATTCCCATAAAAACTTTAGCAAGTATTTAATGGTTTATATTTATCTGAACCATTTATCTTTTAAATGTATCTTAATGTTACTTATTCTGTAATATGCAGCCTTAGCACTAAATTATACAAAGTCACACCTAATGCTTCTGTACCCACCAGTGCCATGACCTGCCAGGGGACAACTCTCCAAAATGGTGCACTTAAAGGTGTACTCATTCAAGCAATGCACCACTATGGTGCTGTCCGAACTTCAGCATTTGGTGACTAAGATTGTCTGAAATTTTGGTTTATCGCTCTATGGCTGCCTGTACCAGTGTGTTTCAGGGTCACAGCAAGCTAGGGAACTTTGGTAAGTTCCTTAGCGTTTAACCCATTTGTAGGACATTCATTCCCGAGTAATTTGGATCTCTGTTTGTGACAAAATCTGTTTAAAATAGGATTCGTTCGATAAATGTAAGGATTCTTTCTAATGTATATTAATGGTAGACTGTGTGAGTCCTAGCAGCTATATTATGTGTAAATTGTTACAACAACCCCACTGTGTGTTGAGAATGCAGAATTGAAATAGGAGATGAGCATCTACATTTGCTTGTGGGGGAAATCAGTTTTTGGTCTCCTTAGAGCTCATCCTAGGTGAATATCAGTCCCTATATTTGTGGTGCCAGACTGGTTTATTTCAATAAAAACAAACTGTAAAACAATGTTTTAGCAAACAAACAAAGAAAAGTTTATGAAACTAGCAAACCAGCAAATGGGATCCTTGAAAAGTGAATTATAGCAGCAGATAAAGCAAATCACTGGCATATGAAATTTGTTAAATATTTGCTGTTCCCTATAAAAAAATTAACTTGTCAGGTAATGAAAGAATTATAGAGAATTTGAAATATTCATATTTTGAATATTATGGTGCCTTTATAGGGCTAACAGTAGTTATTGATATGGCCTATTGGCCATACTCTATTGGATATTGGAAGAAAACTGTCTGAATAACCTGTCACATAATCTGCATTTCCTTGACTCACAGGTTGCATACTCCATTATCGATCTCACAGTGACTGATGTAGAGATTCTAACATTTCTCCAATCTGTTTCAAACTAAGTAAAACAGTTCTTCATGCACACAACACACAAATATAATTATTAGTAATAATTTATTATTTTATTCATTTACAGGTCACTGTGAATTGTCTCATCTGCTAATAAACTCAGGTTGTAACCCCGGACAGACTGACAACTTTGGTCAGGTAAGACAGATTCCTGTAGTAACATTATTAAAAATGTAAATGGAAAGATAACTTCCTTGCACCTGCAAGTTTCTACCCAAAACTACGAAAAGCATTTTCAGGTAGACTGGTATTTAAAAAAAAAAGATATTTTTTTACTGCATTTGTTTTTTATCCCTGGATCCCCCTATACAGATTTGTATATAGTTGTGCTGGGAAGAAGAAACTAGGCCTATGACAACATTTAAGCCCACCTGGGATCATTGTGCAGGTACAGCTTACATTTCTGATTGCAGCACAAATGTGGCTGCAGCTGTCATGTTGATGTAACTAAGTAGCTGAGTGGTGTTCTTTTTTTGGGTAGGAGGCAAGAGAGGATGAAAAAATGTTGTTTTTACTCAAAATCAAAGGACAATAAATGTTATTATGTGATTGTCAGAATACCCTCCCACTGTGCAAAAAACACATTGAACCCATAAATCATTTTATCTAACATTAGGCGACAAGACTTGTCCCTGAATAAAAATGTCACTGTCATGGGAATTTACTGTATAAAAAATCCAGCTAGCTTTCAGATATGCTTGTAACCACAAAAATGATCACTATGCTTTTTTATACATTGTTATGCAATGAAAAAAACACTAAAAAAAAGCTGGAATGCACCTAAAACAAAAAGTTCTTTAAAGCGTATAAAATGTTTATTTTATTTACTGCTGCATGCTAAATCTGCACATTCCATGGACTAAAGAGGGAAATATACTACATAACCCAGACATACAGTAGGATTTTTAAGATTTACAGATGCTGTCAGTTTATTCTAACCAGAACTAGAATGATAATTTGTGGGCTATTCCAAGAAAAGTAAATGTATAATGTTGGTAAATGAGTGGAATCCTATTGCCTAATATTTGTGTTTTTCACCAATATGGTTACTAAACAGAGACTTTTGACTTTTATTTGTGGTATTGTATTTATTTTGTGTCTACAACTGACAAGGGCACTGCATTTACTGTACAAATTTGTGTTGTGTCAATGTCTCTTCTAGGTTAGTCCTATTTTTTCCCCACATACCAGCTATTGCAGGGTTTGCATGACCTGCTCTTTTATCATAAATATATTACTAAATAGAATTAAATAGACAAAGCTACACATTAAAAATTACTTTGTACACCAAGTCAGTACTGAATACCCAGTACCCAAAGCTAACAGTATTTTATGTACTGAGCACTGTGTACTGAGTTCTCTCCAGTTCAGTATTATTGGAGACACTACACGTCTGGAAAATGCTAAATTGCCTGTACAGGTCTGTTGTAATTTAAATGAAGACACAGCTATGATAAACCAAAATTTAAATGAAGACTAAGGCTATGTGTGAATTATGCAGCATACTGATATATGGAACTTTATTAGAAAGATGTTGTATGGGGAAAGATATGCCCAGGTAATCAAATATCCTCAGTACCTCCTGTACATCTAACTGTTTGCTGTAAAGTGATAGTCGGAAGTAAAGTTGCAAAGTGGTGACATCTGTTTATAACCATTACTAAAAAAAGATCTGAGAACGATTATCCTGTGGACCATGTTTCAGGATGTTGGCAGTACTCCTTATTCTCCACTCCAGTGGTATGAGGTGATGTTACATGTATCCATTCAGTGAAAATGTTAATTAATTAGGATAATTTAGGCTAATGATGGCATTAGATGTAACAATAAATAGATAGCTAGTTTTGCATTCTATACCAGATCCATGCTAAAGCACACACTAATACAATAAATGCAAACTATAAACACTCTGCAAAAGTACCTGTTCACACAACCCTCTTATTCGTATATTACAATTATAGTCTACACATATACTACATGTATGTAAAGAGTTAACAAAGTGCAAACAATGTGGAGAATATTACAGCCCTATAGAACTCTTTCAAATTCCTGGATATTCTTAGCAATTATTTCAACACATATAGATGTAATGCATTATCATTACTGTTGCCTGTTATATACAGCAGACCCCCTCCCCGGGAGATGAATGTACACTAACAGCATGCTAAATGGAAAGACATCTTAACATTTTCTAATGCCATATGTATACTCTGCATGTGACATTTATCACTAGAACACTTTTAAGCATTACTAATTCACGTTTAAATCTAAATAAAACACAGTTCCAGTTCCCTGAAGGGTTAGATTACATGGTCTCCGGCTATCAATCTTTACTGCAGAGAGTTTAATTGTTTCATTTAAAAAGGACCCTGATACTGATTTTTTTTTTAAAAAGGAAAATGTTCCTGCGTCCATTATGTTTCCTTCTGCATTTTATTATTATTATACAGTATTTATATAGCGCCATCATATTACGCAGCACTGTACATAGTCGTGTCACTAACTGTCCCTCAAAGGAGCTCACAATCTAATGTCCCTACCATAGTCATATGTGATTATTATAGTCTAAGGTCAATTGTTAGGGAGAAGTCAGTTAACCTAACTGCATGTTTTTGGGATGTGGGAAGAAACCGGAGTACCCGGAGGAAACCCACGCAGACACGGGGAGAACCTGCAAACTCCATGCAGATAATGTCCTGGCTGGGGATCGAACCTGGGACCTAGCGCTGCAAAGGCTGACCCCTAGAGTGCTAACCCCTGAGCCACCGTGCTGCCCTAGTTCTGCATATTTTCGGCATCTTTTCTTGTCTAGTAGTCTTTTAGCAACTTATTTATAATAAAAGCTGTAGTGTCTGGGAACAGTTGTGTTTTTTAAAATTTACTTTAAGAGGCATCTTAATAGTAACTTGGTTTGGGACTTGTTTAGACTGTCATGTAAGGGCAGTTTTGTTGTATTTGATTTTTTTTTAATCATCTCTGAAAAAGTAAATGGCTTTTTATTTTTATTAACATATATTTATAAATATTTTATATTAATATTAATTATGTCTTGTATGTGATGTCAATGCAGTCCATAATATTATGGATACACCCTGAGAGCCTTTACACTTGGTACTGTAAACTACTAGAGACATTTACACAGAAACAGAAATGGTAAATTTGAGTTAAATTACCCCTAGCCGACCTGTGAGGGGTACTAAAATAACTGGAATCTGGGATCAGAGTTTTTATTTTATTCTATCAACTGGAAGACTTATTGCAATGCTCTTTGTACATAATCTTTTTCAGTCATCTGAGCTTAGTGTTACCTGTGTGACAGTGAGCTGCACAACCCTTTTGTAGTTCTCCCATACACAAGCTCATGGACTAATATACAGGCAGCCTTTTAGCAGTCAATTTAAACAACACAGTCCAGTGAGAGACCTCCAGATCTATCTATACTTAGTTTTATACCAGAATAAGGTAAATTTAGTGGACCTCAGTTTCTTTCCACTATTAGCTTTCATAGGTAGTTTTTTTAGGTAGTCTTTTAGGCACATAATTTGAAAGTGTGTTCTAAAGAGACTGTTTTACATAATAAGTAGTATTTTCACTATTACATCTTCCACTGGATATACTTCAGTAATAGACAACAGAGTATATTCGAGTATGCATTTAAATATTTTCAATTGTGTGCATTGTGTACACACTGCATCCAGAAGCCTCTTACTGGGATTATGCAATATTTTTACATTCAGTTCTTTGTATTTTATATACTTACAAATTAGTATTGTTTTAAA
The DNA here is from genome assembly GCF_032062135.1 of Pyxicephalus adspersus. Lineage (NCBI taxonomy): Eukaryota > Metazoa > Chordata > Amphibia > Anura > Pyxicephalidae > Pyxicephalus > Pyxicephalus adspersus. The sequence continues at coordinate 98,684,641 of NC_092860.1, forward strand.
ACTCATCAACTGAGTGTTTTGCAGACAATGTCAAGTGAATCTGGCCTTGTCTTAAAGTTCAGTCATTTTAGGACATCTGTAATTATTTGTAATAGATGTCAGAAGACCCCCACTGAACACCTGGGTCCTAAGCTTAGACAAAGCATGGGGCCTTGATGATCCTACAAGTAAATATTAGGCCCTGTTCTCTCTTGACGCTAAGTCTTATTCTTGGTCATTCAGATGTCTGATTTGTTAATGACAGTGTTTATTTAGAATTTTCACCATAAAACCTAAAAACTACTAATAAAAGTAAACTTCTTTTCTTGCAGATTCCATTACACTTAGCAGTATTAAGTGGAAATCTCCCTACTGTCCAGTTGCTATGCGGACAAGTAAGTAAAGCTAAAAAGGGTAGTGTATCAGTTACATGGCTTAAAGATTCCTTATTCCTGTTTATATATGACCCCTTACAATTACACAGTTCCTAAAACTTACCTGAATATAGGATATTTAAATGTCACCTGCAGTACTACGCCTAGAATTTTTGCAGTTTCCTCATTGTATTTACAATCCTAAGAAATATCAACACCAATCTCCCTGGAACTTTGCCAGCTATTAACATTGGGTTGTTTACAGTAATCCAGGTACTTCAGTTCAACATGCCACTTACAAAAGCATAATGTAAACAAAAAATATTTAAATGCATTGCTAGTGATTTTGGATTTCGCTCCGCTGGCAATCTAGCAAAACCAAAGCTTCAAAACAGAATGTAAATCTCAATCCCAATTGTGCTGTCCAGAAAGAAGCACATATGGGGGCTTTCATGGATTTGTTGTTTTCTATTTACAGGATGGGGTGGAGCTGGAAGCTGAAGATCACAACAGGAACACTCCATTACGGCTAGCTAAGGGTCGGAAATCCAAAGAAATAGTCTCATTTCTGCAGAATACTATAATACAGTCAAAGAATCTACATGCTAAGTTTAATTGGAGGTGATTTCTTCAATTTTAATGTTTTCCCATAGATGATTACACAGACATGGCCTTGGCTCTTAAAGTCCTGTTATTTTCACCATTTTAGATATTACCTTTAGCATGCAGTGGTCAACCCAGAAAATATTTTAAGCAGGGTGGGAGGAAATTGTATGTGGGTGGCAACCCCTGTATTGTGACAACTACTCAGTAACCACCCAAAAAACAGCCGGGTGGTTACTGAAAAGTGCTGGGCGGTGCGCCCAGCTATTAGGGGCTGGGGAGAACACTGGCATGACTTGCTGTGGAAATTCTGTACTGTAAAGCAACCTTTTAGAAGTAATGGGTACCCTTGTTTCTAAATGGTCAAACATAATTATCTGAATGGTCAATCATAATAATCTGAATAGTAATAAAAACTAGGTTCCTATAACTATATAGGTTCCTCAGATATTAACATTATTCTGTTTATCCTAAACCATATAGTCAAATACACTTACCATAACTTTATAGAAACATATACTCACCTAGAGTAGTTTTGAATGTCAATCATTTAGTTCTGGGTGAACATATAAATTTGATACAGATTTTCTGCACTCAGGACAGCAAATGCTACAAGATGTGCTCAATCCACATAGCCACTATACTACTGCTTACTTCAATATCATGCTAAGATATGGTTATCACCTCATCTGTTTAAAACAAATCACATGATTATGTCCCCTAGTTAAACCAGTAAGGCACTGAGTAAATATAATTGTCACCTGTCCACAGAACCTTATACATGTTCAGTGTTAAAGGGATGAGGTAGCAACCATTCTCTAAATTGTGTTTTTTTTTGTTTCATTGTTTCATGCAATATCTGTTTTACTTTGTAGTACATGGTTGTTTGGCCGTCCAGGAAAATCTAAAGGACCTCTACTCTTCTTTTATGGCAATCTGTTTCTGTGGGGTTACCCAACTTACTTTTTTAAGGTAAATTGATAGAATCATATGCAATACAAAATTACAGATAACTAATCTACCATCTACTTGTTAATATACAGGTAAAGGTCCTTTACCTGTATATTCCTTTTATTTGTTGTGTAGTTACCTAGATTATAAACAATAGATAATGTAGGTCTGGTCGAGAAAAAAAATTAGTTTTGCTTTGCCCAGTCAGGAACAACCCCACCAAGATCTTTTGTAGTGCACTCTGCAAAACAGACAACTGCACACAGCAGCTACACCTAACCTAAAAGATATGCACTTCTCGGCAGGGTCCACTCCTCCTCCTGGGTCACTGTCTGTATCTGTCTGTCATTTGCAACCCCTATTTAATGTACAGCACTGCATATTATTTTGACGCTATATTAATACTATTATTAATTAAAATAATAATAAACCTAGATCCTGTGACCTAAGTCAAATCCTGCTGCCTGGTCCACTTCAGCAAGTGGAGGTGGGTCAGTGATAAAGCTGTACTGCCCAACAGTCTGTGTGGATCTGAAAGTTGGCTATACCATGATTACAATTTTGGCTAGTGAAATAACTTGTGTGAACTGTTTGCCTGTATTTATTAATAAAGCTTTATCCTTGTCCATAGTGTATTATTCTCATTTCTGTTGTGCTCACACCTTACTAACATATGTATCGTTTATTGAATAGAAATCTCATGCTGATTTTCTGTTACTTAACCATTGTGTATTGCTGACTAAACACTCTCTTGTCTTTCTCTCCACAGATCATGCCTGTCTCATATTATGCTCTCTGGGAATGGCATATCACATTCCTGCTCTGCAATGTATTGATGTGGTTCTTTTTCTTAAAAGCATCTCTCATGGATCCGGGATTCCTTTTACGGGGCACTGAAGAATATAACAATGCTGTCAGGCAGGTACTGTATTCTTAGCCTAAACCTCCAGAAGCTCACTACAATATATAAGACACATAAATGCTTATAACTGACCCGTGTAGAGGATGTATGTAAGGACCATGCCAGAATTATATCAACAATAAATATACTTGTTGAATTTTTAGGAGATTTTAGGCTTATGCCATCTTTCCCTGTAGGCATTTAGGACCTTACCTTCCAGATATTCATACCTCATATGAAAGACTGTCACATGTATCTGGACACTTTCAAATTGGTAACTGTTCATATGATGGGCAGGAGTGGGACATGCATATGATACACATAACAGCTTAGAAATTTAGTGTAACGTGTGGAGTGCAGTCAGTTCCAAAATGAATTAAAAATAAAACAAATTGTCAATTCACAGAGCATTCGGGTTTAGAGCACTTAAACACGGTAGCAACTGTCTACAACAAAGTATATTTCTAAATTACAAAAATGAGCAATTTACCAACATTGAGCCCAGTGAGGAAATTGATAAGCTGTAAGATGTTTACCAGCTGCTATTAGGATTGGCTTTCGCTTTCAGTCGTTGCTGCAGGAGCTTGCTACAGTGATCATTCAGTGTCAATTTGTAAATTGTTTGAGAGTCACACTGGCTTGGTCTGTGACCTCCTCATGATTGGAGTTTCAACAAAGCTTGACCATGATAAGCTCATACATTTATTCGTAATAACTAACCCTATCATACAAGTTGTACCAATCAGGATAAAAGAGTATTTTATATCTACTTTGCATAAAAACTGAATGTTAACCTCAAAGGACACCTCTGGGCCATTAAATGTTTCATACAGTGACACCCCCCGCATTGGGGAATCCTTTTCTTCCCCTCCTTTGGGGGGAGGGAATCGGCACAAAACTTAACCTATTTCTTCACCCCTTTATTGGATGGTCCTCGCAGAGGCTGTCCAATAATCCAGAGTGTGGGGTGCTTAGCCATTATATAGAATGTAGGACTGCTGGCCCTGATTAGTACATCAGACACCTATGACAGGACAGGCAATGAAGTGTGTAATGCCTTTAGCTGCAGAAAGAGGAGGATGCCTGCAAGAGAGAGGTAAAAAATAAGCCAAGCACACTTATTTTATTTATTGGTGCAAAGCATCTGGGGCAGGAAGTGAGAGGAAACCGTCCATCAGTGGAGACGAATACAGCATTAAAAACTGCAGATCTACAGTTACTCACTATTTGCAAAATAAAACACAAATATTTCTGCCTAGAGTTTGGTTTTTATGTTAAAATTATTTGATCAAATGGCCATTATCTATCTACATGAAAAGTTTCACTTTTAACATACTAAATATTTTTTAATATCTAATACTGTTTTATTTTTTTTTCCAATAGGCTATCAATTTTAATGACTGGAAAAATGGTAAAAACCCCCTGAGCAGACTCTGCCATACTTGTCATCTTGTGAAACCTCTTCGTTCCAAGCACTGTCGTGTCACTAACCGTTGTGTTGCACATTTTGACCATTATTGTCCTTATGTCTACAATGATGTGGGACACCGCAATAGGTTTGCTGTATTTTGTTTTTTTTGCAGTATACATTCATGGATATGGATATGACAATATATGCTTAGGGCTCTATTTTTAAACAGGGAATCTGACATTCCCTCAAACATTGGTGGGAATCAATTACTGCCATTAGGACACATGGACCTGAAAGATTCCCAAGAGGAAATGTTTGAAGGTATGTCTGATTCCATGTTTTTTAAATAGAGCCCCTAATGTTTTACATTGATTTCCCAATCACAGTATTGCGTACTCATTATAAGAAACAGGAAGTACTTATCTTACATAGCCTAGAGAACTACATTGCAAGACATTTCTTGTAGTCCTGTGAGAATCACTGATAAAGCATGCAATTATCCATTACTGTATATACATGAACAATAGCTTCAAAAACATTTTACATGAACTGATTAATGCATAAAAATAAAAGACTTCATATTGTTCAGTAAGGAAAGCAATGATACCATAGCAAGTGTTGTAGCATTACATTAGATTGACACTGATTGCTTTTATGTATGAGAAATATTTATGATTGGTTGTAATGGTGCTCCTTTTATATCCTGTAACTTATTGCAGTGGTTTGAAGGATAATAAATAAATAAATAAATCATTTTAAAATATATAGCTATAGCATCCTAATAGGAACCTGCAATGAGAAAATCTTATCCTTTTTAAGATGCTAGCTGCTTGACTGTCTTGCTGATCCTCTTACAACAATACAAATGAGAAACATGTATGCTATTAAGGAATTCAGCAAAAGCAGACTCCTTATTTTGCTCATAAGAGGTTTATTTTAGGGGCACACTCACATTATGCATTTGGTAATACATGTGCTTTACTAGTTTTTAATGCCTGTCCAAACACACCACAATATACCTCCATGGGAATTGTGGTGTGTTGTCTATTGGCTTCTATGTTACAGAATATTGGGGGAGCCCTTGGATTTCTAAACTGATAAGATCAAATACTTCAGTCCTTAATAAATGTGTTTGTATTATATTATTTATTTATCCTAATTCATATTTACTTTACAGGACATTTTTTGTTGGGTTTTTGTTGAGTATGTGCATCAGCTGCTTTACCGGAGTCTACCTGTGTTGGGATTGGCTATATATTGAAGGTCGCAGCCTGCTAATTGGAATGGGCTTTTTGTTCCTCTGCGTGGTTGGATTTGTTTCTGCTATGATGACTGGACAATGTGTAAGTAGTCAGATTTACAACTTTGGCACCGAAAAATCTTATAATCACTAAAATTTTACCAAACTTTAAAGGATTGTTTAGTTTGTGGAAAGCAGCACAAAAAAGCCAAAGTATATTTTACAAGTCCTGCCCATGCTTTCCATGCTTTGAAACTGTACACAAATTAACAAGGGGAAGAGCCGATAGCGAGCAAAAAAAAACTGTTTGTCAGGAGAGTTAATTGAATAAAGTAGTGAATCTGACATTCATGAAACATTTTCTGGTAGAGAATCTTCCATATTTATATGTTTTTATCAGCAGTGATTGTTTCTTCACCAGAGACTCTCTGGTGTATGTTAGATTCTCTCCTTAGAAATAGAGTCTCTTCCATCTTTAAAAGCTTGAAATCTTGTTCTCGGCTGTTTATTTTTCTTTTTGAAAAAAGCAATGAACTACTTTCCCATAAAGATTTGCTAAATATATATATTTGGCTCTCCTACGTTTACTACCTTAATAGTAGTCTCCTGCATGTATATCCATCTCTGTTATTTTCTGTTATATTTTATGTTACTCCATAGCTACATATAAACATTTACTCACTACCAGGATAATGTTCATACCTCAAGACCTGAACCAATCCCATCCTAAAATACAGGAATTCATTAAAGCAGAGTTCTAGAACAAAATTGTATATGCAGACATGCTGGGTGCTTTTTAGTGCATTTTAAACTCATTTTAATCTAATTTTTAGCGGAGAGTCATGCACATTTTAGTATGACCCACAGCTGCCTGCACAGGAATGACAGTACTGCTGTCAGTTAAAGTAGTGAAAGTAGCAGAAAAACTACATAGTAAGTCAGTTACGTAGTTACATGTCAGGTTGAAAAAAGACTAATACAGTTAGGTCCATAAATATTTGGACAGAGACAACTTTTTTCTAATTTTGGTTCTGTACATTAACACAATTCATTTTAAATGAACGGACAGAAAGGCCCACAAACAGCAACTGAAAGCCGCTGCAGTAAAGGCCTGGCAGAGCATTAAAAAGGAGGAAACCCAGCATCTGGCGATGTCCATGAGTTCAAGACTACAGGCTGTCATTGCCAGCAAAGGGTTCTCAACCAAGCATTAGAAATGAACATTTTATTTTCAGCTTTTTAATTTCCCCAATTACGTTTGAGCCCCTGAAATGACGTGATTATATAAAAAAAGGCAATCTTTTTGTTCAACCCACTGAATTAAAGATAAAAGTCTGCAGTTCAACTGCACCTGAGTTGTTTCATTAAAAATTAATTGTGGTAAAGTACAAAACCAAAATTAGAAAAAAAGTTGTCTGTCCAAATATTTATGGACCTAACTGTAGGTCCATCAAGTTTAACTACTACATGTCACCCTTTTATTCTTGGGTTGGCAGAACTGCTTCTGAAATAAGATACTGTAGGAGCAGCATTGTCACACTGAGGAAGGTGTTCAATGGCAGGAGTAAAATGCGTGGTGCATTCAATTTATTTAATGATAGAAATGGTTGGTTTAATGGTAGAAAGCTAGCACATATTACATTTTACAAAAAAACTACTACATGATTACACAGCTCGCAAGTTTACAGAAGACTGAGTCTTTTGGGGCTGGGTGGAGGTGCAATCTGTCTTAACTTGTTTTGCTAAAATTACAGTATGCACTTCCATTTATATAACAAAAGTTGGTGATGCAATTTGTAGTGTCAAAGTCAACATGTAATAGAAACAGAATCAGTAGTATTGCACAGTTGTTTCCTTTTTTTCTCCTGTATTGAATTTACTTTGATTCTACTGCACACAGTCATCTTCTCCTAGGGTCTGATTTATTGGTGCTCTCCAAAACTGGGCAAGAACGACTGTCAGAGGAGAACCTGGGTGATATTCTAGGATTCATTCCAGGTTTTCTGGATCATCATATTCACTTTTGATAGTCTATCATCTCCAGCATTAAAGAACCTTATTAATTCCGGCCCATATGTGCATTAGAAATAGCAGCAGGTCTGGCTGATGGATATAAAGTATCATCTAGCTCTTTACTCCCCAGCCTTACTGACCCTTTCCAGCCCTTTTCACGCCTTGGATTTTAGTTTATTGAGAGTTAGCATCACATGAGGACATTATAAAAGCTTCCTGTTTTTAAAGAAATGTATATATAGTACTATACCAGAGCCTCCCACCAGCCATAATCTGCTTGCATTGCAGAGATTTAGGAGACAGCAGATTATTCCCAATCTGATTTCTGATCTGATAAAATGATCGGATTGGAAGCAAATCTAAGGAGAAAGATTTTGTGGGTTCCCATCAGTTTTAGATAGATTGGATGTGTTGTTAAATAATAATTGAATATACAAGTCAAACAACTGGGGGCTTTTATTTCCCCAGACAGAAAAATAAAACAGATTATTTTCTATTCGAAAGAACTCTACTAAAATATAATATTTCTGTTTTGTGTTGAAGTGTTTGCCTCACATCTTGTAAAATGCCTAAATTTTGAAGCCCTTAAATAAGTTTTGGCTGCACATAAACTTTAGGGGTAACTTTGGTCAATAAACATTTGAGATAAATGTGACCTTCATACCACATTCTCTTGCATCTGAACAGAAGAAATAAACCACCGCTCTTATTTCTTTGTATATCAACAGCTATATATGGCAGCTGTGAACATCACAACCAATGAGAGAATGAATTTGAAGAAGTACTCGTACCTCATGGATGAAAGTGGACATTTCTTCAATCCTTTTGACAGGGGACTGTTGCTGAACCTCCTGGAGTTCTTCCATCTCATTCCCCAACTTTCTGAAGACAAGATTAGGAAAAGGGACGTGAATGAAATCTAAACACTTTTACAAATAATTTCTCATTTAAGAGTTGTATTTATATGGTTATTTATAAAGATATATTTTTATCATGTTTTCCAAATAAATAACTTTATTATGAAATAAACCTGACATTTTTGTATGGATTTTCTCTCAATTTTATTCCTAGTGAGTGTTGGGGAAACAGACATCAAGCCCTCATTACAGCACTGCCAACAGTGCAGCACCATTTGGTCACCCAAATGCTATTCTATTTTGGAAATGAGTACTTATGTACTTATGTTGCCACATGGGACATGTTTTGAGAGACTTTTACCTCACAATGCATACTAGCAAGGGCTGAAGTTTCTTTAACTGCATTTGAATCCCTGTCTTTAATCATAGATTATAGAGTGATGAGCTTAAAGAACCAAGATGGCTCTCCACTCGCTGTTTTACAAAGGCATTTCTGTTCCAATTCTTCTGTGTCAACAGAAACATTTATACAAAACACCATCAGGTGGCGCCATTTTACTGGAAATTAATGCTGTTCACAGTCCAGAAGAGATATTTAGGTGTGCAATTATTTCATTACCAAAGTCCAGATAGATAGATATATACTTTTTTAAGAAATAGCGGTTACAAATGACAGACAGTTATAATGGAGGAGATAACCCTGCCCAGAAGAGCTTACAATCTAAGAGATATTTACTCAGCGATAAGTTCATAATTACTTAAAGATGAACTAAATTACCACACCAAATGTAAAAATATGGTGCAACCAGATTGTTTTCTCTGTGCATACTGTGCAGTAATATTCCCCACTTAACAACCCTGCTGCCAAAACACTAGTCCTCTAACCACCACTGAAAAGAAGATGTGGACACAGAGAAAATAAATATACATTTATCAAAGACAAGGCACATAGGAAAATAACAACTTAAAGGGCAGCTAAACTAAGCTTGAGCTTGATTTACCATGCCTTGTTCTGCACTGTGTCTTTGTGTGGGGACTCTCATGTTGGGGTAAGCAGAGCTTTGCTCCCCCAAATCAGAGCTTTCAACAAGGAGAACAATGAGGAGCACTGCAGTGACCTGGGCAGTACTCCAATTCTTATTGGACTAATATTTAGAGACAGCAGAGCCTTGTTGTTACTCTTCAGATATACTGTACAGCTATTAGGCAGTAAATTCACTGGTGCCTAGGGACCATCAAATACCAGGAAATGAGCTTATTTTATTTTTGTTCCTAATGATTTTTTAAATGTTTACTCTAACATGGAGTCATTAGGGAGTGAGTGGATATCTTTCACATCACTCCTTCATATAGCATCTCTACTAAGGCTGCAGTTCCCAGGTGTAAGGAAGCATTATTCACACCACAACCTCATCACGTGTCAAAACACACATAGCCATACTACAACATTTATAACTGTACTGTTATATTGTGTATAAATGATTGTGAGAGACGACCTTGGAATTACCAGCATTGGGAATAAAAGTTCAGAGAATGTGCATAAATGTACGTAAATTTCTATTATTTCTGCCATTACAACAATGTATTTTACAATATGTGGCACATATACCAAGAAATAATTATAAACTGTGTAGTCTGTAAGTAATTTTCTTTTAAACTAAATGTCAAATACTTTATATTGTTTTTGGTAAAATAGAAAAAATGTTTATGTGTCATACTTACTAAACAATCCATGTTCTTGTTATAGGAGGTGATAAAAGATGTAACCTCGGCTGCTTAGCAACTGACAAATCGTGTTCTCATCCAAGTGCTGGAAATCCTGCTAATTATTGTATGATGTTATAAATATATGCATCATAAAGTTATAAGATTATCTCAGTTCCTTGGATAATATCATGCCTTCTACTAGAAACGTTACTACCTAAAAAGTTGTCTGGACATAACAAGGTAAAGCGAGACAATTCTGAGGTAAAGTAGGTGTAAAGCTAATCAAGAAAATCTCATAAGATTTATTACGTTCATTTAATTTCAAAATACATTTTTAACCTTTTTTTACATTTTCTTGTTTAGGCACTTTGTGATATCGAGTGACTACACCCGTCCCTGTCTCCAAATTGCTCTCCTTTAGTGTCACCTTGTCACATGTGCTTCCAGTGAAGTCTAAAAGCAGCAAAGCCAACAATTATTGCACAAACATGGTATTCCATTGTCAATAATGATGACACTTGCCATAAGCAATATATGCAACAGTCTCTGTAGCAAGTGCATGTAGGCAGGAGGTGGCAGAAAGGGCTAGAAGAGGACAACAGGAGTGAAATGCAAAAATTGATGGAAAAAGGAAAAAAAGTCAATTGTTTATCTACTCAGTACTTATAAAAAAACTAAAAAACATGTAAAGTGACATGCGTGTTTTTCATCCACTGACCCCAGCCGTGCTGCATGGCACCTGGATGATGCACTTCTGTTAACTCAGCCCTATTTCAGACTTGTGGTTGACCACAGGGTTGTACTGCAAGCTCTGTCAGGCTTTTAACCTTTCCTTTTCAACCAAATAGAAGTGGTTGGGAACCATATTGTGCATGTGGATGCCATTGCAGTTGGGGTGGGGTTGTCACCACTGCAAACGCAACAGCAAAGCGTGCAAATGTGTTAACCTGCGTTGTGTAACGCCACTTCTGGGTAAATGGCAGCAGGAGCAGTGCACCTGGGAGCAGCTAACAATGTGGTTTTCCACCTCAAGTGTGAAAGGTGCTTTTGTGATCATGCCCACTCTAATGACATCCAACCTAAATGCTGCACCCTTCTCTGCACAGTAGATATTATTATTATTATTATTATTATTATTAATAATAATAATAATGAACAGGATTTATATAGCGCCAACATATTATGCAGCGCTGCACAATAAATTGGAGTTGCAAATGACAGACGAATACAGAGAGTGGGACAGATGGAGGGGACCCTGTCCTAAAGAGCTTACAATCTAGATACACCCACCAGAAGCCTTATTTTAACTTTCTACTGGGTTATAGCAACTCTGTACAAAGTAATAGCTCAGGTAATTACACTGCCTGAATAGAAAACTTGATATTATAATTTTTAAATGAATACATGAGTGAACTAAAGGGTGTTTTTTTAAACTTGTCTGTATATGTACTTTAGCCAAAGCATGCTTGATTCAACTTCATAAATTACAGCTTTTATGACTATCACTTGACATAAAACATTAAATCATAGGGATACTCACACAGGAAAAACAATTTTCTTGCATTTCTAGCAGACAAGATACATTAGAGCTAGAAACCTTTAAAACACCAGTTTAGGTTACTGAAAAAAGCATTAAACTATTTGTCCAACAAAGCTAAAAAAAATTCACATTATTATGGCTTTATGCACAATGTCTGCATGCTTTTACATATATTTTAACACATGTATGATGTAGGGTAATGTGTTTTTTATACATTTTACATGTGTTTTGTTATCATTTTAATAGCCAGTGTTTTCCATGCTGTCACGTTCCTGCTCAAAAAAAGCTTTACAAACAGACATACGTCACCCCATGGACATGCACTTCAATTCATTTTACAATCACATTATTCCTGTACAAGCAGAGGTTTGTTTTATAAATGCAGCATGCTGTGTTTTTTCATAGGAATAAGGAAGACTGAAAATTTTGTATTTTAGATCTTGTATATGCAGTTTTTAACTTTTATAACAACAATGGGAACAGCAAGGTTTTAAACACCAGTGAAGTGAAGTTTGCAGACAGCTTTGATCAGCTTTGTTGGAGCCTTTCAAGTATTATTCATGCCCATGTTAAGGATGGGATGTAAAAGTGGCCGGAGAAAATACACTTTCATCAGTGAAGCTGGTTGATCCAGCAAACCTAGAATGGATCTGGCCCAGGATTGAAAACATTTGCTAACAAATAGCTTGATTTTAGGAAATTCGTTCCAGGTTTGCTCAGTTACTCAGCTTCACTGGTGAAAGTGTATTCTCTCCAGCCCTGGGGAACTTTAATAAATCAGGGCCATAATGTGAGATAATGGATTGTTTTCCTGAAGAAAATGCTGCTCCTGGCTAACTTTAATGCTGATCGCGTAATGAAAACCTTTTGTGTTTGTCACTTGATCTCTGCAGAAGGAGAGGATCACACTAAGTTGAACTACGTTCAGCCGGATGAAAGGATGGGCACTGGAGAGATTTGCAGGCAGCAATTCTATAGGAAAGGTATTGTAGCCTTCTGGTATTCTATAGGAAAGGTATTGTAGCCTCTGGTACTTGTAGCCTTCTGGTATTCATCCATGCAAGGTTAAAAACATGATTTTAAATCTTAACCTTACCAGAATAGGTCTCTTTTAGTTCAGGGAGCTGAAAAAAGCTGAACTGCTATATTATTGACACTTTTTAACTGAGTGGGATTTACTATGGGGTGCACTCATTATTATTAATGAGTTAATGTAATCATTAAACAATTAGAGGACACTTGTAGTCCTATCAATAACGTAAACATGCTTTGTGCCCACCCATACATGTGATATGACTTTTATAGCAGAGACAATATTAGGTGTCTAATAGTCTGTCAATCTGTACATGAAACTGGAAGAATGCAAGTCGGGAAAATCCGCAAGGGGTATGTACACCTACTGGGACAATGTGGATCACCCCAATGTGTGCTTCACAACCAAATACACCACTCTGCCATGAACAAGGAATGTCATAGGTCACCCTTCTAGGAAAGAGACAACAAGAACTCCACCAGACAAATGAAAACCAGTATAGGGCAACTTTCAAGGGGCATGATAAATTCTTGGTGCATTCAGTGAATGTGCCAACCGCATTGGACTCATTACTATAGATATGGTAATTACATCAGGCACATCACTAGACATATAGTGACTGCATGGAGCAACCTGCTGCAAGTACCTCTAATAGTATCCCAACCAATTTTATTTTTAGCATTAGATTGGGAAAGGATTGAACCTCATCATCATATTAAAAACTTCTTTCAAAATAAAAAAAAACCTGAGAAAACAATACATGAGCATATATTAATTTGGCACCCACAGAATATACTGCAGGTCTTTCTCTAAAAACCATGAAGAAAGGCCCAGTATTTTTGCTGAGTACACAGGAATACAACAGATCTCATAATTCACATAATAAGGTTCACATAATGTAGGTTTCTACATCCCTGTTGCCTTACTAAGACAAATGGAAAGTCGCTGAATGAAGACCACAGTCATAGAAAGGATTTGAATTATTTATGTTTTATATACATATAATTTGCAGCAATGCATCATGTATTGCTGACTGTGCGTAACCACAAGCAGTAACTTAAACTGTTAAAAGGGATCTGCCAAAAGATATTTCAGTACACACAGGCTCCTGCCTTTAGTTATTATACTAATCTCTAAATAAGCATACAAATGCATACAAAGCACATATTCACTTTCCTAATTCTATAACTCCTAGGTTGTAATTGGCTGTACTTATATGTATTGCCATATATTTAATAGAAAGACTTATGCTGAAAGTGCTATTGGTTTAACACAACTCTAAAGTTACCGTTTGCACTGTCCAATGTTTCAATCATCAGCTATCAATAAAATGGATTATACTGCATCAAAGGAAAAGCTTAGTTGCTTAGGCTTCCCCTTTGCTATTTTAGATGTACATCTGGTATAGGTTTGGGATTGTGTTGGCTCTTTGCAGACTCCAGCCGTGATGGTTCGCATATAAAGGAATAGAATGGCTTAAACCTTCTTTTAAACGTGTCTATGTCTTGAGCTGTTTGTTCAGCAATCTAATGCCTTCAAGCTTGGTAGAAGAAAGCAGATCCTATTGAAAACATATTTCATAAAAAGCTGGCTCTCTGCTCTTAGTAAAAGTAATAGTAATGACCGGACATGTTTTATACACTACACAATCTTCAATAGGGATGTGGATGACACAATTCTTGCAAACTATCTACAAAGATCAGATTTACTGGATGATAGTAAACACAACACTAATAACTGGTAAACATGGGCCGTACCCCTCGTACCCATTACAAGAATCATAACCTATTATTGAACATTGAATTGTTCTTTTCAGCTCCACATTTAGCACAACATTGCTCATTTAAGTTTACTTAAAATAAACACACCGATATGTGAATACCACATTTGTTATTGATGAGTTGTCCCTTCTTTCTACTACAATACAGGTGACATAATATCAAGTATGGTAATGTGGTCACCTGGCACAAAAAAACCCTAAAAACCCCAGCAAACGCTGCATCTGCCCCATTATAACCCTTTTGGTATGTACATCCTGTGTTTTAATTTGTGAATAGAAAAATCTTGCGTGTTTAAGAAATTATGGCTTTTTTTAAAACAAAACCATAACACTGAACTATTTTTTTAATTATACTTTTATTGAGGATTTTTAATGATATACATAAAAAAAGAAACATGCAGAAAAGTAAGGATAAGACAAAATAACAATAATAGGCACAACAATAGAATAATGACAATCAAGCTAAATGGTAAAAAAGTAACCATATAAAGAGGATACCAGTGGAAAAGATTTCAGGTAAAACAATATTCATCAAACCCAACTTGTAGATAAGCAAGCCCAGAGTAAAAGAATTTACAAAGTAAAATATAAAACTTGAAATAATTTGGAGGGCTGCAAATGGTATAGTAACACTAAATACCGGTAGATTTATTCACCAGATGTATAAGTCATGAAAACAGAAACTTGCCGAGTTTCTGCCGTTTTATTGTAGAATCAAGCTAGGGGCAAGGCGCTGACCAAGCTGAATTGCTGAAACGTAATGGTGAGATAGCAGACCTGACTGTTCTGTTCAGTCTTGATCACAAGACTGGCTGGACTGAACTCTTTTGGCAAATCACACAGTTCACATTTAAACTTGTAAGCATTGTGTATGCAGCCTTTCCATGGGAATTTAACTTAAAAGTAGCCATCAGCTGCATGCAAACCAGATGTGTCTTTCATGAACATGTGCAGAAACTCATGACTAGGGCACCGTATAGGAAGCCATGAACTGCTATCCCTCCAACCCAACCAAGCCTTCCCATTAAGGAGACCACACCATTTAGTTGGGTTAAATCGGCCACAGCAGCTCATTTTATTAACCATAAATATAATAACAATCTTTTCATATTAACACATGTACAAACATTAAACAAAAAACATTAACGCCAGTCCTTTTCTTTTCTTTAGGTCCATGTAACCATTGCTCCCCTCATAAAACTTTTTCCAAAAAACCTTCCGCCCACTAACCAGGCCCCCAGCCGCAGTTACGCCGCCTCAGGGACAATTTAGCGGGTACCCCCTTTTTACACCTAGCCCCCACAACAACCAAGTGTCGTGCAGGACCACCACTAACGAATCCGAGCCCTCCCCCTGATAGGCCCTACCCCCCTTTAACATTAACCCCTACATGGACCTAGTACCAAAAAACCCCGCCACCAGCGGCAAACATAAAACCTTATGTTTGCAAGCGCCGCCACACCCTCAGCGCCCGCTGCACACCGTCCTGCAAACTCAATAGCCAGAGATCTGTGCCCACCGCATTCAAATGAACACCGTCGCCCCGCAAGAAGAGCCCAGGCTCCGACTCCAATTCCCAATGCCTCGCAACCAATCCCCCAATACGCACCAGAAACCTTTTGACCTCTTTGTTAACCTTTATGCGCGCCCTATTCAATCTGTCCACGGACCGACCATTGCGCCAAGTCAACCTAGCCACCATATCGGACCACACCAGTACCATGCCCGGGAACGCCTCCCTCAACCGCAAACAATCAAATTTTATGTCCTTGATTAATTCTCTCATGGGCCGCGCTCCCAGGTCATTCCCCCCTGCATGAATAAGCAGAACATTGGGAGGTCTATCCAATGCTGCAAATCTGGAAACCTCCAGGACCACCCTCCTCCATTGCATGCCCGGAATACCTATCCAACAGATCCTGGCCACATCCGCCCTCCTGGCACCCCAATACACAAACGAATAGCCCAGAATCCAGATCAAGCACGGCACAGCTCCTGTAACATAAAGAAAAACGATCCAGCCCACCAAATACGCATGTACAAGCCAAAGAATTAACATGCCCACACAAACACCCCCCCCCCCCTCAGAGCAACCCCGGCCTGATATACAGCCGAAAACGATGGGATTCCCATCGACCAATCCATTTGATGACCTCTGGGCTCAGCCCCCACCTAGCAGCCTCCGTGGCCGCCCCGATCCTAAAGGAGTGGGAAGAATACTCACCCGCGTTCCGACCTGTAGCCCGCACGTACTTCTTAAACACCGCCCCAAATTGAAATTTCGTCAGGAATGACCCATCCGCATGAATGAAAAATGGACCATCCCCCCTAGGGCGAACCCGTAAATATTCACCCACCACCCGAACCGGGCATAACTCAGCCCCTTGCAAGGCCCCCAATTCCAATCGCACCCCTCTACCCCGTTGATCCGTTTTGGACCTCCGAACCCAAAGGAGCACTCTGCTCGCATGCACTTGCACATCCCCTAACCCGAGCCCCCCCACTCGGGACTTGCAGGGACATACCACTTCCCCCACCCGCAAGGCCGCAAAAAATGTCAGAACAAAAACAGTCCGAAATAAAATGATCTCAAAGGAACTAACACAAACAACTCCCACGGCTTGATACAACTCACCTAACATTTCCACGGACACCGGCCGCCTGGAATCCTTGTGCCCCCACTCTTTTCGGTAGCCCCGCATAGCCTGCCGAACCAAAAAACATTTAGTCCCATCCTCCCACCCCATCAGCTTAAACAAGAAGGCCAAGGCTGCCAATTTTTTACTCATTGTGCCGCCCGAGACTCCTGTTTGAAAATTCTGTAACAAAAACACCAGAACCGTTGTCACACCCCCTTTTGGGTCCAAACCCTCCCCTTCGTTTTGTAAAAAACGGAACCACTCCCGCCACGTTAATACATACGCACGCCAAGTACCAAGAGCCACCGACCGCTGTATCAAACCTGCAAGGACCCCAAGGCCACCATCCACAGTCTGTCCGGACATGGGGTCCCGAACTCCTCGGCCTCCGGCGCCACCTCCCGAAAACGAGACCACTGAAATCGAGAAAGTGAGTCAGCAATTACATTCTCGCACCCTGGAACGTGAACAGCCCGCACATAAATATTCCGCTGCAAGCACAACAACACCAAATATTGCAATAAGCAGATCACTGGAAGACGCAGTGTTATTATTAATAACGTCCACCACGCCCATGTTGTCGCAATGGAAACGTACCTTCCTGTTTTCCAGCAATCCCCCCCACAAATCCAGGGCCACCACAATAGGAAACAGTTCCAATAAAACTAAATTCATGCACCACCCCCGCTCCTGCCAGTCCCTGGGCCATTCCCCCGCACTCCACCTACCCGCAAAGTAAGCCCCATAACCGTGAGCCCCCGAAGCATCTGTAACCAGGTTCAAAACCCCATTGTCCACCATAGGCTCCATCCATAGCGACCGTCCGTTATAAGATGCCAAAAATTGTAGCCACACCCGCAAATCTCTCTTTAAAATTTGCGTCAGCCGCACAAAATGCCCTGGCCCCCGAACCCCAGCTGTGGCCGCTGCCAATCGGCGACAAAAAATCCTGCCCATGGGCATGATGCGGCATGCAAAATTCAATTTTCCTAGCAAAGACTGCAACTCCTGCAATCTAATCTTCTTCAAGCCACATGCCCCCACCACTAACCTCTTCAAGTCGTCCAACTTATCTTCCGGGATTCTACACTTCATTCTTTCAGAGTCCACTACTATCCCCAGAAAACAAAGGGCAGACACTGGGCCTACCGTTTTTTCGTGTACCAAGGGAACGCCAAATGAACCAGTAACTTGCTCCAAAGTACCTAACAAAGCCGCGCAATCTGAAGACCCCTTGGGCCCCACACACAAAAAATCATCCAAATAATGGATGATCGACTTAATGCCCGACACCTCCCGTACCACCCATTCAAGAAAGGTGCTAAAGGTTTCAAACAATGAACAGGACAGCAAACAACCCATGGGTAAGCATTTGTCAACAAAAAACTGCCCCTGCCATACACAACCTAACAAATGAAAACTATCCAGATGCACCGGC
Organism: Pyxicephalus adspersus; assembly: GCF_032062135.1. NCBI lineage: Eukaryota > Metazoa > Chordata > Amphibia > Anura > Pyxicephalidae > Pyxicephalus > Pyxicephalus adspersus. Next base: position 98,703,107 of record NC_092860.1, read on the forward strand.
AACAGGCGAAACGCCGATTCTATATCCGCCTTCGCCATCAAACACCCTTTTCCTGCCTTTTGTACCAAAGCCACCGCCACGTCAAAGGACGTATAGGCCACTCTGCACAACTCTGCATCAATCCCATCATTGACCGACCCCCCTCTTGGGTAAGACAAATGATGAATCATACGAAACTGGTGTGGCTCTCGCTTTGGAACTACCCCAAATGGGGAAATAACCAAATTCTCCAAAGGGGGTTCCAAAAACGGACCTGCCATCCTACCCAAGTGAACCTCCTTCGCCAACTTTGCCGCAACCACACCTGGATGCGCCAAAGCCGACCGCAAATTCTTAGTCCTTCTAGGAACGGATTCCAACTCACAAGGAATCCTAAACCCCCCTGCGAACCCCTCCTCCAAACACTTCGCTGCCCCCCTGTTTGGATACCTACCTAGAAAATGCAGCATTTTTTCCAGCCTCACCGGCGTCCTCCCTTTTACTTGAAGGCTCGGCAAGGCGACCCCGCCCTTTGGACAAACATCTCGCTCCTGAATGGGCCCCCCCACAAAAGGAACACTCATGCTTGAACCGACATCCAGCACCAAAACGGCAGGTGCTTTCGTTGAACAACCAACAGAGCCCCCTACGCTTACCTGCCAAGGGTCCCGCGGCTCCTGTGCCCCCGGCAGCTCCTGGAAACGACTGCGTCCCAAATCGAGCCGATGTCATCAGCCGCATCCAGAGGCTAATGTCCCGATGATCCCAACGCATACCTGGCCGCATGGCTTTTCGTTGCCTAAATTGCTCATCGTACCTAAGCCAGGCGACCCCACCATAGACACGATGAGCCTCACTAATAGCGTCCAGATAGCAGAACAGCGCCGAACAATGTTCCGGTGCCCGTTCACCCACAATACTTGCCATGATCGCAAACGCCTGCAACCAGTTCTGAAAAGTACGTGGAATCTGACGCCACAACCCTTTTTCCTCCCCCGGTCGCCTACTCTCCCCAAGTTTTAACTCACGCGCACCAAAGCGCTCCACCGGCAACAATGAAAAGATTTCCACATACTCCCCTTTCCATATTTTGTCCCGCACCTCCTGGGCGAGGTGTGCCCCCAAAGGGCCCTCAAAACAAACGTATACTTCACCTTTTGCCCCATCAGCAACTCCCAGGGGACCTGCTTCACCGCCGTCCACCTTGCGACTGTCCACGTC